>NC_064765.1:15049131-15366631 GCF_011397635.1 Epinephelus fuscoguttatus | reverse complement strand
AAATAAATTTATTACTGCAAAGGAAGCAACTTAAAGTGCACAAACTTAGAATTAAGATGATCACAGCGAACAAAGAAAAGCGCAGTCAACAAAAAATACAGCGATCCACTCACCAAAAAACCATACAGGTGAAGATGAGGTGTTCATACAGATCATGAGTGTCACCGCCCATATCCATGTGACCTGACTCTCCCAATACACGCAATCACAACAAAATAATAAATAATAGTATCCTAGAACACTAACCACAGACATATAACGATATAAAAATATAAACCATCCCTAAACGGACTAATCTTACAAGATTCATTCATTTCTAAATTAATTCATGGATCTTACGTCTTTGTTTATGCTTATCTTTTCATGTGACCTCTTTCCAGCCAATCATGTTTTTTGTACGCTATGATGAATGTGACCCACAAACACGCTTTCGTTCTGGAGCTGTGTTCAAGTGTTCAAATCGAGTTGCTTTGAATGCACCAATGAGCCCAGTAATTAGCTCAAAACTGTTTTCATGCAGTGTATGAACAGACTCCCAGTCACGCTGTCATGTAATTTAATTTTGTAATAGCAGGTTATTACAAATATTGTCAGACTGATGGACATGTGGCCTTTTTTTTTTTTTTTTGGAGTTATGACTCATACCCCCTTCCATGCATCATAACTGTATCAGCTTGCTTTAAAAAACATGCTGTGGGTAGATTTTTGTGGGCGTGTCAAAGTAATTTAAACACACGTGTTGTAAAATTATGCATTCACACCTATTTGTTCTCTTGGTTATGACTCCTGTATGTCAATTTTCCTCAAAACATGAGATAAGGCCTCATATTTCTCATCTCCCTGATTCTGTTGTACTGGTTCCCTTAAAAGGAATAGTCTGACATTTTGGACAATAGGGGAGAATGGGGTTGGTTGTCACATTTATTAGATATCACACTCTTTGACACACTCTGTCAAATTTAACAGCATTTTGTTTTTCTCAAACCATCTTTTTAATTTATTCATTTCTGTTGTGATCTCCATCAAAAGCAGCTGTTATCTCTGGAGCATAAAATAGCGGTATCATCTGCAAATAACACAAATTTTAATGTTTTTGAAAGTCAAAATCTTTACTCAATAGAAAAATTTTGGTCCCAATACTGACCCCTGGGGTACACCACAAGTGATGTTATGACACAATTACATTATATTTTATATTATGTATATTATATTCACCCATTTGAACAAATTGCTGCCTGTTAATGTACAGTTACATTATTTATGTTACAGAGGTTAGAGTTAGGAAAAGAAACATAGTAAAGACGCACCTTAAAATGACTTAAAGTTCACGCAAAGTTCACATGGTTCAGGACACGTGTCTCCTAGGGAAAAGTCCTGGGGGAAAGTCCATGGTTTGGTGACCCATCCACCACCTCAATCTTGCTCTTTATGACCACTCAGGACTACTTTCTCTTTTTCTTCTGACAGCACATTGATCACATGATCGCAGCCCTCGAAAAAATGTGGGTAATGCAGGAATTACAGGCTCATGATGACATGGGATATGTACAAATTTGGGTGCATTATTACTTTTCATTATGAGAACAGCCTGTTACCAGCTCATATCTTTAGACCATAATAAGCTCACAATTTAGGCTTCCGTTAAACACTCAAAGGGAATCTATTTACGATACCGTTTTTGAGGCATCCAAATTACAGTAAATAGTGTGACGACCAACCCCATTCTACCCTACAGTTATTTGCTTTCCAGCCAAGAACTAGATGAGAAAATTGATAATACTCTCCAAATTAGATGCCCTGTGTTAATTGGTGAGCTTTAAAGCTGCTGGTGGGTGGATTTCATTAGTTTTGGACAGAGCCATGCAAGCTTTTTGCCCTGTTAGCCTGTATTTATGCTATGCTAAGCTAACCAGCTGCTGGCTGTAGCCTCATATTTACCTTAAAAACTTGAGAATCGTATCCATTTTCTCATATAATTCAAGGCAGTGAGTCAGGGCATTTCGTAAAATGTCAAGCTGTTCCTTTAAATTTGAGTATTTC
The DNA here is from genome assembly GCF_011397635.1 of Epinephelus fuscoguttatus. Lineage (NCBI taxonomy): Eukaryota > Metazoa > Chordata > Actinopteri > Perciformes > Serranidae > Epinephelus > Epinephelus fuscoguttatus. The sequence goes on along the minus strand of NC_064765.1, from coordinate 15,364,591 downwards.
CATCATTTTAATGGCTCTTGTTTGACTTCTTCAGGTCAGACAAAGGTAGCTGGTCTTAACACATTCTACATAAAGCCACCTAATATAGTATTCTCGCATCTATACCAAATATAATTTCCATTAATGTTGCCCACACTGTTCTCCAGTGCCATGTAATGCAGGCGGAGGTATAAATAGAAATGCAAAAGCCTTGATAAGTGATTGATGAGAGCAAGAAGAGTGTGTTGTGTTGGTTACGGCTCGATCCTTTGGCTGTTGTTGGTTACCCCATATCCTCGCTAGCTCTCTGGTATTTACAGTCGTCTCCTCCACCGCACGACAGAGATGACACATCTTTGTCAACTGCCTCTGCTCAACGCTGAGGGTCAAACTGTGTGTGTGTTGGCGGGATCAGTGGCGCATATAATCCATCGATGTCAGTTGGGGATTAATGTGAAAGTTCAGGTGGCGGGGAGGGGGGTGGGATTGTCCCACCACTTTTCAGAACTCAAGACAGTGTCACGGGGGAGAATGTCAAAGGTGTGTCTTGCAGTGAAGAACACACACGAAGCTATTACCTGGCTCTGCTGTTCCCCTCGGACAAAGCCTCTATATATAGCGTCTTTCAGCTCATTGTTTTTTTAGGCCTGCAACTTAACTGTTTTTGGCTCAGTCTAACCACCCTCATAACATGCTCTGTACAGCTGTTGTCACTGCTCAGCATCATACTGCAGTCAGACAAGGTTAGCAACTTGCTAAAACAGCCCTAAGAGCCCAAGAATTCCCCCAAGACTGAGTGGAGATCAAAAAATAGAACAAAAAGACAGTGAATATTGGACTTAACATTTATGAGGTGGCCAAAACACAGCTCCAAAAAAAAAGAAAAGCAAAGCACGTTTATTGAAATAGCACATTTCAGCAACAGGGCAACTCAAAGTGCTACATAAAACATTAAAAGTTCAAAAGAAACACATTATAAAAGGACATTTAAATACAATAAAATTGCTCATTCAAGAGCCAATGAAATAGAAAATAAAAACAGATTGAGGCCAGTATAAAATTCAAGCAGCAGCAAACAGAAGTCTACCATTTTGAATTAGACGTTCTGAATGCAACACTTAGAGCAATAATATAGCCTACCACTATTTATATATATATATATAGTGGAGTAATGGCATCCTGAGCAGAGAAACTCACACTTCCTCTGTGTCTGTCTGAGCTTCTCTGTGTTTTGTTGTTGTAGCCTCACAGCTGTGTTAGTGCATCTGTGTATTCTGCTAGCTAATTAGCTCATCGTTGCGGCTTTGCACTGCACTCATATGGCAGTGAACCCCTAATATCAGGATGTTGTCATTGTGGAAGCGTAGCATCCATCCTCTGGTACCCCCCTGGTAAACACTGTTAGCCCTGTTGGCATGTTGCCATTATAGAGTACTTCAGAGATGCCATTTTTCTGTAGGCTAACATGGAAGTTAACGTCACCCTGGTTCCTTTGTTAAAAAGCCAGTGGGATGTTCACATTGGATTTTGGATTATTGCAGAAAATAAGCTCTGTGGCAAACAAACATCTAATACTTCCATGTTTTCACAAATGAACACCACTTTTATGATTTTTGAAGCTTAAATGAGATCACCAGAGGTAAAAAGATGACCTTAGGCTATAAATGAACTACACAGCATGGTCGCAGGACTTAACGACACTCCCACAACACTGCTGCTGTAAAGCCACGTTCGGCATGATGACATGGCATGATGTTCTGTGGTCTCATTTAGCCACCTTTTTTAAGACATGAGAGCTTCAAAACTAATGAGTGGAGTATTTACCCAGGTAGCTATAGGACTTGGCCCACTTGAGGCTGTGTTCTGGCTCCATGGTACCAAATGTGAGCCAGTTTTGGCCCATTTAATTTGGACCAAATATGGCCCAGATGTGGGTATTACAGATACAGGTCTATTCCAGCTGACAAACGGCAGGTGGTTGAGTCGGTGACCAGCACTAAAGCAGGTCCTAGCCCGTTGATGGTTGCCAAATCTGGGCCCAATTAAGTGTTTTAAAAACGGGCCTATCCCTGCTGGGACATGGCTGCCGAGCGAAACGGCTGCCAGCAACAACTGGTTCTGGCCCTTTAATTTTTGCGGAATGACGCATTTTATGTCGTAGAACAAAACATGACAGTCTCTTAACCACAGACTTTATTTCAAGCGTTCAAAAACCAAATTGACTTCCAAACGAAGGAACTGGGAGTGCTAAAATGCTAACTCATTTTCGGACTCATTCCTGGGGCACCTTAATAGTGTTGTTAATGTAGTGGGCACTGTTAGCTGCTAGCCCCCTTGATGTTGAGAACTGTGTCCAGACAACTTATATGCTCTGAGGTTTGCACAGAGCCCCTTTAAAGTATTGAGAGTTGCAGCTGACCTGCAGCTTACTGGGAGTTTCTGGTGCATAAAAACTGAACGCTGCTGTTTAGTTTTGACTATGCAGAGAAAGCTGACCCATCCCAGACGACCTGAGAGGTCTGGATGGTTCATAATGTAGCAGAGGATCATAAATCTATTTTTGCTCCATATCTTCTCAGTGTGTAAATAGACAAGTGTTTGCTAATGCACTTACCATCAGCTTAAAAGAAAATAATATTGTATGTCAGTGTTATGTTCACAAATAGTTTCCGCTGCACTCAAGTGACCAAAATATTAGTTACTGTAGGTTTCAGATCCAAAAATAAATGATTGAATAATAATAATGCCAACAAACACTTCACCATTCACCTTCTCTGTCATTTAAATTCTATGTTTGAACTGTAGCAGATCAGATAATGAGGCCCAGGTTAGATTCTTGCCATACTAATGAGAGCTGGGCTTTTTTGGATCCATCTCATCATCTGGAACATTTACAGCAGGCTTGTTTATTTGTGCTGCAATAATAGGAAGTGTTTCAGCATGAGGCTCTGAGGATGGAGTTATTACTGGGAAAGTGTCCTTGAAAGCTGGAGAATTAAGAAGTCTTCTTGGGTTCTGTTGACTAAAGATTTAGATTTTCTTTTTTAACTGAAGCAGGTATGTTGGAAATTCATGTTTTTGATGTTTGCTATCTCTGTTTTGCAGGCTGTGAATAATTTATCAAAATTCTAGGTGTAAATTTCTTATATAGGTGGCACATTGAGGTATGTTGTGTGCTCTGGCTTGCTGCTCCTGGCGCCCAAAGGTGATCAGCCGCTTCGTCTACACACTTAATCCAAACACCACAAAATCTGTGGGCTGGGAGGAGGCGACGGATCGAAGAGGAGAACATTTTAATGGGTTGTGCATTCCTAGGAGTGGAGGACTTTCTCTCCTCTTTAGCAGTGGAGATCATATTTCTGGCAATGTGACAGGTCCTGTCACCCACTCATACCATGACTCATTTTGGTGAGAACTGGGGAGGCGGCAAGGGGCAGAGATAGTGCAGGTATTACCCGGGCGCTCACGGGGCCTCCCTGAAGGGGTGTAAGGTTTTGCGAGATTGTAGACTTAGTAGATTGCATCTCCTGGCCCCCCTATGTGGCTATCCTGTTCAGTTGAAAACACTGCGGTGAAAGTTAGCAGAAGAGTGCAGAGGCCTGCTCAAAGGGCCAGGTTTGTGTGAGTCCTCTCATTAGCTATTAGAGCCGCCCCTCATCTCGACCCTAATAGAGCCCACTTATGCTGTCATCACCATGCCAACCAGCTGTCAACCCTGGTGCGGCGAGGCTTTTGTGCTCCAGAGAAATGTGACTGTGTCGTGTTGATCTGTCTCAGTCTACAACAAGTCGCCACCTCAAAGGAGCCACCAAAATAAATGCTTCTCTTCTTCCCCTAGATCATTTGATTAAGAGGGGAGAGAAAACCGCCACTGACACCTTATTGTAAAGAGTGAATACATTAAGATAAGAGGACACCGGAGTCCAGGTCAAATAAAGGCCTATTTATTGAGGCTCGACAGGCCGCATACGAAATCTGTTGGCAGCTGCTCACAAGTTGACTTCAGAGGATTAAGCAGGCAAAAAGGAATATGCAAGATCAGCAAGCTTTTTGCTCTGCGGAGTCGGCACTGTCTGGCGTAGAAGTTAATAATCCGAGAGACAAAGACCGGCACCTGTTATCTGTCAGATTCAAATCAGAGCGGTTATAATAAAATTACAAAGAGCCATGCACGAACGCAGATTAACACAGACGAAACACAATATACAATAATCTCCGCTTTAATATCTAACGCTCGATCTGGTCACATGCAATTTATTTCTCATGACTTTCATATTCTGTTAATACACTCGCAGAGATGAGAGTTTTTGTTTGCTGGTGAATATAGGTCACCTCCACCCCTGGCTCGGTGTCACATGATGACAGACATACTGCAGCCACCACTGCAACAAAGATTAGAAGCTTTTTGACTATATTTGCCCTACAGTTGGTTCTGGGTTCATTTAAGGTCTGCATGGCTTTGTGATGTGCAGCCGCTGATCTGGACCCCAGCAGGGAGCGAGGGCACAATACAGTGGTAATTTAATCCAGAGCAGCAGATGACTCTGTGTAATCCGGCAGATCCACCTACTTACAAATAAGTAAAACCTGAAAGATGGCATGACTTCACATCAGAAATATCTCCTACACCTGAATTCCTGACATGATTTGGTTATTTTGTGCTGAAAGCCTTACATAACACGCAGCTTGTAGGTCAAAAATAACACCGTCTTACATTATTCCTCAGCGGTTTGTAGATACCACCTACATACACACAGGCCCGTGTTCCAGCATCATCTGCTGATCCCAAAATGGATTACATCTTACTTATTCACAAGAGGGTAATTGTAGCCGAATTTCTTTACAAGGAGTGGTAGAGACAAGACAGAGAGTTCATTTTGACATAGTTGCATTCCTCCCAGCCTCATCCCTGTCACTGACCTTCCTGTGTGTGTATACGAGGGATTAAGCCTGTGGGCTGGACCGGTGGTCTTCTCAGGGCTATTTTTATGAAGATGTCCGCCCCCTGATCCTTTTGGAAAACTGATATGAGCACATGTTCCAAGATTCAAATGTAATTAGCCAACTGTCAGTCAAAGACACTGAAGAACTGGAGGTTTTTTTAAAGGTGGAAAAGGAGGTTTTATAATGTTTCAGGAATAATTTTTGACACCTGGTATGAGTGACTGAGTCAAACATGCATGCAGACAAATCAGAGGCATTTCAATTACACACTGTACTGTAGTGATCTGGACACAACACTCGACTCACTGGGTCAATATTGATCCAGTCTGGGTCAATATGGTCCCAACGTGATAACTTTACCACCCGAGATAAGTGGTTGTTTTGATAAGTCTATCACCAGAAGAAAATGTTCATACTGTACATTTTTGCAAACCACAAATATGCTACATTTGTTCATCATTTTAAAACGGATACATTGAAACTTTACCTTTCTCAGCAACCCTGTGGTGAAGGGGTGTTTAGGTTTAGGCACAAACATTTCTTAGTTATGGTTATGTGAAGATCAGGATTTTGCTAAAAACACCCATGTTTGGTGGCACAAAAGCTGCAGCTGTTGGATTCAAACAGAGGTCTGCAGCTCGGTAGGCATCTTGCTTAGGTGATCCACTATCCACTCCAATCAACATTTGTATGTTGGCCCATGTGGTTGGTAGATGAGCTGAAAAATGGGCCCTATATGGGATTGTCCATGGGTTCCACAATGGCCCCATGCCAATTGCCCACATGGGTGGTTTACCCATGTGGGCTATGCTACGGCTACCAGGGTACCAAGTGGGTATGGGCCCAAGATGGGCATCTTATCTTAGGCCCACTTGGGTAAAACCACCCATGTGGGCAACTGGCATGGGGCCATTATGGAACCCTTGGACAATTCCATACAGGGCCCATTTTTCAGGTCATTTACTACCCACATGGGCCCCATGTACAAATGTCCACGGATGACAGAAGTCAGCTACATTAAGTGATTAAGAGGTGCTGATTTGATACATACGAAACATGCAAAAGTAACATACTTATTACTTATGCAAACATTTTCTTCTGGCAACTGCGTTGTGCTTATACCAAGCAGGAACCTCCAGGGCTGAAAAATGAAGCGAGTGCAAAAACTGCAGTTTGTTGAATGGCCACTTGAGGCTGGCTCCAAAAGCAAGGCAATCCCCATAGACCCCAATGTTAAAATGCCCAACTTTACAGCAGAAATAAACATGTTTCAGCCTGGTACAAAAAACGCTTTTGGTCTCTAGAGCTAACATATTCAAATATTGTCACCCCCGGTCGCTTCTGGCTCTAAAAATCCAAGATGGCGACGTCCAAAATCCCAAAACCATGGCTTTAAATCGGGCAACACGATGGTGGCTATGTCCATTAGGTTTAAGCAGTCCATGGTTTTGACCTTGTGTTATTTTCACATCATTATTTACCCATATCAAATATGGTATTCATAGTGTTTACGGTGTTCATACTATGTCCAGTATATCTATCTGCAGTTTGGGATGTTAAATGTAAATTGTTTTGTACCACTAACAATATGTTTGTGAGGGTTTTTTCAGGTAAAACTTTCTTTGATATTTCTTTTTCAAACCATATTTCAATGTTGGAATATAACCAAGCAGTAGTATAGAGAGCAGCGCTGGGTTAAAACAATCGATTTGTACTATTTAAAGTTGACCCAGTTTTCCATCAGTGCTGTATTGACTGTGTCCGTTGTTAATGCAATGATTTTTACAGTGTATCGCCTGTTATATTTTGTTCCTGTGCAACTGTACTAACTATGTGTTGTTAATGATGTGACAAGAGTATCGTTATCAGCAAATGGTCACCATCAAACTGTCATTTCTGCTCCACCTCCTCCATTTTGCCGTGGATGGATTGGACATCCACAGGCCCGCAGCTTCCCCCTTCTGAAGTGCTGCCAAGGCTCTCTCAATAGCTACTGAGAGGTCCTGGCAATATATAGTTCAGTACCTGGCAACCACAAAGCTGCTGGCGCCCACCTCTCATAAGCCATCTGCAACTGCTTGTGTGTGTAGCAGGCACTGATGAAGGCCACAAGTGTGCCCAGACACGTCACAGCATCCAAATGGCCAAGTATCTCTGCTGTGGCACAAATATCCATGCTGAAAAGAAAAATATTTTGCATCTTTAGGCTCAAATCTCATCTTTTACTGATGTGTATTTATGTGAAACTGATCAAACATTTGGGCCCTGACATTAGCTCCATTGTAGGCTGTCGTGCTTTGCAACAATAATCTGTTTGACAATCTGAAAACTGCTTTTTTCTTTGCTTTTACGCATCCCTGCAACAAAGCAACAATGATTAAATCAGTTCAAAGGCTGTGCGATCTGTGCACCATCAGCTCCCTTAAAAGGTGCAGAATGATGCAGGGGAGCATTGCCCCAGGAGATTATCGCTAATAAGAGGCCTAGTATTTATAGAAGATCCCCCCCAGTGGATCCCCCTAATCCTGCCTCACCCCTTTTCATCCCTGCCCCATCCCTGTGCCTGAACCGCACACTCTGCAGCCTCACCTTCGCCCCATATCCACCGAGGTAGACTTCTTTAATACAAAACTGCTTTTTTCGTATTCTTTTCAAAGCAGGGCGAAAACATTGCTTGGCCTCTTTGCTTGATGAGAGGGGAAGTGATTGCACGGGCTATTACAGGCCATTTTCCATCTTTCCTATTCTTCTCTATTGTCCAATTTTTCCTCCTCCTGCTCTCTTTGACCTGCAGCTAAGAAAACCGAACAACAATGTCCACCAGCGAGCGTTTCGACTGCCATTACTGCAAAGAATCCCTGCTGGGGAAGAAGTACATAATGAAAGAGGACACGCAGTACTGCACTAAGTGCTATGAGAACCTGTTTGCTAACTGCTGTGAGGGCTGCTCTTTAGCAATTGGCTGTAACAGCAAGGTAAGGAGGCACCAGTCTCACCCTCAGCGTATTGGCTTTGACGTCAGTAATGTCTAAAAATAAGAATAAATGTTATGTTTATTTGTATTATAACTTAAAGGTGAGAAACATTTTGATCACATTTTGACGTTAAAAAACACCCGCTCATGCACATTCTTAATAAATATCACGCCTTACAGAATATCCACAAGTGCATTAATTATGTGTCAAACATACACAGGACTTGTCCTACAAAGATCGTCACTGGCACGAACAGTGTTTCAACTGTGCAAAGTGCAGCCGCTCTCTGGTGGAAAAGGCCTTTGCTGCAAAGGATGATTTGTTGCTGTGCACTGAATGCTACGCCCACGATTATTCCTCCAAGTGCACCACCTGCAAGAAAACCGTCATGCCAGGTATGTCGTATGTTGGAATGAGGGTGGTGATGAAAAGCGCTAGACCACTGGTTCCCAACTGGTCCAGCCATGGGGTCCAGATTTCTCCTTAGTCATTAAGATCCTCAAGGTTCACACAGCTTAATAAATTTAGCGTCATACTTGCATTTGGCCATGTTGTTGAGCTAGCTTGCCGTCTCTGTAAAGTAGCTGTCTATTGCTTACTTACTCTACAGCAGGAAATGGCACCTCAAAATAAAAGCTTTGTGCCAGAAACAAATTATGTATGACATATTCTCACTTGCAGTCCATTCAGAATGGACCTGCGACCCACTTTTGGACCGCGACCCACCAGTTGGGAACCAGTGGGCTAAACGACATCATCTTAAATCTTTATCCTGATATACTGATTGTGGGGGGTTTTTTCCCCTCAAAAGGTCCATTAAGTCGCTGCTCTGGACCTTCTGATAGGCCTTTTTTCATGGAGGACATTTTGACTTGTCACATTAGGAGAAGCACAGGTGTAAGTAATATAATTAATGATGGCTGAATTCCATTGAGCTACTCTGATTTCGGGTTCCTGGCTCACTCTCACTCTTACTGGAGCATTTGAGTCGAGCCATCGTTAGTGTCATTACTAACACCTGTGTTTTTCCTGCTATGACAAGTCAGAATGTCTGCTGTGAGAAAGACCTGTTGACCAGAAGTCCATAAACGTCATGATCTTACATGTATTGATTCATTTCTAGCGCTCATCCTATCCTAAAACATTTTGGGAAATATACTTATATAGGGTTTACAAGTAGTCATGTGTTTTAGTAATTTACTAAAAATGCATTTGCAGTGTTTGTACAGTTCATTATTTATATATTTATGTTCACAATTTACATATTTACAATGTTACAATATTCGCAGCAGCATTGTCAAAAACAGTTAAATAATTTGCTGGATCTGCCTCAGTAAGGCCCAATTCCAATCCGATCCCTTACAGACTCACTGACTTAGAGGCGCGTTCATGTGAAGTGCGTGAGTGTGTGAGGGCTGTCCCATTGTCAAATCGTCAAGTTAGAGAGTCAGTGAGTGAGCCCTTTATGCCCCTTTACTGTAGGTCAGCATCGATGCGGACTTACGGTAAGGAAATTACCCACAGTTCATAGCGTTGTGACGTCAAATACAGGGGTTGCCCTCGGAACGCCGGAAGTGTTATTAAAAAAAAAAAAAAAAAAAAAAATGAAAACACGGTCGGCAGATATGCAAACGGTAACGTTATGGAAGGAGAGCAAAAAAAAAAAACAGCTGGCTAAACAATGAAACATTACATTAACAAAGATTTAAGATGGTACATAAACACACATGACGTCAGAGGAATACCAGTGGTTATATTCCACACACAAAGAATAGCCTATATATCTATATCTATATCTATAAATAGATATATAGATATATCTATATATAGAACACAAAGAATATATATCTATATATAGATATATATTCTTTGCGTGTGGAATATATGCTGACAATAACCGATAAATGATCACGCCCAGAAGCACCAGTGTCAACAACATTTTGTAGAGAGGGGAATAAGTGCTGTCCCATTCCTATCTGTAGCATCCGGAGCCCTTTCAGACTCTCACACTCAATCACTTACAGCTGACGTCAGTTAAGTCAGTGAGGGTTCAGGGCTTGAGTCTTTGGGGCCGGATTGGAATTGGGCCTAATTCTCACACACATTCACCTCAGTCTTAGTCCTTCTAGCTTCTCATTGGTTAATTAAGAGACATGTGACCCATAACAAGGAAGTGTAACTAGGAAATGTGGTTGTTGTGAAGCTGCTGAAAATTGGTGCTAACATCGAACCCTACACTTATTTGCTTTTTATGCATAGAAAATACTTATTTTTTCCAAACTTTGGTTACAAATTTGTTAAAATTTGTGTAAGAAAGCACTTCTTCTCCAAGATAATCCATCTACTTGACAGGTGTGGTACATCAAGATGCTGATTAAGCTGCATCATGACGACACAGGTGTGCCTTGGGATGGTCACTATAAAAGGACTCTCTAAAATGTGCACTTTGATCCCACAACACAATGCCACAGATGTTACAAGCTTTAAGGGAGTGTGCCATTGGCATGATGACTGCAGGAGTGTCCACCAGAGCTGCTGCCCATGAACTGAATGTTCATTTCACGACCATAAGCCCTCTTCAATATCATTTCCATAAAATTGGCAGCACATTCAACGGGCCTGCAGTCAGCATGCCACTGGCATGACCCCATAAAACTCCCTTAAAACTTTAAACTCTGTAGGAGCCTGAATGAAGCTTCACATTTGTAACCTTTAAGGTTATAAGGGTAATATGATTGTTGTATCAGTGGAGTTCAGTGGAGAGAGGAGTCATAGCCTACAGTTTCTGACCGCCTCTCTTATATCTTTTACCTTTTTATTTACCTATTTTTTCTGGATAATTTTGAATCTGAACATGGATGATTGTCTTTGTACCATCTTTGAGTTTTGAAGCAAACTGTTAAACTTCATCAAGTGGTCTGGTGAATTTTTTTGCATGTGTATTAAGATGAAGGGGATGATTAGAGCGTCAAGCTATGGCTTTACTGATTGGAAACCTACACAGTTTAATCAGCATCTTGATGTGCCACACCTGTCAAGAGGAGGGATTATCTTGGAAAAGGAGAGGTGCTCATAAACAAAGTTTTAACAAATTTGCAAACAAAAAGTGAGAGAAATTAGTCTTTTGTGTACATACAGTCTTGGATCTCTAACCTAAACATGTGAAAGATGGGACCAAAAACAAAAGTGCTGCGATTAAATTTTTGTTAAGCGTATTTTCTTGATTTTTTAATCGTACAGAAACCAAAGTGTAAAGGCAACACGTTGTGGTTTTATGGGACAAGAATGCAAATAGGCATATTTCCCAAAATGTCAGACTATTCCTTTAATTACAGTGTGACCAGTTAATGATTGAGGACTTCTGGACTGTGAGCTGATTGGTTGGTTAAACCTCTGGTTAAATGGTTTTGTATCGCTAATTCATTCCATCATAGTGCCCTAATATTTGCATTTACATCATTTCACCAGAAACATGTCCCAAAAAAGGGGTTTTAAGTCCCGTGAGACATCATGAGGGCTGGACCTGGCTCCTGGCCTATTGTTTATTGTTGCAACTCTTAATTTGGACAATTTATTTAAAAGAGATGCACTACAAGTGAAAATGGATAAGAAATCTGTATCAGTAATGCAGTAGATTGGCTTTATTATCCAGTCCTAAAGGTGATGATGGTGATAATGATGGACAGCGATAACAGTAATGAGTTTTGCAGCAAAGAAAACCAGGCTTAAAGTTGAGATTGTACTTTTATTCTTGACCTTGAGAACAGTAGCTGACAAAGCAATCTCACTACAGAAAAATGTGACATGCATATGTGCAGAAAACTCACATAAAATGAATTCATATTAAAATATAAACATTTAAATTTAGACAGCGATGCAGTGTCTTCGTCTCCCCAAATTATTTCCAAGATAATTAAGATTGCACGCTCCTCTCCCCGCAGATGAAGCAGGACTATTTTGGGCCTCAGTGTGTTTCCGTCATAGAGGTACCATATGCTGACTAAGCTGCTCTTGTCCCCTGTGCCAGGATCCCGCAAAATGGAATACAAGGGGAACAGCTGGCATGAGACCTGCTTCCTGTGCCACCGCTGCCAGCAGCCAATAGGAACCAAGTCCTTCATCCCAAAAGACAGCGGCTACTTCTGTGTGCCCTGCTTCGAGAAGCAGTTTGCCTACCAGTGCTGCGCTTGTAAGAAGGTAGAGTTACATCTGAGTGTTTTATATGTATTGACTGCTGCATTAAATCCCCCTGACGCTGGGGTTTTAATATTACTCACACAGTGACTGCATAATAAAAGGATGCATAGTAAGAGGAGTGTCTGTGTGTGTCTCTTTCCTTCGCTGTGGATTTGTGTTACCTCCAGGCCATCACAACAGGTGGAGTGACCTACCAAGACAAGCCCTGGCACCGTGAGTGTTTCCTATGCATCAGCTGCAGGAAGCAGCTGTCAGGTCAGCGCTTCACCTCCAGGGAAAACTACCCCTACTGCCTCGAATGCTTCAGCAACCTGTATGCAAAGAAGTGTGTGGGCTGCACCAAAGCCATCACCAGTGAGTCACTCATGTTTTCATTCACTCTGACATGTGGTTCATATTTAAGGCCGTCATTTGCATATGTGTAGGACCTGTCAGACTGTCAAGGTGAAGATGTTGCATTAACCTATGTAAAGCACATTATGTTAATACATGGCTCTTTTGATGTGTGCAGGTCTGGCAGGGGCCAAGTACATCTCTTTTGAGGAGCGCCAGTGGCACAGCGAGTGTTTCACCTGCATGCAGTGCTCTGTGTCACTGGTGGGACGCGGCTTCCTCACCCAGCGCGACAACATCTTGTGCACCGACTGCGGCAGGGAAAAGTGACCTTTCCATTATCCCAATAACAATCAGAGCTCCTGTCCTGATACAGATATCTCTATGAATATTTCTTCTTCGCATGCCTGGTACATAAACAAACTCTGAATGTCAGATGCTTATTTTGGTGTTACATATGACCATCAGTTCTCTCACATTGCCCACACACACAAAAACTGTGATGTTTCCATAAAGATAAACATGTATCTTTATAATCAGGGCGCTATCGTTGCACTGTTGATGAATATATTCTTTATTGAAATGAAAAATGCATGTTTTTTTCCCACATGCTTTTACTAGAGCTGACTGCGACTGGTCATTCTGGATTAATTGATTGACAGAAAATGTATTATGTTTTAGAAAAGTGATTAGGGCCTGTGTCCACATAGCGTTTTTCTTTGGCAGAAAAGCTGTGGCAGGGTGTTAGGGAGCACTTGATCCCAGCACTGCGTATCAGTTTTGTTTCTACGACAACAATATCTTACCCTTAATTATAGCTAGGTAGCAAACATAACGCTGCATTAACAGAGGGCTGACTACACTACAACTACAAGCTTACAACACTCACAGTGTTTAAAGCATAATACTCACCAGCAACACTCACATCACATCAACACATTCTCAGTCCGACCTTGTTACGTACTGACGTTTGGTCATGGACTTTTCATGTCCAGATATGACGTGAAAGATACCCTGGGTGCGTTGGATGTTAATGTTCTGGGACACTGTGTCAACTTCAGCCTGTTACATGCATTGTCTTCTTTCAAAATACACTTCAGATTTCACAGGAAATTTACTGTTTACATACAGTCTCTTTCAAAATAAACGCACTACATCAGTACAACAACACAAATTTACTCTTTTTTTTTCCTCCTACAACTAATGCACGTGGTTAGGTTTAGGAAAAAAGAACAGGGTTTGGCTTTAGAATCTTACGGGATCTGAGCACCGCTCTCACGGGTGAAGGTTGGTGTTTGATGGACCTATCGGCCACCCCTCCAGCCTACCCTACTCGGACTTTTGCCGCCTTAGCTTTTGTTCTTGCCCCACTGCGTTTCCCCCTGAAGCCACTGAGCACCGTTAAACTAACATTGACCGGCCACGTATCATGCTGACGTTAAAGGATGGCTTTTTTCATCAGTGTCTGACGCTGCAAGTCACTGACCCAGCATCGGACTTTGACAACTTCAGAGTGAGATGGGGTAGATCATACAGCTTGGGATCGACAGTAGCTAAAGGAGCAGCAGTGACGATATCGGAGCATTTATGATGCGCGGAAGGTGCATTCCAAAGCGAGAGCGATGCTGTCACTGCATGCAAGCGTTCTCGTGCACCTATTTTTCAAGGCATATAAGGCATAAACAAAGTTCAACTTTTGGAACACAGCAACATGCACTGCATGTCATGTGATGAGGAACAGCCAATTACAGCTTACGCATATCTCTCCTTTCTTCTGTTAATTATGAATATACAGGAGAAGATGATCATTTTAATGCAGGGCTACCCAGAGCTTTACATCTCTCCCACTGACAACATTTTAGGCCTGATAAACACTGAAAAAACAACACCTGGAAGAAGATCAGCTGCGCACTGTGGATTTCTAATAAATAGGCTATGATAAGGTGCTAGTTATGGTTACTTAGCAAGTTCAGGCACAACTTCCTGCCATGCCCTTAACAGTTGGCACAGAGTAGACACAAGAGTATACCCTCCAGCACCCGACCTTGCATTTACCAGGCAGTAAAAGATATAGCATGTGGCTTGGGCCTTCAGAGATTTTCAACTAGAAGCACTTGGAGTGGCCATACAAAAAAGCTGTAGCACTCCGAAAAAGAGCTTTAGCAGAGAATTTATTCTCTGTTTCCTGCCCATTCAATTAAAATACTGAGAGAGTGCTGTGGAAAGTGGCACTCAGAAAAAAATGCAATGTGGACACAGGCCTTTCACTGTTTTAATCTTTTTTCAAGCAAAAATGTTAAACATTTGTTTGTTTCAGCTTCTTGTGAGTTAGGATTTAATCCTTTTCTTTGTCTTAAATGACAGTAAACTGAATTTGTTTGGATTTTGGACTGTTTATCAGATAAAAAAATGTATGTTGAAAATGTCACTTTGGACTTTGGGGTCTTTTTTCCTATTTTCTAACACTATGGACAAAAATATTAATTTTTAATCAAGAAAATGATTTTAATTTTTGAAGAAAACAATCCATAGTTGCAGCCTCCAAACATATTTCCCTCCACCACTGGCCTGACTTTCATTACACATACTGTATTTCTGTTGTATGCTTAGTATACATTATTATAATTGCCTATATAAATGTATTCACACTGCGGGAACAATTAATGATGCATGATTTATGCTTCTCTCATGTGAAATACTTCACACACCAAAGGTTGTTCCAGTAAAGAAGAGGCCTGCTGTTGCTCATCTTAATGTATTATTCTGCTCCAACAATGCCATCCTGAGGAGGAGTCTGCACACGTCCGTTTACGACAGACAAAGTTCAGCCTTGACAAATTTAGCCGTGATAGTAGGTTTGAAATCCACATCTTTTTTATGACCATTTTTTCCCGTCTCAGTCACTATTTAGACAATCATTGCTATAAAACAAACCTCTTGTGCGCCTCTTGACCTCATTGCACCCGGTTCATTCACATTGTAAACAAACCAAGAGCGACCATATATGGTTTGATCAGCAGATCACTTGCTCCTCTACTTGTCCATTATCCACTCACCAAAGCTCCACTTTGGTCCACGCAAAAGCCAAGAATACAAGGCACTGTAACTGTGGGCACCCCAAAATATCTGTCCTCTTCACCATACCTATTGTTTTGACACTGGTAAAAGTTGGTTTTCTTGGTGAGGCCGTTGGATGAGTTGTGCAAGTGTCCTCACATGGCAGGATAAGCGGGGCAAAACTGCTGACACAGACTTCCTGTCAGGACACAGTCACATGGGGAGGTGAAGCTACTTTACACTTCATAAACTTCTAGAGGAATGAGAGTGGAAGGGAGAGCAGCAGAGAGGTAGGGACGTCTTATTTGGCATATTTCATTGCAGATCTGTACCTACCTGTATTTTACCTTGCAAAAATCAAACTTTCTTAAATTTCTGCAATGGCTTTTAGAGCTTTTACACAAACACATATCTATGAAAAGCAATCAGCCCCTAAAGAAAAGGACAAATCTAGCATCCAGTGCCTTGAATGCTATGACCGAAATGTGTATATAGGGACCAAAGATGCAACAGTCCAGCATCTAATTCTTCCTAGTAGCACAAATGCAGACCTGAGTCCAGGCCAGAGCAAAATAAGAGAGGGCAAGGCGAGAAAACTAGGCTCAAGCAACCAAGTAACCCAACTGAGAGTAGTCCCACTTTTCAACCATCTGCTGGTCCTGTGGGACCGGAGCGTTACTGCCCTCAACATGTTCTCCTTAGAGCCCGTTCATGCTTTGAAAAAGATCCAGCACGTGTCTTTATTCGAGGTGCGCGACTCATCGCTCTCAGCCCAGGCAGCATGTGTGGAGATGGTGACTTCGTCCAGCCGCAGGAAGGTGATCCGGATCCACGTGGTGGGAGTGGACAGGTGGGAGGTTGTAAAAGAAGTCCCTCTGCTCCAGGACCCTGTGGCCTTGGCGGTAGATGGTGCCAGTGTGTGTGTGGCGACCAGCGACAGGTATCTGCTCTGTGATACTGAGACTGGGAGCAGCGAGGAGCTCTTTCCTCACGATCACAGCAGGCAGCGCGTCATTGTTACCTCAGTGGGACGGGGGGAATTCCTCCTGAACGGGCCAGGATCTCTGGGTAAGAGCTGCCAAAATGTTTATGGTAGATGTTGTTTGTCATGTTGTCGAGCACAGACCTCCTCATGTGCTTCCTTTCCTAAGAAGCTATACAGTTAATCATCTCATATCACTCCCCCATATATCTTTGTAGCCAGAGGGTATTTATTTTGCCAAGATATCATTACTCCATCCTCATCCCTCAGGCATGTTTGTGATGAAGACAGGGATATGCCAGCGCCCTCCCCTGCAGTGGCCTCAGGAGGTGCTGGCAGTCGGAGTATGTTTCCCTTACATCCTAACCCTGCAGCCCCAAGTGCTGTCTGTCTACAGCATGGTAGATCAGCAGCGCAAACAGACTGTGAGTCTCAGCGGAGGAAAGGGTCTCCTCTCCACATCAGGTAAACCAGGCAACATCAATTCATCACCTAATCTTGGCAGATTGCAGACCGAAAAAGGCTGTCACACTGCGGTTTTGTCTTTTAAAGATGTCGCCGTGTCTGTCTCAGTTTGCACTGATTCAGTCAATCATCCTTGCAGCTACTGTTCCTCCTCACTGTGTGTTTCTGAAAAACCAAAAACAAATCTCCCCTCAGATGGTGTGTTAGCGTTCACAGAGAGAGACATTTTCAGCCTGCGTCTGGTGCCAGTCGAAGAGCAGATCCAGGCACTTGTACAGGATGAGAGGGTTGAGGAGGCATTGTCGCTGCTGGATGGAGTTCAAAGCCATCGTCCACTTGACTCATTCAAGGTGAAATTTGATTTATACACACAGAAGCACAACATGTACCTGCTTCGAAATCTAGATTTCTAACAAGTACGTTCTTCTTCTCAAGGGTCATAAAATAATTAAGCGACACAGACAATTTCTCCCTTCTTCTTTCCTTCCTTTCCTTTCATGTAAAGTGTAAAACAATCACCCAACAATTCTCCCCACAAAGGCAGTAACTACAAATTTAGCAAAATTGAGCTACAACCAGACAATGCTCTCTCATAGCTAAGTAACAAAATAAGTTGGTTTCCACTGACTTTCAAAACAACATAAATGATTGTCCCCAAAGCTACATATTCTCCTCACGGTCGCAGTTTTAAACACGTCCGTAATGTTATGAAACAGTCATCGTTACGCTGTAAAACTTTGTGCTTACGTTAAGGCAAAAAAAAAAACCTTGGTCATTAGATTTAGAAAAAACATCATGCTGTAAGTAAGTAAGTACTTTTGATGCTAACAAAACGTTCACATCGCATACGTCACTATGGTAGTGTGCATCACAAACTAGCATATTGTGCTATGCTGTTATTAAAAGAAGTCAACTGGCCACAAACACTGGTCTCGTGGCTGAAAGTCCCGTGCTTGTTTGAACCATCCATCCTCCATTTTTTTCTATGTTTTTTATACTACCTTGTAGTGATGTGATGTTCGCGAACGAGCCGAGTCTTTGAACCGGCTCTTTGAAGTGAACAAGTGAACCGGCTCTTTAGAGTGAACGAGCCGGTTCCTAATTTCTTTGTTTTTTGCTTTAATTTTCTCTCTATCCATTCATTTCAGATTATTTGATCCGGAACAAGTTGAGAGAGACTAGTTTGTGAGGGAGAAAGACAGTGCAGCCGCTCACGCGTTCACTTCAAAGAGCCGGTTCAAAGACTCGGCTCATTTGCGAACGTCACATCACTAGTGCAGCATGATCACGTGATGCGATAAATCAGCAATACGATTCGTCGTTGAACCCAACGATCAAACGAACCGCATCTTTGAACCGGCTCTTTGAAGTGAACGAGAGCCAAAGAACTGGCTCTCACAAGTGAATGAGAAATCCCATCACTACTACCTTGCCTCTATTCCTCCTCTGCTCCTGTAGTAATTACTATGAGCACTAGAGGGCGTCGCGCTACAATAAACTTAGGCATGGGTTGTAATAAGCTGCTTGCAAAGTCAACATATGACCGTTTTTTTTGGCAAGAGAGACCTGGATCAGATTTAGTTTTTTTTTTACCATATGTGTCATTATTTGCTTAGCATACTTTGCGGTAATTGCTAATGTCAGCATGCTAACATGCGCACAATGACAATTCTAACATGCCTAAAATTTTTAGAATGTTTACCATGTTCACCATCTTGATATAGCATAATGTAGCAAATATTAGCAAGCAATTACCACTAAACACAACGTATTGCTGAGGCTGATGGAAATGCTGTTGGATGAAAACTCTGGGCTCATCAAAGTGATAAAAATTAATCCAAAGGGATATGAGTGTCTGGTTCAAAAGTCATGGTAATCCATCCAATAGTTGTTGAAATATTGAAACTCAAAACCCACAAATGTTGACTTCGTTTTGGGGCTAAAGTAAAAAAAAAAAGTCCCAGGATCACCAAAGTCACTTGGTGTGGTTGGGAAAACATGAACGTCTGTCCAAAATTTCATGGCAGTCCCATAGAGTGTAAAAATAATGGATGTAGCCACAGGGATGTCACCCAGTGGTTTGTGAACTCCCATTCTGAAGCCTCTAGTCTGACATTTTGGTTGTCACCATCTTGGTTTTTGGTCCCAGATGTGACCAAAGTCACTTACTGTAGGTATTTTTATGAGATGATGAAGCTGGGTTGAAGCGATACATAACTATGAGCCCAAGAACACTATCCACAGACAGCTTGTCACTCAAGGCAGCCCCATTCTTAATTAGGCATAACTTTAAGCCTTAATAAAACTCAAACGGGTGAGTTATATAAAAATTCACCTTAGTACTGTTGTCATGAAGCGGGAAATTAGCTTAAGAGACCAAAACCGGCTGCAAACATGTTTATTTCTGCTGTGAAATTGGGTGTTTTAACATGGGGGTCTGTGGGGATTGACTTGTTTTTGGAGCCAGCCTCAAGTGGCCGCTGGAGGAACTGCAGTTTCTGGCACTTAAATGTTTATTTTTCAGCCCAGGAGGTTGTCGCTTGGGCAGTCTATCCACTGGTTGTTGAGATCAGTCCGATCAAAAGTGGTGGATTGACCAACCGACAAACATTTCTAGCATATCAAACCCTTTTTACTCACCTTTACTTTTTCCTGTCTTGCCCTGCCGGCAGTCAGTGCTGCTATAATATCACTATTACATAGATTCATACACACCACAGATGCATACATAATATGCATGCATTACAACCCCAGCTGGCGTTGCATCATAGCGTCTGACTTTAATATTTCATCAGTGTAGAACAGATTGAACCAGGATGCCGAGGCGTAGGCTGACTACACTGTTGTGAGCTGCTATTGTAGCTGTATTCCAGTTGGATGAATGCAACTGAGGACAACAGATGGTGTCTGAGATTTAGTGTAATCTGTGCCATATCTCAGGTTACAGGTTAGAGGTGAGGATGTCGCAGCTAACACACTGATGAGTCAGTTATAATTTGTCTGGTTCTGTGCTGTTGTGTTTTTAAAGCGTCTTAAAGTGTAGGAGAAGTCACACAGTTTTTGCTTTAATGATTTCAGCTCATATGTTGGTGATGTGAATATGATTGTGCAATGTGTGCCTGGTTTTAAGAGAGAGTTTTTTTTCTACTGGCAGGAGCTGCAGAAGGCCATCACTTGCCTGGCTGGATTTGTTCATTTTTACCAGGAGGGTTTTTCCGAGGCCAGAGATCTCTTCATGTGAGAGTAAAACCCCTTTCACGACACTCCAAATTCAAAGCACGCAAAGTAAATCACAGCAAACTGTGCAGTAATACGTGAACCTTGCAAACAGAGTGTCCTCTGCTGGAGTCTAACACAAATCAATACTCATTACCCACCTAAACAGCACAGGTGAGCTGGACCCCAGAGAAATCATCCGCCTCTACCCAGACATGCAGTGGTGTCTCAGCGAGGACTTTCAATCCCAGCTTGATCAAGTGAACAAGGGCAGGGATCTCCGGGTGCTCCGCCACGAGGACAGGAACACATTTCATCATTACCTGGTCTTTCTGGGAGATTTTCTCAGAGCAGTCAGAGGGACGGAGCAAGGCCTGAAGTGTGTTCAGGAGGTGGACTGCGCCCTCCTGAGGCTGTACGTAGAACTGGAAGATGCTGAAAATCTGCAGCAGCTTGTAGCATTCCCCAATGAGTGCAGACTGAAATACTGTGTTCCTGTTTTGGAGCAACACAACAGGTGAAAATTAAACTATCATTTGTTGGACAGGTGATTTCTAATCATAGATATGTTAAAATATTCTTGAAAGAAAATACATTTTGTCTAATTTGCTCAATTTCTGACAGATCACTTGCTGTTTCATCCCAGATTTTTTGCATTAGGTTCCCTCTATCAAAGCCATGGAAGTCAAATTGATGCCATTAAGGTACAACCTCCCCCAAAGAACACATTTTATATAAATTTAATACATAAAAGTAGTGTGTTTTAGCCTGTTATGTTCTTCCAGACTTGGGTGAAAATCGCAGATGGCCTCCACAAAGACCCCTCTTGCTCAGATGTATATGGACACATAGTGTGGACTCTCAGTCAGCTGCAAGACAGAGATGCTGTGTGGAAATTTGCAGATTGGACTCTTCAAAGCAATCAAGAGGTGCATTTTCCCTTTTTCATGCTCTGAACTGCAGAGGGCAGAGTTGCACAATACAACAGTGTGTTACAGACATAAAGACACAACAAAATGCCACCCATTAACTAAACTGCCGTGCTTAAAAGACAATTACCGCTAATGAAATGTCCAGTAACAGTTGTCCTTTATTTGAAACAGATAGGGGTGCAGATTTTCAACAAGCGTCACCCACATGATCAATTTGAGACACAAGATGTCCTCGCTCTCCTGGAGAAGTACCCACTGGCGCTGCTTTTGTATCTTGAGTTCTTAATCCATGATTTGAAGAGTGAGGTGGGTACAGCAGCAGCAGCGACCTAATCTAATATCCCTGGCTCCTTTATTAAATGCACCGAGACATGATCGGTGTAATCTGCCCCCAGGAGGAGAGACATCACAACCGTCTGGCCCTGGCATATGTTACTCAGATGCTGCAAGAGGAAGAGGAAGCAGATTTGAGGGAGACCAGAGGGAAGTTGCAGCAGCTGCTATGGGAATCCAAGTTCTACGACATCTCCGCTGTGTATGGTGTGTGGATGCCTTATAAGAGCATAAACCATTACTGAGTGGTTACTAAATTATGTTTCTCACCACAGAGAGTGTCAAGTCAGCAACCCTGCATACAGAGAAAGCGATTCTCCTGGGGAGGAGCGGTCAGCACTCTCAGGCACTGCAGGTGCTTGTTCACGAGAAGGGAGACCTCCAGGCTGCAGAGGCCTACTGCTGCAGGGCTGCCCAGGGCCGGGACTCCCAGTTCAGGCAGACCCTGCTGTTCACCCTGCTTCAGATCTACCTGAGCTCGGAGGATCTCACCAGCGCTGCTGTGGATCTTCTCAACAACAACCCTGGAGTCTTTGCAACAGAGAGGATCATCCAGCTGCTGCCCGATTCGTGGTCTGTTCAACTGGTCTCTCAGTTCTTAATTGGATCCCTCAGAGAGACCTTCCACCAGAGGCGGATGGCGAGGCTGCAAAAGGCTTTGGGCCAGGTGGAGCTCATGCGGCACAAGGTCATGTGGGTGAGGTCAAAGGCATATTTCACATTTTTTCCGCTCCATGAACATTGCGTGTATTCTTGTTTTCTGTTTTCTGAACTCTGTTGCCCTTTCCCTCTGTCCTCTGCAGATGCAGGCCTCAAAAACAATGTTCAGACTGGACAAGGGGCGGAAGTGTAAGGTATGTCAGGGAGACCTCACAGAGCCACAGTTTGCCTGTAACCTCCACAGCGAGCCGGTGCACACCAGCTGCACTGGCCTTTCATCATCATGAAGACGCCGATGTAGCAATCTATTGTTTGCTTATGCAAATATGTGCATCTCTGCACTCTTAAGATCACACTCATCTCTAGCCGGATAAGTGTCTGCGTCCTACCCAATCATTTTTCCAGATTACACTGTGTCATCTAGACAAACTCTGTACAAGGATTCAATTCATGCAACTTAGACCAGATACTTTGCCTAATTATAAAAAAGAAAAATACATTGTGTAAATAACTGGTTTCAAAATGCAAAAGAGCAAGCAGTGCACTTTTTCTGGGCGGCACGTCTGAGCCATTTCCTACAGACATTGTAGACAGTAATAGCTATAAAGTGGAGGACACTGAGGGACATATATTCACTGATCAGACAGTAGTGTTTAACATGGAAACCACCTGTGGTCAACCTGATGACCAGAGGGAATCTGACCATCTTCCATGGCTGTATATATGTATCCCCGCCATCCTGGTTTCCACTGACTGTGTATATTTGTCTACATAGAGCTGGAAATAGAAAGTCAACAACTGAGAGAGGCTGCACGTGAGAAACTTTTTTATTCCGCTCGTGCATTAATATACATTTAAAAAAAACACACAATTGCAGGTTTTAGAAATGAAAAGCAAACACGTCAAGGAAGTGCACAGTTTTGGGTCATTTCTGTTGTAGGTCCAGTGTGTGCGATTTAGGGGGATTTAGTGGCGACTAGCTGTGAGGACTGTAGCGTGCAAACAGGTTTTTACAGAGAGCTGAATCATCTGCAGAGGTCTCTTCCTCTCCAAAACAAGCAGACACAGTGATTTAAACACAGAATAAAGCACTTTCACATTACAAATCAGTATTTCTCCTACGCTGTCCGGCACATCGCAGAAAGCCAGTTTGCCCAGCACCTGATGATAGCTTAATGTGTGCTCACCTTATTTCAGATGCAGACATTCAGGAGGTTTTTACCATGAGTCAAATTGTCCGCAGAGGTCTCTCACCCTCCAAAACAAACTGACCCAGTGATTTAAACCAGTGGAAAACACCACAGAAGAAGGTGGTTTAAAGTTACAAATCAGTGCTTCGCCAACGCTGTTTGGCATGTCAGACATGTGCTACTAACCTAGCACCCACTAATCTGTTCTCACTTTTTTTCTCTGCTAACTTAAGATCTAGACATTTGGGATGTTTTTAGCAGATGCTGAATTTTCCACAGAGATTTCTTCTTCTCCAAAACAAACACACCTGTTGATTTAAAACAGTTAAAACAGTGAATAAAACAGTTTCATGTTACAAATTAGTGCATTTCTAATGTTGTTTGGCATCTCAGACATGCGCCGCTTACCTAGCACCTGCCTATCTGTGGTCACCTTTTTTCTCTGATAGCTTAAGATCCAGACGTTCAGGAGGTTTTTAGTGGAAGTTAAATTATCCGCAGAGGTCTTTTCCTCTCCAAAACAAATGGAGGTGGTGATTTAAACCAGTAAAAACACTGATCAAAACAGTTTCACATTAAAAAAAATCAGTGTTTTTCTCACACTGTGCATTGTAGAGAGGCTGTTAACTACGGTGGCTGACGCAAAGCCACAAATGGCCCTATCTAGAGCTAGTATTTGGTTTGTCCATTCTGGGCTACTGTAGAAACATGGCAGTGCAACATGGTGATCTCTGTAGCTGAGGATTAGCTCCCAATGTCAATGCTGCCCAGGGCATAGGCAGTATAGGCGAATGCTAAGGGCAGCGTCATCTGTAAATGGGGGAAGAAAAGAAAAGTTTATCTTTTACTATTTTTCATTAATACTACTATTATTTTGAAATATGACATAAGGCCACAACAATATAAGTATATAGCAAAGCCTACTAAACAATAGAAAGGCCTTTTTTTCTGGGTTCCTGCCGCCCCCCGCCCCCCCTTCCCAAGCACATTACACTTTACCTGCTCTCTGAGGGAGCTGGGTGAGTTAGCCGAGATCACTTGAACCCTGAAACACACTGTATTGTTATGTCAAAATGGCAAAAGCTCTCTAGTGCCCACTCAACAACCACTATACTACTGAGAGGAGGGTATGTTTAGAGAAAGAACTTGAATTCCGCAGAGCTTGTTTTCGTTACCTCGAATGGCTCACAGAGGTTGCATTGTTTTACATTGTGAAGCATTCAAGCTCTATTCAGTAAAAATTACCAAGGTGAAGGTAAATTATAACGTTCTCATGATGTGTTCAATGTAGTCTTGTAGCTCCAAATGTCCTAGGGCCACCCCTGCCCTTTGTAGATATAAATGGCTCAATTAAATTCAACACAGACACAATGTTCCTTTTTTCAGGTTATTACACACTAAAGGAAACATACTTATTATATAATTTTCCATTTCTGCCAGTCTATCCTAAATCCTACACACTGGACCTCTAATTTTTATAAGTGACCAAATGACATGTCTGTGCTGTATATGGAACATGAAATCAGAATCAGTTTTGACCGCCATCAGCCCTATATCATTAGAGAACATGACAGACGTGTACTCCAAATAAAGGCACACACAACTCCAGAGTGACCCCATGTACAGTATGGAAATCTTGTATAAACTTCAACACATATCATTAAGTCAGACGACAGTCAAGATGTACTTGTCTATTCCTGTCGTGATTTAGTCATTAGGGCTAACCATAACTGAGTATTTCTTTATCCTGATACATTTTTGGGACAGGAGTTAAGGAGACGCCTAAAGGAGCTGGAACAGTAACACTTGGCTGCACTGCTTGCAAGTTTTTTGGTGTAAGTTTTTGGCCTGGGGTGAGTGACTAATTGCAGTGTGGATAAATAGTGAATTATGAGCATGTTGGAAGGGATTATCTCTTTGTGATGCCACTGCCAAGATTTCTTCAGTTTTCCTCCACTAATGAGGTTTTTGTGGAGCTTTTTCATTGTTCTTACTGAGAGCTGGGTTCATTTAATGTTTCATAGTGTGGGTAACTAAGATTAAGCCTCACAAGCATACATGTGATTTAAGATTTGACCTGAAATTTCTCACTTGTAGTGTATAAATTTAACCTCCAATGTGACTCATATCAAAGAAAACCACATTCCTGGCTTTTCTGTTTCATGTGGCGTCAGGAAAAGACGCCACATCCACTCTTCCATATCGCCTCCTTGTAATTTTGATAATCTTTAATTTCAATCTACTGTTCAGTCATTGTGAGCACTCCTGGATAAACTGCTGAGAGGTATCAGTGCGGAGAAAAACACAAAGCAAAACTTCTTTCTGACTTGTTTGGAACGTGAAAGAGCCTCTGACAGTTTTTATGGACTGACTAAGGGGGCTGCCACTCTGTGACTGGCTGAGCTTTGGGCCGTGCCTGATGACCAGTGACCACTGGGTGGACCCGAGGGCCGGGATTATTCCCTCTCCTTCCCTCTCACGGACATCCTCAGGGAGCATTAATGTTGTTTTGAACACTTGCGGTCATGCTTTGCCTCAAAAACCTTTTTCTCATCTTTGATGTTGACCAACAGCCTTAGGCAACCAAAAGGTAAAAATATACAGACACAAGTACAAGTGCACCTTCTTCCACCTAAACTAAGACTCCAGAGAAACCTATTAGATGCATTTTAATGACTCTTTAATCTTTTCTCACCTCCCCCTCTTATTGTACGAAGCCAATAGCTCCTGTTGATGAGACTGCAACACTCTTGCAATCTGGAGCTGAGTGCATGAGTGGGCGGGGTCACTGCAGGGTACTCTGGGGTGCTGCAGGGTGCTCTGGGGTGCTGGCCAGATGGACATTTTACACATGAGGGGGAATGGATTGGATGCAAAAAGGAACAGTTATGTAGGAAAGTATGGTGGGGTATTCAGACTCTGGTCTCCTATTATAAATATCCATGCTGCCACAGAGGGAAAACAAGAACATTTTCTTCTTGTGCTTGTCTAAATTTAAGACAAAATGTCGTCTGTCTGGACTGTAGGACGTAATTGTTTACATGTTAGCATAGTTTTGTTTTTACACGGAGGAGGAGGGAAGTTACTGTGAGATGCAGAGGACTTTTTTTGCCCATAAGTTATGAATAATAAACCCCGGAAACCACAATCATCTTAGTAGTTTATTACTTTTACTAATTTTGCTAAAACTACTTATGAATGTGATTTTGAACTGATGACCTGTTTCAGAAAACAATGCATACCTCTGTTTGGGCTCCTGCTGTTAACTATTATCAAAAACACTGTATTTTTCATATGCTCAATACTTTATATGTGACTGGTGCTAATAGTCTGATCAAATCCCAAATAAATCTATTTGGATTTATGTTATAAAAGTTTCATAAAGGTTTGTTTATACGAGATCCAAAAGGGAATAAAGTTGACATCCTGTACATTTTTGTCAGTAAATTACATTTTGGAAAATAAACAGAATATATATTTGTACATTAGTATCATAGACCATTTTGACTGTCGCCATCTTGGATTTTTGGAGCCAGAAGTCACTATAGTTGGACAAGAGGGTGGAGATAACCTTAACGCTAGCTGCTAGCTTGGTTAGCATGGTGTATTTACAGCTGTGGTTGACAATGCTAATGCTAATGCTAATTTCCGCTAGTGAAAAACAGGCTTAAAACCATTAAAACAAAATGTAATTAAAAATTGGACATCTCCATCTTTTCATACAGGCCAAAGAGCAAGCCGTATCTCACCTGATGCACATAGCAAGAGCCCTCAAGGTCCCTGATAACAGCCAGCTCCTTTTTCATATTGGAGATACACTGGGATGGTGGGATGCTCCAACCCAATTACTTTGCCTACATCCAGGGCCCAGAAATCTGATGAATTGCTGTCAGCAGTCGGGTTGAGGGCAGTGACCGGAGCTGGGTTGTAGATTTGGGCACCGTACATACATATCTGATTCTTTAGAGGGTGTTAGTGCAACCAAATGCTGAAAAAGACTTTTTTTAGGTGGCCAAAATGCTACATCTAAAAACACACCAAAAGAGCGCCTACACATTTACGCCTATCCCTGTGAATCTGGGGTTACACTGTGGCTACTGTAGAGATGTGGTTGATCTCCAGGGAGTCGTTAAAGTAGAATGGATGAACACCAGACAAACCTCCTACACTCAAGCAGTGCATCTGGTTTGTCCAATGTAATTGTGATGTTCATACCAAATAAAATCTAATAATAATAATAATACCTCAGCTGTAGTTTTATTGTGGGCTGACGTTGTTGTAGCACAGGTCAGCATCCAAAAAGAGGTTTATAACACAAAACTCGTGACAACAGCTCAGACAGTCATCTCCCCTAAATGAAATTAAAGCTCCAACTTCCAGAAGCGGGAGCATGATGTCACCGTGTTGGCTCCCAAGAGGTGATCATTACACTGTGTTACCTAACCAATGTTGATGTTGTGGTAGCGACATGTCATGAGCAGGAAAATTAGCGACAGAGACCAGGCTGTAAACATGTTTATTTCCACTGTAAGGTTGGATATTTTATCATGGCCGTCTAAGGGGATTGACTCTCTCTGAGACAGCCTCAAGAGGCCATTAGAGGAACTGCTGCTTGATCAATATCTTATATGAAATCTGAAATACTTAATTTCCATATTTTGTCACTTTAATCAAATATGCAAGCTCGGTTTGTGTCTTCGTCTGTTTCTTGTGGTTCCATTTCTGTCTCTCTCTTGTGTCTGTGTGTCTGAGCGTGGCTCTCATCGGTCCTGCTACCAATTTACCTGCTCACCGGAGAGCCATCCACCAATCAACCCCTCCAGTCCAGTGTCCACCAGATCGTTCAGTCTACCTTGCGGTACTAGGTACGGCCTGCTTGTTTCTCTGTGCCTCAGATCCACACTCACCGGTCACCCGTTCGCCTGCCACTCCAGCCTGCCAGTCTGTTTCCAGCCCTGCTCAGCCTGCCTACCCTGTTTCCCCCCAAGTGCCCTGGTTCAACCCAAGACACCCCTTCTTGCCTTATTGGAAATAAATCCACAAAACTGAACAGCTGTCTGAGTCACACTTTTGGGTCCAGTTCTCACTATACTACACAACAGTATGTGGCAAAAGGGAAAGTGCTTTATTTAAAGGGGAACACCACGCAAATGAATAATTCCAATATGTTTTATCCAAGGCCTATAAGTCCAGTCAATATTTGTGAACACAAGCTTCTCCCTCTCAACTGTAGTGTTCTCAGTGCTGAAACAGAAAATGTACCAGTGTACCCAGAACGCTTCCCTGTGTGCTCTCAGTGTTATCTAACATCTTTCTCAATTCTTTGTTTATGTAGCAGCTGCAGACTTCAAACCATATGATATCACAAATTTGAGTTTTAGCACTCTAATTTTTGGATTTGGGACAGAGTTGTTCATGTTTATTAATATTTTTGGACCGTCTTCGACCATAGGAATAACATATTTAAATTTTGAAAATGGGTGTAGTCCCCCTTTAAATACCCTACACACTGGGTTTTAAGAAAAAAATTATAAAAGAAAAACATTGTTGATTTAGTCATATGGTAGTGGGTTCTGTAAGAACTGATAAAGCCAATTTCAACAAAATACAAATGGTTAATGTGCCGTTTTAATATTTAATACCTACCTACCTTTAATAAGACAATTACTTGTGTAACACATGAAGATATATATTCCACACTTTGGCACCACGTCTAAAAAAAGACAACCTCAGGATCATGAAAATTTCATCAGGTACCTCACTAAATAAAGCCTATGGGAAAAATTGAATACACAATGCTTCTGTATGTATCATGCATCATATTTATAGTCAAACCACAAATTACTGTATCATGTCCCTTCTGACGCATTTTTCAGTCTTTCAGTGGTCACAAGAGACAAGAGAGAATCTTAATTTGCAACCCTTCTGGTAGCAATAATGGTAAGGTAGCAGAAAACCTAAACGATTGAACTTTAATTTCCACTTTCCCCAGCAAAACTAATTCTATAGATATAGCAGTAAAAAGTATGAGAATAAATAGCTGAAGAGGATGATCAAAACATATCTTTTTTTAACTCCTAAGGCAACGCTCTCATTTTCATGGCTTACTACCTTGGGGTTTGGCAGGGTGCCACTGGGAGAAATGTGTAGGGTGGCCCACTGGAGACACAGAGGGCAGAGTCGGTGACCACAGACACCCACCCAGCCCTGCAGCATGGGTTATATACATCATACTGTACAGTATAGACAGTCATATCACAATGTCTACAGCGTTAATATTGTTCACTGTTTGCTTCTTTTAGTGCTCAGACTGTTTCCTTGACTGGATATTTTAAGGAAGTTATGACATATTGTAATTTTATACATAACTGCCACTTTCAGAAAGATTACCCTCACTGCGAAAATATCATGTCAAGAGAATTAGCTTCCACGCATCCATTATTCGTAACCGCTTCAGGGTCACGGGGGGTGCTGGAGCCTATCCCAGCTGACATTAGGCAGAGGCGGTTACACCCTGGACAGGCCATCAGATTATCACAGGGCCGACACACACAGACAGACAGACAGCCATTCACGCTCACATTCACACCTGGGGCAATTTAGAGTCGTAATTAGTTCCCCAAAGAGGTATATTATGTCATTACAAATAAGGGCAAAGTGCTTAGGGACTGTATGAAAATGATTCAGGAGGAGGGGTGATCAGATAAGTATTGTAATTTTTAGCTTTCCTTAAAGTTACAATGTGTAATTTACGTGGTTGTTTATTAGCAAATATCAACTATTGCTTTCATAAATATATATTTACTAAAGTGTAATGCAATTCACATAAAAATGGAAGCTTTCTCATAGGCTTACAATGATTTCTCTATATATACACAGGCAGGGCGCAGTCTGTTGGAGGCTGCCCCCTGGCATCGCCATATTTGAATACAGTGGCCGAAAGGGATATACACACTTCACCTTTTGCGTTTACCTAGAACTTGCCGTCACTGGAGACGGTTAAGGTGAAGATCAATCCGGGGCACTTCTGCGTGAACCTGCTTTGTACTTTGATGATTCTGTCGCACTTTAAATGGAAGACCACACATATGTTTTGCCCCATAAGAGAGAAACCACGCCACCAAATAAAAGAAAAAGATCAGATAAGCGAGGACGGGACAAAATGCGAGTGAATATCGGTGCTGCTTATTTTAGGTGGAAAGAACTCCTGAAGGAGAAGGATTTCACAAGGGATGCGGAGGTTGCCTGCTTTCTGCTAGACAAGTAATTCAATCTGATATTTTAAAATCATTTTGGCTTCATGTTTGCAACTACTTTCCCTCTCGTCTAAGTTCGAGTGATGGCTACGTTTACGTGCTAACGTTATCCTAGCCTTGGCTAACATTATCCCAGAGCTGGTTAGCCTAGTCTACAGCCTAATCTGTTGATTGCTCTCGCACTGCTGTGAAGGCTGCCACCCTCTCTCCTCCTCTTCCCTCTGGGTAGCCGAGACACACCTCTTTGCCTGGCCGTTCCTGCACCGCCTCTACCCCCTCGCCCCCTTCCTCTCCCTGGTCTTCCTCCTCCCCCCTCTCCCTCTTCCTCATCTCCCTGTGTCCTGTGGAAGAACACTGTGGAAACGCACATATTATAATGGTACCAATCTATATTTGCCGCACTGTGCCGTGACTATCACATAAAACGTGTTATTTTAGCATTACTGTGCTAATGCTTGTGTTACCAAAACAATTAGAAATGAAACACTCCTAACATATATCTCACAGATAACCTATATCTCACTGGTAAGCTATAACATATTGTAACATGGTTTAGATCCCTAAATAAATATTCACCTCGTCACTAGATACTCCTGAAAAACTCGGAAAAACTCTGCTGTCTGCGCAAGGCTTTTTGTCCTACGAGGCCACTGTCACTTACCCGATGGGAGGGGTGAGTGAGTGAGGCAAGTGAGCGTTGCAATCTAGAATTTGACCGCTGCTGTCACTGTTACTCACCATTTTTACACACTGAGGCTTTAAGGTTCCATGTCTGTTTTGGGGAAAACAGCTTAGTCTAGAGATTCTCTGCTCTATTTACATACAGTATATTCATCTAATTCCATTCCCCATGATACCTTGCGTGAACTATGGGTGCGATGTCAGGTTATTTCTTTCACTATAGGCCCAGTGTCTGTGAGGTGTCTTCCCCTTTCTCAGTGGTTCTATGGAAATACATGATAAGAGAACACAGCCTTTAACACCTCAAAGACAAAAATAAGCATTACAGAATATATATTAATTAGCTTTCTTGCGATTTAGATGGGAAGGTTGACACCAGTCTCATGTCTGTACAGCAAATGTGAAGCTAGCTCACTAGATTAAGCAATTTTTCAGACGCTCTTAGCAACATCATTTCTCAGGGAGAAAAGGAGAAATATGTTGTTATTCATTCCCATGCATGCTGCTCAGGCTAATTGCAGTCCACAGCTCTTCTACCATCAGCGTGGGGGGTCTCTCCCACTCGCTTCTCCTGCGGCGTGCAGTAGGTGTGGGACGGGCATTACGAGAGGAGACACAGCTCGTCATGGGAGTTTAGCTGTAGTGAGTTTATGCTCCTGCTCTCTGGATTGGAAGTGCTGAGAAGTGGTGCAATGTGATTTTTCTATTGAATCTACTTCAGCAAAATTTAATGCTTTCACTACTGCGCGATGATGTCACCAATTTGCAAATGAGCACATGACATCTTCTGGTGACTTTTAGCACCTTTTGGAGCTGGTGCTAGGTACTTTCATTGGAAAAGAGTTGGTTACACTCTCAGCTGGCTAACATAACTTAGCATAGAGACTGGAAAACAGGGTAAACTGTTAGCCTAGCTCTGTCCAAACAAACAAAATCTATCTTCCTCACTCTCTACAGCTCACTCATTAATATGTTTTATCTTGTTTGTCTGATCCATACAAAAACAAAGCGTAAAAACAACAGATCCTTATCATTAATATATGGCTTTTACAGAACACAAGTGGTTGTTAATGTTCTTAACCAATTCAAACTCCCCTGAAATTTCTTAAAACAGGATCGTGTGATCATACCTTTGCTTTGTACTACACTGGGATGGGAGAGCAACTCAGGTCTCAGATGGCAGTGTCAAACTAAGTCAGCTTATCTACGTAATGTAGTGATAGGGACTTTGAGGATGTCTATTTTCAAGGGTGTAGGTTTTACTTCAACACTGGGGTGGACACATATGAATCAGGTTAGGTTGGGGGTCCTTTTCCAGAAATGTTTTTTGTATTTTTCTGCATCAATTTATGGTGTAAATGTCTTAACTTTAGTAAAAACAAACATCCCCCCATAAAAATCTATGCCTATCTATGCAACCTGGTCTCACTCTCGAAGTCATCGAAATCAGGCACTTAGGCAGTGACTTGCAGCGTCAGACACTGAGGAAAAAGATGTCCTTTAACGTCAACTTGATACACTATAACTATAACTATAACTGTTGCTGTTATAGTTTAATTTTGTATTTAAAATCATAGTTTTATATTCAAACAGACACCAACTTTCACCCGAGGGAGTGGAGTTGGCATCCTGTAAGATTGTAAAGCCAAACCCTGTTCTTTTGTCCTAAACCCATCCACTTGGTTTTGTCGCCTAAACCCAACTGCTTGTGTTAGCTGTTGAAGGAAAAAAACGTCAATTCATGTTGTTGTACCGACGTAGTGCGTTTATTTTGAAAGAGACTGTGTATAAATGGTAAATTTCCTGTGAAAATGGAAGTGTATTTTGAAAGAAGACAATGCATGTAACAGGCAGAGGTCAGAGTGAGAATGTGTTGGTCTATGCCTATGTCTGTTTTGAAAAAGATACGCCCACTGGATCTGTTGTACCTCCTTTAAGAGAATATACCCAACTTTATTGTTATGAAAGTACTGATAGGCCTCAGTGCTTTTCACATTGTTCATCACTTCACTGTAAGTGTTACAATGGCATTAACAAAGTAGCCTTTCAAGCTATTGCATGTTGCCCCAGGCCACTTTTAGTAGATGGCAGCGGTGATCACATTAATCTATTTAAGGTGTTACAGTCTGTGTACCCACATTGTTAATTTCCCCCCCAAATCTCTTTCAAAATGGAACCTGACACCTGTGTAAATAAAAGTGAACATAAGGCTCAGCCCCCGCCTCACCCTAATAAATTCCCCACAGTCCCTCAGGTGATTCTCAGAGCCTCAGTTTTTGCAGTGAACTTGCCAGAAATCTCACAGAAATATCAAACACAGTTTCAGATGTTCATGGAAACACTTCTCTCTCTGACCTGAATTCAACCATAAATAGATGTATTCCTAAACAACTTAAGTGGCATTATCTAAATGATCTGTGCTGCATGCGACTAATGACTCCATTTTGGATGAAGAATGAGAGTTCATTTTTGGAAAGTCTGAGGCTTTCTGGCAACCTCGTGTGTTTACGCTGCTCTTTTCTAATGAGTGGATTTCAGGTGGAGAGCTAAGTGCTCAGCCCGAGGGGTCTGGTTGTGGTCGTCCACCTGGGTTTTTTTAATCTGGAAGCTTGTGTCTCATTTTCAGGTCTAGCACCTTTCATGTCTGGACCATTTGGATTTCTGGGAACAGAAACAAACGGACCTGCTGAGTAATCGAAAAGTTGGGGCGGAAACTGCAATCTGGCGGTGTAACTGCTTCGTTGTTCCACACCCACTCATACAAGTAAACTCTATTATCCATATGGCCAGTTTTTAGTTGCACAACATGCCAGAAAACAAATAGGATCGCATCAGCTTTCATTAAGATTTAATTTCATACACATAAGTCAATTAATCTTATTTACAAGTGGGCCTAATTTAGGTTACTACTCTTGTACATCTTAATTCAGAGCATCCTGTTGCTGACAGTCAACAGGGGCCATTTAACAAGCTGCAGGTGATGAATATAGCACCACAAAAATGGCTTCATGGTCTGTCCCGTGTGAAACGAACATAATTACAGCTCCAACAACAGAAGGGACGTGTGTTCAGCACCGCGGGGGCCCCGATAGTTTTGGCGCTTCATCTGCGAGACTGTGCCTCATGTCATGTTTGACATCACTGATTACAGAGCATGTGCCATAATAAGTTACTGCTACTGTACCCTGGGAACGCTGAGAACGTGGGATCACGCATAATTAGACATTTAGCGCCAATCCTCCCCGCACATGAACACACCCTTTACCACAACAGATAGGCCGGGGAGTTAAAAATGTCCCAGCGCCCCCTGCTATCAACCACAGGAGTCAAAAAACGCCCTCCCTCTGCTATCTAGGACTGAACTTACTGTAACCTACACAATAAACGCCTGAAATGCAATACCAACCCAACAGGCCTCATTCCCCCGTCGAGATGAAGCAACTGCAGCAGCGAGTAATGTGTATTTTAGAGCAGAAAAAGTCTATCATAAACCTATATATAGCAATCAAAGCCCCAATCAGAGCTAAGACAAATTAGAGGTATATCGAGTTTTAGCATAGAATTACAATTCTATTTCTACGGATCGAATATCTCTGGAAGCATCGAACGGAGGACATGTGAAGGCTTTCATTAAGTCTTTCATGAGCCCTAACTACCACTGAGCGCAGAAGAATAGAATGATTCTCAGCTGACGTGAAGCTGCACGACATCTCTGCACTTTGTGGTTTCATGCACCAACACATACCCATACTTGAGGGTATTTCAGGAGTGCACTGAGCATCACTTTGCATCTAAAAAAACAAAAAAAAATGCAAGCAGCAACTCCCATAGAGCACAAGATGTTTTTCCTGACTGAGAAGTACACAAGAAAAGAAAATATTTGCTCTTAGATTGAATTAATTTGTGTCATACTTACCTTCATTTCTGCTCATTTTAGCTGGTAATTTGGTCCCAGCTGTGGATATTTACAGGTTTCAGGGAGTGTAACTGACATATGTAGTTTTCATATGAAAAAGAGCTGCTTGAAGCCTTTTATGGGTCCACAGGGAGCTGTGCAAAGTTTGATAAATTGCCTCAATTAATGTCACTTATGTCAGCGTCAGTAGGGAGCTACGTATTTGAAAGTGAATCTGGAGGTGTTGAGTTAGAGAGTAGTGATCTTACCAGACCTTTGTAGCTCACTCCTCATCTCTGCTTGAGGCTATGTGGCTTGAGGCTATAACACACCTGGATCTCTGAATATGTGTGTGGTATGCAAACTGTCTCCCACTGAGTTGCATTGTGGGTAATGTCAGCACTAGGTTCAGAGAAAGAATGTGCTGCATAAAAGCTGATATCTTTGGTTCTGCTGCACTGATTTTAATCTTTTTTTTTTTAAACTGTCTAATGTTAGCTCATCAATCTGAACAAACTGACTAAACTGCCACACCGTACACAAAGTATTTAAAGCAAGCTGCATCTCAACCAGCTGAACAGTAAAATGCTACTTGCACATTGATGCATCAATATCACGAGTTTAATAATGTCATATATAATGATATATATCAGCCACAAGGGGCGTCTATGTGTAGAAAAAGTACTTTCACTTTTCATACTTAAAAGGGCAACACACTCTCACTCCAACCACATCACGTATTGACGTTTGGTCATGGACTTTTCACGTCCAGATATGGCGTGCAAGGTACCCTAAGTGCGTTGGTTGTTGACGTTCTGGGACGCTGTGTCAAGTTCTGCCTGTTACATTCATTGTCTTCTTTCAAAATACACTTCAGTTTTCACAGGAAATTTACCGTTTACATAAAATTTCTCTCAAAATAAATGCACTGTGTCGGTACAACACAGAAAGTTTATGTTTTTTATCCTTAAACAACAACACCTGGTTAGGTTTAGGCGACAAAAATACGTGGTTAGGTTTAGGCTTTATAATCTTAGTGTCTGATGCTGCAAGTCACTGCCCAAGCACTGGATTACAACAACTTTGGAGTGTTGTAAAGGGACACTTTACGCCAAAATGAAAAATGATTTTTCTTTTCTTACCTATAGTGCTATGTATCAAACTAGATTTTTTTTAGTGTGAGTTGCAGAGTGTTGGAGATATCGGCCATAGAGATATCTGCCTTCTCTCCAAAAATATGGAACCAGCCAGCACTCAGCTTGTGGTGCTCAAAGCGCCAAAATAAAACATACATTTGAAAAACTCAACAGCAATGTCTCTTTCCAGAAATCATGACCCTGCTACTCAAAATAGTCCTCAGACCTTGTTGTGAGCAGTTTCATGTAGGAACTATTTTTTTCTCCTCCAAACCTCACCAGCCAACTGTATCTCCATGCAGAATGAAGCATGCATCTACTGCTAGCTCACCTAGCTAAACTGAGCTAGCTAATGTAACAACTCAGCCGAGGAGGACGCCATTTATATTTACATCTCTCTGTCACAAGCATGAGCCTTTCGTCCATGAGTAGATGCAGGCTTCCTTCTGCACGGTGATACGGTTGGGGGGTGTAGTTTGGTAGAAATACAATAGTTCCTACATGAAACTGCAGAGTAGTTTCTTAAGTCTAAAGTCATGATTTCTGGAAAGAGACATGGCTATTGAGTTTTTCAGATGTATATTTATTTTTTGCGCTTTGAGCTCCACAAGCCAAGTGCCATCCAGTTCCATTATATTACAAGAGAAGGCAAGCATCTATACAGCCTTTATCTTCAATACTCTGCAACTCACACCAAAACAATCTGGATTTATAATAAGCACTACAGGTAAGTGAAAAAATATGCATTTTTCATTTTAGAGCGTATTGTCCCTTTATTACATTTTGCAAATAATATTGAAATGAGCTTTTACACAAGGAGTATTTTTATGATGTATTGGTATTTTTACGTAAGTCAAAGATGTGAATACTCCTGCCTGCCTCTGAGACACCAGCTCTATCTCTGATGAATGATTTGCTGAACGATGTGTTTAGTCAGCTTTCAGCATATGTTCAAACCCTGTGGGTCCAGAGATACGCCAGTAAATCAAAGAGCAGTCATCATTGTGGTGACAGCACAGTGAATCACAGCGTCCAAAATAAAGCTCTAGCTTTCCATTGTCTAAACACCAAAACCAACTCCAAGCTCTATAACATAACATTGTGTATGCTTAACATGTTTCTTAATGAAGCAACAAAACCATGGCAACAGCCACTATTATATGTGTGAGTAAACCAGAGTAAGCATGTTCTTTACGCCCATAAAAACCAGGGGAAGTACATCCGTGCTCCAGACCTTGGACAAAAAGTGCCTTTTAAAGCTTTCTCTTTATGAATGAATGTTATATTTAATGAATGTTATAGTACTTGATACATTATTTTAGTGGCATAAATATTTTATTTGTCATCTAAAAATACCTATTACAGCAGGATGACTTTATCATTTTGTTGCTCATCCTTGCAAAGTGTATAAAACAGTGCATTCATTGACTTTTTCCCACATTTTTAGGTTCATTAAAATATATGTTTTCCTCATCAAACTACACCCCACAGGGATAAATAAAAGCAAAAACAAGATTTTAGATTTTTTTTTCTTACAAATTTATTAAAAGGGGAAAAAGAATTATTACAATGACATATTGAGACTCGTTGCTGTGACACTTGAAATTAAGCCCAGCTGCCTTCCTTTTTTCTACACCTTGATTGCAGTCCACCTGTGGTAAATTCAACTGATTGGACCTGATTTGGAAAGACACACACCTGCCTATATAAAGTCTCACAGCTGTCAAAGCATATCAGAGCAAACACCAAGCCAAGAGGTGAAAGGAGCTTCTTAGCGCTCAGAGACAAGATTGTGTCAGTGTAAAGATCTAGGAGCACAATGCTCTCCATAATTGCTAGGTGTTTGGCACAACCAGGACTCTTCCTAGAGCTGGCTGCCCTGCCAAACTGATCAATCAAGGATCTTGAAAAGAGATGTGATTTTAAAAAAAAAGGCTGAGCTCCAGAGATCCTGTGTGGAGACAGGAGACAGAGACCTCTCCTCAGTGAAAGACACATGAAAGTCTGCGTAGAGTTTGCAAAAAAAGCACCTAAAGTCTAAATACTTTCTGAATACACTGTAAATCGCTAGTGTTTGGATGGGCACAGATAATATCAGCCAAATTGTTTATAAAAAGAAATACAAATAACTTTTTCATTAAAGGAACAGTGTGTAAGATTTAGGGGAATTTAGTGCCATCTAGTGGTGAGGATTGCAGATTGCAACCAGCTGAAACTTCTCCTGTTTAGAATTCATTGTTCATTGTTCATTGTTCAGAAGGTTTTCACTGGGAGCTGAATTATCAGCAGAGCCCTATTCCACTCCAAAACAAACAGAGCTGGTGATTTAAACTGTTAAAAACACTGAATAAGCAGGTTCGCGTTACAAACCATTGTTTCTCCAATGCTGCTTATGTGTGTTAACCTTTTTTCTCTGATAACCTAAGATCCAGGAGTTGTATTTACAAAGCTTCCTAGTACAGAGTTGCTCCTAGTGACGAAATGCTATAGTGAGAAACTTAGAATTGTGACGTTTTCTTTGAATTTCCCCTTAAAATTAAGACTATATCACTGTAAAGATATAAGTTATTCACAGAGCATCTTTGCCCTTAAAAGAGCTCCTAAGGTGAAAACTTGAAGGAGCAAACAATGACAACACTTTCACAGTCAGCAGTTCATCTCATTTCTACCGGGTGTCCACACCTTGCAGGCTCACAAATATCTGTGTCTGGGACAACCAATCACACTTGTTAAACAAATGCATCATACCTAGCAACAGGGTCAACCACACCTCCTCACTAAGGTAAAAGTTTCTGTCCCTGTCTTGCTCAAAGTTGCTCTGAGAACTTTCCTAAATCACCCCTAAGCTAGGACTCCTTACTAAAAGTTTCGAGGCTAAGTTAGGAGCTCTCTGAGAGTGTTCTCAGAATGTTTGTGAATACGGCCCCTGACGTTCAAGAGGTTTTTACCGGGAGCTGAATTATCCGCAGAGACTTCTTGATTTAAACTGTTCGTGATTGTGATTTAAACAGGTAAAAACACTGAATAAAGCAGTTTCGCCTCAATGCTATCGTCATGGAGGGACTGTGAACTACGGTTGCCAACTCGAGCGAAAACATGAATGGCCCTATATAGAGCTAGCGTTTGGCTTGTCCTTTACGCGCCACCTGTGGAAACATGGTGGTGCAACATGGCAATCCCTGTGCACGAGGACCCGCTCCTTATATACTGTAGATATAAACAGCTCATTCAAAGGTGACAAAAAAACAATGATTCTTATTTACAGGTGATTATATACTAAAGAAAACATCCTTAACATATTGTATTCCATATGTGTCTTTATACGCCTCTAAATCCTACACACTGGACCTTTAAACGCATGAACGAAAAATAACCTTGATTATATGTGATGGTTGTGGTTTGAAAAGGCTGTAAAATACCTTCCAGCTGTCTGTTTTGAAAACTTGTTTGATGAAGTCTGTGTGTCTGTGCACCTCTGTGTGACTGCACATACTGTACCAGTCTTTTATTCTTATCCCCAGGTGATTGCTGACATTTATTGCTCCATTTCATCACAAAGCAGAATGCTTAAATCGTCTGGAGGAGCTCACCTCGGCTCTCCTGCTCTCTGTGCAGACTGTAGAAAAAGAGTGATTTCCACAAGCTGAAGCTTACGCTAAGCTCTCAGTGGATGTCAAACTGGGGCAGACTGACAGACTGGAGAAAGACTGGGCAGCTTTTTTACTCCCTCAAAAAACCTCCCGAGCTTATAATGTCAGGTTTTGGCACATTTCCGACCTTTAATTTAGAGAGGGTGTTTCACAGTCACGAAACCTTGGAGAGATAATAGGGGGTGAAAGTATAGCTTACAGTAGCTGCATGTGTACAGGCGTGGAATATAATTAGCTTAATTTCAATGAAGCTAACCACTTGTCTGTGGGGTATGGATGGGATCAAACTCTGCAATCAACGGAGGGGCTCCACATTGTGTGTGTGAAGTGAAAGTGAAGGGCTTTGAAATAAGAGTGCGAGCATCAAACTAATCTCATTTAGGTTTTAAATCTCCTATCTCTGCAAGTTAGTGAATGTTTGCAATTTACGTAGCAACAGGAGACGATAACACTCTGTCATTAGCGATGCAACGTAATACCTGACTACAAACATTTTGCATCTGTGAAATCCCTCACTAACCATGACCTTAAGTTTGGGTCAACCAAAAATTCTTGTTCGGCTTTTATTCAAAGTATATTTGATGTTGATTAAAACGACATCCATTCAAAGAAAAACCCCTCCATAGGCATTTTTGCCAGCTTGCTGTGACCTCGAGCCTTCGTAACAGAATAGTGAAACTAAAAATGAGTATGTGATATTCACTGGGAGCCACTCACAATCTGATATTTGTTGTAACTCAAATATTAGATGACAAATGTTTGTTAAAGGGGATCTATTATCCTTGTTTTCTGACATATAATGTTACAAAGTAAAAGTAATCCTTTAAAAGTAGACCAAAACCCTGAAAACAAAAGGCTTCAGACTGCTCTGTCCACTCTGTTTCCAATGTTTTTTCTACTTTCAAGACCAGATGACGCCAGCCTGGGATGGATTTCTTTCTATGGTCATCTGCTCCAGCCACACTACTGCGAGTGTTTACATTATGTAGCCTAACATCGAGGAAACATGTAATCTTGGTTGTTAATTTTGCCTCGATTTCGGATGATGTTTCTGGTGGAACATGTCCGGTTGTGAAGAATTTGGTTTAGAGGCCTTTCTTGGTGATTCTTGATGGTAGAAAGTGGCGCCATATTCTGCTGTAGTCATTCCCTGGCTTAAAATGACAGGCGCTAAAACTGAATGTTGAATACAGGTGTTGCAGTGCAGACAGTGAAGTGTTTTAGCATATTAGAGCATGTAAAGATGTTCTTGTAGAAACCCGTAATACAAACATTTGCTTGAAAATGAGCAACATGGGTCTCCTTTAATTAGAGCTTATAAAATCAATGCACTTAGCCATGCTAATAGCATTGCTTTAGGGATGGTAATGTAAGTCTGCCAGCGAGCTAGCTCATGTTTATAATGAAGCACTTATTCTCTGTGGTTTTATAGAGGCACAAACCACACCTGACTCATCTCATTTTAGCATCTTCTAGCCAATTGTTTTGGTTTTATAACCTGCTACTTTAGGGCGGCACGGTGGTGTGGTGGTTAGCGCTGTCGCCTCACAGCAAGAGGGTTGCCAGTTCAATCCCGGGTGTGGGAGCCCCTCTGTGCGGAGTTTGCATGTTCTCCCCGTGTCAGCGTGGGTTGTCTCTATGTGTCAGCCCTGCGATAGTCTGGCGACCTGTCCAGGGTGTACCCCGCCTCTCGCCCGATGTCAGCTGGGATAGGCTCCAGGATGAAGCGGTTAGAAGATGAATGAATGAACTCGCTACTTTACTGTTCTGGTTCAGTCTCACAGCTCCCATTAGCACTGTTGCAGACACCTGCACGGGTCCAATTTTGAAAACCTGCGTCTGCCCATACCAGCTCTGTACCAGAACTGACCTGTTATCCGTCAGTATGTCAAGAAGTCAAGGCCGCACCCACCTGCTCCCATTAATAAAAAGCCAGAGACTGAGTTCTCCATTCTTGAATTACAGATCCAGTGGACTGTACTCAATGCCGGGATGGCGAAAACATTCCGCACAATCACTGCGTGGTTAGGAAATATTTTAGCATGCTCTTTCCACCACCATAAGACCTCAAAAGGATCCTTCTTTGGTGTCTTAAAATCCATGTAGGCTGCCACACCATCCTCCAGCTGCAAAGTTTAATCACTGGAGTCCTCCACGTCAGTGACGACGGGGTCAACGGTTCGACTTGTGTCACTGACTTTAAAAATAAAAGGGACTGCAACTTAATAATAGAGATTCAGATATATCAAAATATCACACATATACTGCACATTTTTTTCCATTTGTTTCATGCTGAAAAATAATAAATATATTTTTGGTTTCTCCTGCCGTCCGCCTGCATGTAGTAGCCACAGGTACCTGACTCAGCAGCTTTGATAAAATCACGCACAGACACTGTTAGCACTAGCTAGTGAACACAGTGTAGCATTAAGCAGCTAAAGTGACAGCTTCTTCCCTCAGGAGTTAGTGGCAAAAAATATTCTGTCAATGCAGGTTTACGCCAGGTGCACAACCTATTTTTCCTATTTTAACAGAGCGTTTCCCCAACGCATTCCCCACCCCGAGAACACAACTCCGCGAGGTTCCGTCGTTGACGGACCTGGCCAGATGCGGGCGGCTAGCTAGCGTGCTGATGTCATTTTAAGATGGACGAAAGCTGCGAACTGCGATGAGTTGAGTAGTGTACTATTGAAAGAGCTGATATATAGGCGCAAAATGGTCTATGGAAACAATTACTTTTAATATTGGGAAAAAAATCTTTGCTTTTTTTTTCTTTTGCATATATAAATGAGATATTGTTTGTTTACAACTGCGATTGCAATTTATTTCCCACTTTCGGCGCTGTAACGCTTCGTTTCTGTTTCATTGTTCGTTCATGTTTTGTTACCTGAAGGCTCCCATAGATTCACTCTAGTGAGAGGTGAGGGAAGGCTTGGCTGCAATCTGCAACCTCACAGCTAGATGCCACTAAATCCTACTCACTGTTCCTTTAAAGCAACATGTAGCCTGATATAGACATAGACTGAACCCATTTCCATATTTCCACAAGGTTTGTCTCATTTCATTAAAATCAAAAACTTATGCCTTTAAAATAACATGAAATATGTTCATAGTAAAAACACCAAAACACCAGTTATGCAGGAATTGTTGGTTACTGTTTGTAAACAGTGTTGCTGGCAAAAGTGAAAGGCAACCACAGATTTACTCTCGTTTGGAACAACCTTTGACCGTTTGGCGTTTTGCCTCGCTATACTTGTGTGTTTTTTTGTTTTGGTTTGGGTTTTTTTTTGTGTTGTGTCCACTATTTTCATAGCTTCCTCTTGAATGTGTGCTGGTTGTGGTCTGGCACCTCGTTAAGTTTTAAGAAAATCCCGATCTTACCTGTTCACTGTGCACGAGAACGTCCCAAACACACCGAAATAAGGAGAAAATAAGAACATGCAGGCAGATAAATATACTGACACACACTTCTAGTGGGTCATCAGTGACCAGTAAGAGAGATGACTTATGTGTGAGTCTATATAGTATATATACCTTTAAGAAAATAAAGGAATGGTACGTCTCTGTATTGTAAAACTAATCATTAGTGGAAATAGAAACAGATGGCCTTGAATAAAAAATACAATTTTATTCACTCCAGCAACCAGAGCGGTTACAGCCTCCTGGAAATGGTTGGTTTGGCTTGCAGGATGAGATGCACACAGCGGCACAGTCTGTGAATGAGGCCGTTTCCATCTTGAAAAACATGTTTGATCAAATGTCCCTAAAGCAGACAGCCACTTGAGAAAGCTGCTGCCATTTAAATGCTACTGCAGGAGTTTCCAGACGCAGTCTGAGTCCACCTGTCTGCCTGGCATAAGATGAGATTCAAGCAGTGGCTTCGACCACAGTTTTATTCAACCGCGAGCTGTTGCAATCTGACCAGAATGTGACTAGACCAGTGTAAACACTCCAGCAGAAAAAATGCACCAGTATTAGGACTGTAATGCTCTCTTCTTGCACCGCAGCACCGCAAACTTCCACATTTGGAGATTTTGTTTGAAATACAGGACTGTAAATAGCTGAGAAAAACACCAACTGGAAGTTCTTCAAAGTCTCATATGTACCATTCAGCAGAACTAGCAGTTCACCTTGTGCCATCCAGACTCGACTGTCCACCTCCAACTGTCACCAGAGACAGACATATACTTACAGGTTTTAGATGTGCCTAAGCAAATCCCATACCCTTGGAAAAATGATATTTACAGTAGCTGCATTATCCAGGGAAAAGGGAGATTTGGTACAGGAATTATGGAAGAGATTAACAGAAGCTCTTTGTCGGGAAAGAAGGTCAGAGACCCAAAATAGTC
The DNA here is from genome assembly GCF_011397635.1 of Epinephelus fuscoguttatus. Lineage (NCBI taxonomy): Eukaryota > Metazoa > Chordata > Actinopteri > Perciformes > Serranidae > Epinephelus > Epinephelus fuscoguttatus. Next base: position 15,320,361 of record NC_064765.1, on the reverse strand, counting down.
ATCAGGCCTGTCCTAGAAAGATCTTCCAGCAAGCTGTCATTGCAGTTAAACCTATACATGCTGCAATTGAGGGAAAGAGCTCTGGGAAGTGACATTATAATTATTATGTTAAGAGGAAGGGAAAGTTTTACATGTGGATCAGTCTGGTTAACAGGTCTACAGCCGTGGTCACTTAAGACAGCTGCACTGTGCCGAAATTACAGAGCGCAGTGACTCACACTCTTTCTGTGTTTAAGACCACTTGGCTCCGCTCGGGACGGGACAGTAAAACAGGCTCTCCGCAGAGAAACTGTTGGCTCATCAAAAAAACAAACTCTTTGTTCTGCTTTGCAACATCGGCCCTGCAGACCACCTGGAAGCATTTATTATTTTTTTTGTAATTATACGCTGATCAACTGGGAGAAGAATGTGAATTTTATACACAGGAAGAAACAGGTCACGCTGGTGTATTTATGAAGTTGTTTCAAAAAAATAATTCATCTGGACCCCCCATGGAGCCACTCTGATTTTCATTTATAAAATTACATTTCCATAGCTTTCATCTAAACAATGCAGCTGTGTCGCATACATCATTTAGCAAAACCCAGCCAGGATGCAGCCCATTACATGCATTAATAAGCGCATGTAAATGTTAGAGGCGAGAGGATTACAAATGTGCATGTTTCCTGTACATCATCCCGAGTTCCCTGCTAAAAAAAGACGGGCTTTAACAGCTCATTTCACATAAACACAGGTCTAATAGCTCCTTTAAAGATGTGCTTAACCGTGACGTTTCTTTGTGAAAAATGTTTTAATCACTTGTAATTTCACAGCATCCTGCAGAACTGCAAACACAAAACTTCAGTCGCTGTGTTTCTGTTACATTTCTGAGTAAATGCCCACTAAACACGACACGGCTAAATTTAGCCTGTGCGCTTTTTTACACTTTGACTTCAGATTTGTTTTGTCTAAATGTTGGGGACAGTCTCAGATGACCTGTGGTTAGACATGTTTAATGCTCTATGGTTTTCCCTTTTGGTGGGAGTTCAAAAGATACACTGAAGGGCAAGAAATACCCGGGACCCATGCAGAGTGAGACAGATCTGTATAGTTTCACAATCGCCAGCCACGTGAGGCTCTGGATAGGCTCACAATGTGAATGGTTTTTTTTGCATTCAGGATCCACCTTTGGCGTGTCTCTTCAAAATATCCTGTAAATATGAAGTCTGGTCCATGAAACCCCTTAAACAAACACAACCAGCAGCCAGCTGACCAACAGTCAGACCGTATGGAATGAAACTTCAGTTTGTGCGTCCTCATCCAGGTTTATTCTGGGATGTTCTTGTGTCTGTGGATTACCAATAACAAACTCCAAAACATCTGCAGCGAGCCACTCGTCTGAGTTTTTTTTCAGATAGCAAGCCAAACACATGTAGACTCTGTTACATTCTCGGTCACATCTGACTTCAGTTGACAAACCGACTGCATATTTGCCATTTTTTTTTATACTTTAATTTTGTAAATATGCATGTAGAGTGTTTGTGTGACTTGTTACTGGTTTTATTGATGTTTCCAGTACAGTATGGCCGAGGGGTCTCCATTTTCTCCAGTTTTAAACATAAACACAGACTTGTAAGCATGTATACCAGGAGCTAAGCACTCGACACAACTCGGGGCAACCAGGGGGACGAGGAGGGATGAGGCCGTGACTGAACAGGGCTTAAACAGGAGGGTTTAATGAGTGTTGTGTTTTGCTTTGTTTTGTTTTACATCTCATTCACAAGGATCTCACGTTTAAAATTCAAGTACAGAGCTTATGCATATAAATGTCTGTTACATTCAAGCCCTCGACAAACAAGCTCACACAATGCTCATTAGGCCTGTCACTGCCAAGGTACGCTCTCTGTATTTCGCAGTATACTGGAGTCGTGGTATCTGGTGTCAGTGGTGACTTTCCCGCACCGGAAGTGATGCACTTTATGTCAACCAGCCAGAACAAATGGGGGCAGGAAGGAGGGAGAGACCATAGCGACAGAGCAGCAGTTTGGGGTATGGCTGAAAAATCCTAAGAAGCATCCAAAAAGTTTCTGGAGTGTATGCCACAGATGACAAAGAAACTCGGCAGTCACAGGAAGGACAAGAAAAAAACAGACAACTATTAAATATCTTTTACTTATTGGTAACCTTATTAAAACATACCACCACAGCAGTTAACGCTTTTTACACAATTTTTGAATGAAACAAATATATATAAAATCCTGCTTTTTCACATTGTTTGAATGAAAATAGAAATATAAAAGTAAAAAATAAAATCCTGCTGTTTTTTTGAATGAAAAATATAAATATACATTTCTGCTTTAACAGTTTTACTCAATTAAAATAAAAAGTATAGTGCAGCTGGTCAGCTTTAAAGCCTGCTCAGATTCAGTTTTACTAGGAACTTACTTAGCTTTCCCACTTTGTTAAAGTGCAGTAAACAAAACATGCTTATATCTAAAGTGCAGCTTAAACAATTTTAATCAACTCCAATGGCGTTGGTTATTTCTTTAGCGCGATGGTCAGGGAAACGCTCTTTCTTTTTAAACAACGACGATATCGTAGTTTGCACCAGATTGCTTTTTCTAGTCGTGCCGGTTAACGTTCAAACTCAGGTGGTGTCGCTTTAGATGCGTTAGCATGTTAGACGTGTTTCCAAGTACATACCCGACCGCTGTTCTGCAGTGTCGGCACACTGCTTTTGTCTTGTCCACTTGTTTATTTCCATCTTCGTATTTTACCCTGAAACCAAAGTGTTCCCAAACGGAGGACTTAAGGTTTGCGGGTGGGTCTTCAGGTTTGTCAGGCTCACTTGCCATGTTGTTAAAATGCGAGAATGCGCTGCACAAAGTGAAAGCGGAGATTTACAGGACTCGGTCCATCACTCAATTATGTCCGTCTGGGAACTAGATATTTTAAATGGTCCGGCTCGCAAAAACGGAATTAAAATAAAACAAAATAAAATAAAATAATATCCTGCGCCCAGTAATTCAGTACAGGGTCGTGCCAAACCGAAAGTCGCATACCGAACGGTTCGACACAAATGCATGTACTGTTACGGCCCTACTTTCCACTGATGAACAGGCGGCAGCATTGCACCAAGAACTGCAGCAATCATCAGCAAAGGCAGAGAAGAATAGGACTGCTGGCAAGGAAACTTGGGTTTCTATCACTATCACTTGGGGACATCCTTTAAATTTCACATGGTAACGGTTGCTTATTTACAGCAGTTATGAACAGTGGCAGAAGAAATATGTAGGTGCTTTACTTCAAGGGATACTCACCAATTTTTCAACCAGGTCTGTATTTATTTTTGGTTTACTTTTATTACTTAAGTTACTGTGTTATTTATATTTAAGTAGTAATAGATTCAACATTATTGAGTTACTGGTAAATTATTATTTCATTTGTCATTTATAGTATTTTGCATATTGTTTCATTTGTATTGTCATGCGCCCTTGTTTGGTGGGAACAGGTATGAGTGATACACAAGAGAGAGATTGGGTGCCTCGTGCTAAACAGTGAAGAGAAGTTGATGTATGCCCTAAATTGGGAAGTGTCCGCACTGTCTTGCTGTGTTGGTAAAAATTAAATGATGAGAAAGAAACAAATATTGCAGCCCGCTTATTACCCACAGCCCGGAAGAACTGCAGAACACCTACAATCAAGAAAAGACGGTTACAATAAGGCAAAATGACGTGCTTCACATCATCAGCTGGATTTTTACTCAGCAGCTGCCTGCTCTGCCAAAATGGCAGGAGGCCACATTGTTGGTCTGCACCATCTAGACACACTCCCCACATAATATCTTTAATAACATGAAAATAATCTTTTACAAGTAAAAGCACTGAAGGCATTGAAAACATTTGAATACATCACACAATTAAGATTTTAAAATGGACTGCATTTATGTAGTGCTTCTTCTAGTATTAGCAGCCAGTCAAAGTACTTTACACCACAAGCCAGCATTCACCCATTTGCACACACATTCATACGGTGGAGGACACCAAGGTGCCACCTACTCATCAAGAGCAAAAACAGTTTAGATGCACACTCACATTTTTGAGCAATTTGGGGTTCAGTCTTGCCCAAGGACACTTTGACATGCAGGCTGCAGGGGCCAGTGAGCCAGCAACCGACCTTTAGTAGTGGGCAACCGCTTCGCCACTGAGCCACGAGCCCTCCCAAAAAAGTTCTCATTATGCAAAGTGTCCCTGTCAGTGTGGTATTATATATTATTGATGTGTTGCTTATTTAAAAGACTTGAAAACAACTCTTTATGTATTATTATTTTACAGCTGGGCTCGGCTCAGGAGAGCAGACAGGGTGACATTGTTTATGTACATTATATAATGTGGAATGATTCCCATTTAGACTCAGTAAGGGCCAGTGTTCTGGCTCCGGCCAAAGTGTCAGCCCACACGCCGTCCATCAGCCAGCAAAACAAACCTCCAAACCACACCGGATTGCGGCTCGACCTCAGCATTGTTACGGACGTACTGTACGTTAAACTCTGGCAACTTCCTGTGGTCGTGTCTTTATATACAAACATCACGAGCAGAGATATGTGAACCCTGTGGGGAGTAAGAGTTTTGCTCCAACACTTATTTTGAGGCAGACATGGCTGGGCCCAAATATAGTGTACAGGGACAACACTTGTATTGTGTCTCCGCAAATCATTATGGTGCAGTGCTAACTATCTGCTCCAGAAGGTGAGGTGACATTGTGTTGTATAAACATTGTTTCTTGGTTGTCACTCTGTGTTCCAGGCACAAAAAGTGGCATTTCTCCCCCCGGCACACACACACACACACACACACACACACACACACACACACACACACACACACACACACACATTACTGCAGTGTGTGCTTAAGTCAAATGTAATTATGAACTGACAAGTCAAATATAAATCCGCCTCTGCTCTCATGCAGTTCATTCTGCATTAAAGAGAGCTGGGCGTTTTCATCCTCCTGTCTTTCACAAAGCCTTCTCCCCACACACTGACTGTTCCTTTTTTTTGGCATTTGTTGTGAAATGGCTGACGCTGTCTGATACAGACAGTGAAACCTGACATTTTTGCAGGCTTGATGTAGCGGATTAGTCATTATCCTTAAATACAGGACTCCGCCACCTACACTTAAGCGCCGAAAATCCCGTTAAGGTGGTTTTATTTAACTTTGATATCTCTGAATGATCCCACAATAAGCAGATGCTTCTCGCAGTCTGCCTACTGTTTGACTGCGAATCTTTCTTAAACTTTGAAGAACTCTGGAACAAAGGGAGATGATCCAGTTATAATATCATAAATAACAAGCATAGTTTTCTTTCTGTGAAACAAAACAAGCATAAAAACAATATCTATGTATGTTGTACTGACCTCTTTACCTTTGTGTTACATTGTGTGCACAAGTGCTGTTTTGCAGCACCTCATAAACCGTCTGGCTGAGTGCTTCTAGTTAAATTACTTTTTGGCTGCCGCGACTCCGTAGCTCTGATTTGCCTCGGCTAAAGAAAGACTAAGAACACTGCTTCAAACTAGGAGCTGAGTCAGACCTTTCCAGAAATAAACTCACAGCGAATTAAAGTACGGAAACAGGAATAAATCAAATCTCACAGTTGAGATAAAGCAGCACCAGACTTGGTCGACGGGCAATAAGCAAGTTCTCGCTTTCAGAAGTGAGTGTGACAAAGTTTTCCAAGTCATCAACTTAATTAGACAGCAAATTTCACGGTTTACACAATAAAAACTCCCTAAAGTCAGATTCCGAACATTTTAGTGGTTGTAGCTGACTGCTGAGCGTCAGGAAAGCTCCACATTCATGCAGCTAAACGCATTCACACCTTGGAGCTGTTGAATTATGTCCAGCTGCTGCTTTCTCATCCACCCCCCCCCCATTTTCCTGCCATCCTGGGGTTTCAAACCGGTGACCTCCCAGACATCAGCCCTCATCTCCACGGCTACCACCATCGCCATTTTTCAGTTACTTTTACACTTCCGGCTCCCTTTGGGCCCATGTTTGTTTTCAGGACCCTGTAATTTCCCCACCAATCACTCACAAGGGCCCCCGTCAAGTCTGCCATTCATAAAGTTTAAAGTAGCTCTTAGTGGTCCGTGGAGTTTATTGAAACATTAAATTTGTATCCCAGCCGTGATGTGTGTATCTTTAGCCGTTGCTTGACTCACGTGCTCGGCCGCCGGGTCCCCTTACATCAACCGCCAATTATGTTCTCCTCTTGGGTGTGGGTTGAGCCTCGGTCAGCACGGCGGAGAAACCAGAAACATCAATTCTTGGGCAGTGGAGCGAACAAAAACAGACAAAACGCGAAAACCTTTCTTCCAAACACTGTTATCATTGTAAAGTACAAGCACAAACATCACTAACATTGCCAGTAACACTGTCCAGAAGTGCTCTCTGGGGAATTTAGTGAAAGCTACAGGCTTTTATTAGAAGCGCATGAAGGCCTGAACAACAAGCGGGACCTTGGAGAGACAGATTACTGTATGTCCTCTGCACAAGGGTCAGACAAAGAAAATTTGCCTCGTCAGAGCTTCCCAGGCTTGTTTTTTTAATCTTTCATCTATTTTTGTGAGGATGATAAAATTTACATTTAGTTAGCCTGCCACCAGTGGCCGATCTTCCTATAGGCAACATAGGCAGCTGCTGAGGGTGCCATTTAGAAAGGGGCCTCAAATTTGCACCCACATTTTTTTTTTGACAGTAAAAAATCTAACATAAAGGAAAAGTGATCCACAGATCTGATGCTAACAGCTAGTCTGGAGTAAGCTCACCTTAATGTCATGAGTGATCCTCACAGTCAGAGCATGTTAGAGCATTGATGGGATGTTGGAGTGGAGTGTATATGTGGAGAGCATGAGAGTAAAAGAAAATCAAAAGGCAAGAGACATTTGGGACACCATACAAAAAAAGAAGAAGCCGAAATGTGCACACGTTCATATACCCTGTTCTTTTATTTGCTAGTTATTATTCTTGTTTGTTAGGAAAGTTGTTTGTGTTGTTTCTTGTCAGCTCTTGTTCTTATTTGTAATAAATACAATAAATAAAAACTATATTATTAAAATATTTCATTTTTGGGGGTGGGGTGGGGGGCCAGCCTGGGGCGCTGAACGTGTTTGGCGCGGCACTGCATACCAGTACCATAGGTGGAAGAAGTACTCAGATATTTTACAGGCAATACCATAGTGTAGAAAAGCGCCATCACATGAAAGCATTATGTGTTCAAAGTAAAAGTTGTAGCATTGATATATGCTGTAAGTACGAAAGGTAAAAGTAGAATGACCCGTTTTATAATTTGAGTTTTATTGGTTTGAAGGGCTGGGTACGTGGCTACATATATTAGTTTCATACAAGAATACATGGCACGTATTTTTTATAACACTGAGGTGGACTCCAGTGCATACAAAAAAAAAAAAAAAAAACAACGAATAAGTTTAGAAGGAAAGAGAAAAAACTAACAAACAGGAACATGTCACACACATATGTCCTCATACATCACTCTACTATGTCACACAATCACAGAGCAAGTTTATAATTATGTAGGCTTATCTTCCATTTTGATATGAGTCCATAAACCACCATTTTTTCTACTGAGGAAACATTCACAAGATGTTATTTCCACCATTGGATTAACCCAGTCTTTCAATTCTGGGGCACTTGTTGTCCTCCAGTGTCTTAGAATAACTCATTTTAGAATAAAACATTACATAACTGGATTACAATTATGATGCATCAGCATGTAAGCTTCACTTTAATGTTGCAGCTGGTTAAGGTGGTGCTAGTTTTAATCACTTCACATACTGTTGAGTGGCTTAAAGGCCCACTGTGCAGGATTGAGTGGCATCTAGAGATAAAGGTTGAAGACTGCAACCAACTGAAACTTCTCCTGTTTGCCAAGCATTTCAGGGAACTACAGTGGCTGACTTTAAAATAGTCCTATCTAGAGCCAGTGTGTGGTTTGTCCATTCTGGGCTACTGTAGAACAACATGGTGGACTCCATGGAAGAGGCCCGCTCCCTATGTAGATATAAATGCCTCATTCTAAGGCACTCACTATCAAAAGAGTAATTTTGGCCAAATAAGTGTCTGAAGCCAAACACATATTTGAGCCTGAACTGAAGGTACACTACCTAAACTAGCCTATCAACATTAGTAGGTCTAAATGAGCACTCATTAATATACTTTAACTCTGTGGACTAGGCTGTTTATGATTATTTGGTACTTTAACTTCGCAGCATTGGTGGTCTATCCAAACACTACTGAATTCTTTATTTTCCTCTGAGACATTTTGTTTTTTGGGTTTGGATTCCATAGCTAGCCTCCTAGTGAGACCCAAGACTGGACGGCTACTGAGGTCCAGCAAATTTAAAGGTAAATGAGCCACTGGAGGAGCCTAAAGAGCTGCATGCGGCTCCAGAGTTGCAGGAAGCCTACCCCTGTTTCAAGGTGGCAAAAATGCAAAGATTGCTATTTTCAGGTGATTATTAACTAATGAACACATTTCTACCAATATCCTCCTGAGATCCTGTGTCCTCATATGAGGATATCACATGTTGGGTTTACCTGACCTTATATTTCATTCTTCTTAACATAGACCTGTTGTCCTCGTTTGTGGACATGTTTTTGTGCCATCTAGTAGTAGTAAGAGTACAATACACTAATCCATGTAAAAATGAATCGAAGTTTTTTCCTTCAACAACAAACACACGTGGTTAAGTTTAGGAAAGTTGGTGTTTGTTGGACCCATCCACCAGCCTTCCTGCCCGCACTAGTCGGACTTTTGCCGCCTTAACTTTCATCCTTGTCCCACTGCGTTTCCTCCTGACGCTGCCAGGCGTCGTCAAACTATAACAGCAGCCAGTCACGTATCATGCCGACGTTTAAGGATGCCTGTTTTCGTTGGTTTCTGACGCCTCAAGTCGCTGCCCAAGTGCCGGATTTCGATGACTTTGGAGTGAGACCGGGCTCCTAAAGATAAATGTAGTGACAAGAACAGTATTTCCCTTTGAGATGTTAGTGGAGTTAAAGTATGAAGTAGATTAAATGACACCCGAGGAAGGTACACATGCCGAAAAATTGTGCTCAAGTACAATACTTGAGCAAATGTATTTTCTTTTCTTAACAAAAGCACATAAAACAAAATTTGAAATCAGTGTGATCCTGAAACAAGAGACTGCGCAGCCTCCTGTGCCCTCAGTGACTTTGGGTGTGTCATGTTCACAATTAGCCATTTTTTTATTTTTCTGAATGCAATAAAAGTGTTTTATGTCATGTATCAAGTATATGAAGTGACATGAAACTGAAAGTGTATTTTACAGTGAAGGTCTCTCCACAATATAACAGCAAAGCGACGTCACCGCCTTCAGCTCGAGGGCTGTTAACCTAATTCCTAATGGTTATTACAATGAAGCCTGCCGACCACATCAAGCTGCTGTGGTCCTGTAATGAGCTGAGCAGAGAGAGAGGGAGCTCCGCCATGCACTTTCACAGCCTTCAATTTCGCCACTATAAGCATAAGGACACAGAGTCCTTTGCAAATGAATGCAGTGGCGTGTTTAGAAAATAAAAAAGATGCTGTGAGGATATAAACAACATCCAAATTACACTGTTAATTCGAGTCTTCCTGCAGCCAAAGTGTACTCTTGTTCCAAGGCTCAGCGTGAGTGTTTCTGCCTCTTTGTAGGCTCACATGCAGATGCAGGTTGTTGTTACATTTTTATGCATAAAGCGATGAATCATTGTTTTCAGAACGCCAGACTAAAAACGGAGAGCCTCTTCTGCAGCGGTTAAGCCATGTTTGAAAAACATAAATAAACTGAAATTATCTGAACCTAAACATATAAAGTCCTAACTCCACCCTCTCTTGCTCTGTCATTTCAGCTAAATTTGACTACAACTGGCACAGCCGGGCCTCTTCTTGGAGCACAAGCATAAGGAGAATTTAAAATAATATAGTCTAACTAAATGATATCAAACACATGGTGTGGCAGCCACCAGCAACTCAATTAAAATAGGAAACTTCAGCTGCTGAATACTTCAAAAGAATAAACATGATTTAGCTCAGCTGGAAAAGCAGGACCAAACATGTGCAATCGAAATGAAAAATATGACTTGCATTTACGATATTGGCAGGGAAGCGATATAGCTTGAGCTGCACGTGTCACGCGTGCATGTAATGTGACATTTTCCCCATCATCACACCGCCTCAGGTCGTCAGTCTGCACCTTCGCTGTCTCGGTTACGAGGAGAATTTCAAACATTTGGAAATTAAGATCACAAATTACATTATGTTTTATTTGACAGGAAGAGCAAACTTAAACAATGCTTGCCAGACATGATTAAGTGCTGAGCAAGCGAAGGTAGCACTTTGGAAAATTGCAGATAATTTGGTTTAATTTAGAAAAAGCAGTTCAAACGAGCTCCATGTGTTACAATCTTTAATTATACCCCCAGTGAAAGACGCCTGTCACAGTCATGTGTTGTATAGACGCCTCGTATATAGAGACATGGCGGGGAGCTAAATCAGGCAGCGCGTCAGCATCACTTCTGCAAATGTACATTCACATGTAGTCAGCACAATGTACAGTATATACAATATAAGAACACAGGATGTGCCATAAATGGTCCTGTGTTCAGTGAGCTCCTGGGGTGGGACACAGAGTACCCTACACATCGTTTATGGCTACTTGTGTGTTTGAGAACATGTGATTATTTGGGTGTATGCATTTCCTATGTGGCCGGGCTGAAATTGAGAAATTACAGCTGGAGGATCTCAAAGTAAGCAAGGCAAGGTGGAGGGTGAGGGAGGATAATACTGGAGGATAGCACTGATTGAGGAAATACAACATCATGACAGAAACTAGCTCTAATTGTAGGAATAGCTTTGAAAACCTCTGATGATGTATATGCACTGAGGGGACCAAAAATAACAAGTGACCACAGGGGCATGGCCCCTTCTGTGCAGCAGCAGCAGCAGCAGCAGCAGCACCTCGCTCCACATGAGGGGTGCCGTACAACAGTAAAACCTGCCCTCTTGTGTCTGAGCATCAGTACTGCACATGAGGGCTATCGCACACTGGATTGCATTCACAAGGCTGCACAGAAACAAGCCCAAATGTCTTTTCCAGTGGCTCCTTATATAGTTTTATTAGCTGTTTTGAGGGTGACACACTTACAAAAATACACAACTTAAGGAAAAGTGTCCATCCTGAAATAGAGGCTGAAATCAACGTTGCTTTGTCCTCCATTAGCCACAATGACAAGCTGACCAAATAATGCCCAGGAAATGTGCAGAACTAAATATATGAGACAGTAAATATATGAATGTCATAAATGAAGGCATTGCATCAGGAATAAATATAATTATGTGTGTTCAATCTAAGTGAATTAAACTCTCCAGCACCTTTCATGGCACCCTGGACAACCTCTCCCCACCATTTCCCTTGTTTACCTTATCATGGCAGGCGTGGAGGTGCCCAGACAGTCAGGAAAGGTAAAGGCGAGCCTCTGCCAGCCGGCTGGACAAGATGTAAATTTGCAGATGTGTCTGCTACTGTACATCCTCAATGCAAGCTTTGTGCTGCGGCACAGGTGCCACAGCAAATGTTGTTTTTTCATAGATGTGTTTTGACTATTTCTAGACGTTGTCATATTTAAACTGGGGGTCAAAAAATACAAACATGTCCTGAGCACTGAAAACGTCAATTTTGCTGGAAAAACTGTAAACACAAGTGCATCAAGACTGAAAGTACAAAAGGTGTTATTATATTATTCCTCCTGCAAAGCTTGTTTGCGTTCTTTGTTTATGTATTCGTTTATCTTTGCTTTGTACATGATTATTTTGTAGTTCAGAAGAAGACTGAAATAAGTGATAATCATGTGTCTGGATATTCAAGACATGGAGGCACCCTGATGTGACATGCCCGCTTTGGGCAGATCTGTCTGCTAATTACAGCCTAGCTCTGAGGAGGGAGGTACTTGCGTGGTGGGGGCTTTTCTCTTTTTTTTTTTTTAATGATGCGAGGGGCAGATATGGTATAAATACCCACATCATTGTACTGGAGGGCAGCATATCCTCAGTTGTGCTCCTACCCTAAGGATATACAGAAGCACCAGGAGCTCACTGGTGCTGAAGAGATTGTTTTTACCCCCTTTGGATGCTGGTACGTGTGTTTTCTCTTCCTGTCCAAACTGCTCTGTCTCTGGAGGAGTTTACTCAACACCCAGGCTTTGCTTAGGCCTTGAGTTGTTCCTGTGGCAGGCTGGGGAAGGAAGGCAGATTTTGGCCGGTTTGGAGCATCCTGAGTGATGTTTAAAGACTTCTGAAGGATCCAGGATGCTCTGGCTGAATCAAAACTTTTCTGTCCCTCCAACTTATCCTAGCATTTCTGTGAAGATGTTCAGCTTGTACGCTTAGCTGGGAAAGTTTTTAGGACCTTTGAAACAACTCAAAAGTAGAGAGAATGCTTGTGACACTTTGAGAGTGGTTGTGCTGACTGTCTCCTTCTCTTTCCCCTGCAGATTTCAGGCAAGATGGATCTTCGAGTAGCAAGCATCGTCCTCCTCATGGTGGGCTTGGCAGCAGCCCATGGAAAGGGCTATGTGGTGAAGAAGGTTGTGCCCTACTCTGTGAAGAGCCACGGTAAGAAAACACAACCTCCTGCCCTCAAACAATCTGTCAGTGACAACACTACACCAGCAGTTCTCCTCTTTTTTTGTCTAGTCTGTCTTCTCAAAAGTCAGATTTTCTTCTCCAAAAACAGTTTTTCCTTGAGCAACATTGCTTCTTGCCTTACCTTTGAGTCTTCAGCTAGCAAATTAGCATCTTTGTTGTGGCAATTAGGAGCAGCAGTAGCAGCCAGACGGATGCTGACCACAGCCAGCTGCACTTTACTTTGAAAACTGAACTCCACCTTGCTCTGAAACTGCCTTGTGCTCTGATTGGCTACAACAGTGTGCCTGCTTCTCCAATCACACTCTCTGTGTGGATCTAGAATTTGAATATCAAGGCTTATTTACTCATTGCGGAGCTTTCTTTTTTTGCAAGTCATAGGATTTATGCACCTAAAAGAAATATTTTTTTTGTAGTAATTCATGTGTTTTTTACTCAGCCAAGGCAATCACATTAGCAACATCTTTTAAACTAAATGGTTTTTGGGACTTTCTTATTTTGTGATCATGCTTCAGATGATAGACACAATTTTACAGACTTTTTGAAACTGCCTTTCTATGTGGTACAACATGTTCATCGCATGATCAGCAACTGAAAAGAGTCCCTCATGTTTCCAGGAGCTTAATGTTGCAAGAAAACTGTTGTTTTTCATACACTGAGTACGTTAGATTTTCATTTTAGCTGTAAATGTTGCCTTTTTGCTTGCTTTTAGACACTTATGCTAGTCAATGCACATTTAAGCTCACTTCAAACATAAGTTAGCTGCTTTTTCCAAAGATTCCCCATGTAAATCCAAAAAAAGATCTATATTTTTAGTATATTCAGAGATCTACCACACTTTAAAACTATTAATTATGGTTTTGTGTGCTGGCTAAAATGCAATGTAAACTCAAAAAATGTTGCTTAAAATGTAAATTATGGTCTTGAACGTTGGTCAAAATGTTATATAAAATATGAAATGCTGCCTTTGTGTGAATCAACGCACTATTTTTATTTGAGTAAGTAGCTGTTAGCGAATTATTTTTAGGTTGACACTGACAATTACAGTCCAGTCACCCAGCAGTGTGGTTTGTTTGGGTGTGCCTGCTTCACACAGAAGTAGAAACATCTGTTTGGCTTTATCCAAACTTGGCTGCAGTTCGCCAAGGAGTGAGTCTTTTTTACTCAGACACATGTGACCACATTAAGGCAGAAAATAAAAAAGATACTCCTTCTCATTTAGACCTACTGTTTGACAAACAAGTCACAAACCAGTCTCTGAAAGCTCTTTGACCTGCACAGTATAAGAAGCAGAAGCAGCTACTAAAAACATTATTTAAAACTAAAATCTTATTGTATTTTTACATTTTTTGCACAATAATTAAATTAATGTTTAGATAACACAATAGATATATAATATGAATATAAAGCAGGGCCAAGTTTCAACATTTATTTTGAAAGATTTTCAAGTTGAAGAGTTAAAGGATTTCATAAAATTGCGCCACTGAATCAGGAAAATGTAGTCAAACCTCAAAACTACATGATTGGTTCTTGGGGATACAAACTGCCCAACCTCCAGGAATCAAATATCATTGAATTTGGACCAGTCAGTGAATTATTTTATACTTCATGCTATCCACCACTTTTAACATTATGATGAAATGTGAGCAACAAATGACAGCATTTTTCTTAAAATGTGTTATTCCTCTTATATTTTATTGTTTAACAACCATGTTGCTAGGCAACAAGATACTACCAAAACTCATTCATACTCAAACACACACTCAGACCTCAGAGATGACCAGTGCATCCATGTTCTTGTATTTTTTTGTCACTTGAATTGGATATAATCAGAGGTACTAGAGATACTAGACCATGTATTCTAAGATATCATTGTATGAATATGATGCACAGACGACAGGTGTGCATTGTATCTGCTCCAATCTGTATTTTTGTGTAGTTATTTGGATTTTAGTGCATTCTAGCTCTTGGTTTTGGTGGTGCTGATGATGGACTCTCTTCACAGTGATGTCAGTGGCAGGTGAGCCTGGTGCCCCAGGTGAGCCCGGCCCTGAGGGACCTCCTGGCCCTCCTGGCCCCCCAGGTGAGAGTGCCGAAGGCCTGCCTGGACCCCAAGGACCCCCTGGACCTCCCGGATCTCCTGGCCGCTCCATCTCTGGCAAACCTGGATCCCCAGGTGGACCTGGCAAACCTGGCAGCAACGGAGCACCTGGTGAGAAAGGAGACACCGGAGCCCCTGGCCCTCAGGGACCAAGGGGAGCCCCCGGATCCAATGGAAGCCCTGGACCCGCTGGCCTCTCTGCCACTGGCAAGCCTGGACCTTCAGGTCTCCCCGGAGCAATGGGACCCAGAGGAGAGCCTGGTCTGAAGGGACATCCAGGTGTACCTGGTCTGCCTGGTCCTAAGGGAGATAGAGGGGTGGGAGTTCAAGGACCTCAGGGTGAGACAGGACCTGAAGGACCCATGGGCCCAACTGGAGCACCAGGTGAGCCTGGAGTTGGAAAGCCAGGAAAGCCAGGTCCCGCTGGTGAGACAGGAAAGCCAGGTAGCCCAGGTAGAGATGGTGCCACAGGTCCCATGGGACCACAGGGACCTAAGGGACACACTGGTGCCCCAGGTGTAGGTGTGGCAGGTAAACCAGGTGAGAACGGTGCCCCAGGTCTGCCTGGCCCCATGGGCCCTAAAGGCCACCAGGGAGCTGCTGGAGCCACTGGTGCCCCTGGAGTGCCCGGATATGGAAAGCCAGGTGCAAATGGAGAGAAGGGAGAGAGGGGAGCTACAGGTGCCACAGGTGCCACAGGTGCAAAGGGTGATCAAGGATATACTGGTGCTACTGGTGCTACTGGTGCTACTGGTCCCACTGGTCCTGCTGGACCTCAGGGTGAAAGAGGTTTCCCAGGTGAGCAAGGTGCTACTGGCCCTAAAGGTGATACAGGTGCAACTGGATCTCAGGGACCTAAGGGAAACAAGGGAGATCAGGGACCACAGGGTTTCGCAGGCAAGCAGGGTTACCCAGGCGCAGCTGGTCCTCCTGGACCCAGAGGAGCCACTGGACCCACAGGTGACAAGGGTAATGTAGGTGCCCCAGGTACCCCAGGTGCCCCAGGAATCCCAGGCCCTGCTGGGCCCAAAGGTCATCCCGGCCGTGCAGGTGAGACAGGTGCCGCTGGTGCTGATGGCGCTCCAGGTTCCAGAGGACCCACTGGGCCTCAAGGTCCCGCAGGTGCTCCCGGCCTTAAGGGACACCCAGGTCTCCCCGGTCCTGCTGGCCCTGCTGGTTTGGCTGCTAAGGGTGTCCCAGGACCTCAGGGTCCACCTGGTCAGCCTGGTGACAATGGTGCTGATGGAGAGGCTGGCCCTCCCGGCCCTCCTGGTCCCCCTGGTCCTCCTGGCGAGGTTGTGTTTGAGAAGGGCATGGGAATGGGCGAGGTTATGGTCAAGTCCCCCATGTCTGCTTTCACTGCATCTCTGGCCACCCCCTACCCTGCTGCTGGCACCCCCATTAAGTTTGACCAGATCGTGTACAATGCTGAGAATCACTATGACCCCGAGACCGGCATTTTCACTTGCCAAATTCCTGGAGTCTACTATTTCTCTTACAGCATCCATGTTAATGGAGCTCATGCCCTGGTGGCTCTGTACAAGAACGGCCAGCCCGTTATGTTCACTTATGATGAGTACAACAAGGGCTTCCTGGACCAGATGTCCGGCAGCGCTGTCCTCTTGCTCGATGAGCAGGACACAGTGTACGTCCAGATCCCCGACGATGAGGCCAATGGTGTCTTTGCTGCCGAGAATGTCCACTGCTCTTTCTCTGGGTTCCTCATTGCTTCAACGTGATACGTTGATACAGTAGTTCCCAAAAAGCCAACCAACTAAATTTGCAATCTATTTCTCAAACTAAAGTAAACTCCCTGTTCAATTTTTCCTCAACCAAGCAGACAGGCAGTTCACCCTTCTTTGAGGAATAGTAGCATCGCGACTTGAAAACTACAAGAAATAGGTGCTTAGAAGAAGGAAAACTAATTTATGAAAACAGGTGATCAGGGATGGGGGAAGCAATCCACAAAGTTACCAGTGAGCTTTTGTAATGGAGACAGCATGTGAAATTGAGGTGTTATAACTGTGTTGTGTCCTGACCTTTTCTTTTTCCACTCTGGTTCTTTTATACTGACTTCAACTGGTGATTCTTAACTTTGTGTTTGTCTGTCTTTTTTTGTTTTTTTTTTGTTTTTGTACCTGCTTGTTTTTGTTTGGGTGACCAATAATCTTATTAAAAAGTACACAAATACTTTCTGTGCAACATGTTGTAACTGTTATCATTGTATGTGACTTGAATATTGTGAAATGGTAATGGTCAAATTGACCGTTATAATGAAATAAGTCACCAGAATACTGTCATACAAACACAAACTACCAGCAGCATTGTTATATCCCTGAACATGCATTATGTCATGTAAAGCATAATGACCAAAATAAAAGATGTCTAAACAGATGTTTTGTGTCAGAAGCACTTTTTTAATGGATTCCAAATAATTCTGAACATTCATTTTTTCTGTAACTGCTTATCCTGTAGGGAGTCTAGGGGGTGCTGGAGCCTATTGCAGCTGATATTGAGCATGAGGCAGGGTATATCCTGGACAGGTCGCTGACTTTCACAGGGCTGACACATAGAGACAGACAACCATTCACACTCACACTCACACCTAACCAGTTAACCTAACCCCTAATTACTTGGCAAAATATAAAAACTGAAACAATACTCAATAACAGTTCATCACCAAAATCAAAAATACATATTTTCCCTCTTACCTATAGTGGTATTTATCAGTCGAAATTGTTTTGGTGTGAGTTGCCAAGTCTTGGAGATATCGGCTGTAGAGATGTCTGCCTGCTCTCAAATATATAATGTCACTAGATGACACTCGCCTCATAGTGCTCAAAGCACCAAAGAAAAAGAAACATATTTGAAAAACTCAACATCAATGTCTCTTTTCAGAAATCATGACCCGCTTACTCAAACTAATCAATAAACCTTGTTGTGGGAACTATTTTCTTTCTACTGAACTACACCCACCAACCACATCCCTGCCCAGAAGGAAGTGTGCATCTACTGCTAGCTCACCTAGCGCCACTGAGCTAGCTAATAATACAGCTCAACCAAGGAGGACGCCATCACTGTATACATTGCGCACTGTCACGCGCACGAGCACAAACTTCTCTTCCATGAGTAGATGCATGCTTCATTCTGCACAATGATACGGTTTGTGGTTGTAGTTCGGTAGAAAGAATATAGTTCCAACATGAAACTGCTCGCAACAAGGTCTATGGAGTATCTTCAGTAACCGGGTCATGATTCCTAGAAAGAGACATTGCTGTGGAGTTGTTTAAATGTATTTATTTGGCACTTTGAGCACCACAAGCCAAGTGCCATCTGGTTCCATTACATTGGAGAGAAGGCAGACATTTTGGATTTTGGGGTGGACAATCCCTTTAATAATGGATGCTAGCATATTAGCTATACATAGCCACATGGACTAAGCATATACGATGAAAAAGTAACAATACCCCAACAGTGAAACATGAAACAATATTTTATTTTAACATTTTTAAATTTGAAAAGTATTTAATTTATCACTCACAATACACTGTAATGTAGTAAAGATCAATTAATGTGTTTGTCAGCAACTATGACCTCCTGTGGGCACACACCCTGTGGATGTCAATATAGTGTAGTGAGTTTTAATGATATAAAATATGTCTTCAAAGGGGAAATTAAGATTAAAATTTCGGTTTACACCTACATTATATTAGGATCAGAGATTAGAATCAGAAATACTTTACTGATCCCCGAGGGGAAATTATGATTCATTATAGTCACTCTGCTGTGAATAATAGAGAATTAAAAGATTGATTGATTGATTTTTATTTGGGTCATGCACACTCACACATGCCCAGTCCTCATGGGTTTAGAAGGCACCATTACAATGACTTTGCAGAAACAAACAAAAGTACATGTTGTTTAACTGCTCAGTCCAGAAACAGAATACTCTGCCTTCTATCCCAGGCCTGGCAAAGAAATTCAGCCACAAAAAAAAGTTCCCTTTCCGAAACCAAATTAAAATTTTTCATGACCATCCAACCAAAAGTAAACAAAACAGATAAATATCAAGATAAGGTAATTAAATAAAATAAAATAAAATGCTACAATGTTTAACACCACTTCTTAAGATATTAAGAATGAAAATATGTTCACTGTGCTAAGTCTGAAGTGTGTAAAAACTACGTAAATATGTGCATTGTGCTACATTATGGTGTGTAAACTAGTATATTACATTCAGAAATATAAGAATTATTATGCTATAATAGCCACTGCAATATATACATCAATAGAATCAAAACTAGAATAAGAATAAACAGAGAAATATGTACAGTTATGTGCATTATATGTTGAATAAATATACATGTTCAAGATGTGTTGGTGAGACTAAATTAGTGTGTTATAACCCACTTCCGAAAAGTTAGCATCCTGCTAATGAATGCTAAATAGGAGGACTTAAACTAAAGTAATACCAAATTTTCCATCACAGGTAAAAATCCTACGATCAGAAGTGAAAATAGTATAATATAAGAATATGATTATAACACAGACACACACAAAATCTAGTAGAGTATCAAAAGTAAAAGTACTCCTAATGCAGAACTACCCCGTTTATACTGATGTAAGCACAAAGTCTGTTGTATACTGTTGGGTATTTTAATCCATAAAACAAGCTCATGTAAAAGGGTTTGGACTCTTAAATTAAGACTTTTCAGAAGTGCCAGGTGCATGAAGCTGAGGTAAACAGTCCTATATCACAGATGAAAGTTAAAACTCTAACAGGGCATCATATTTTAGAGGCCGATGTTCTGTATGAAGAATCTAAGTAAGCAGTTCTGTCAAAAGCAGTGGAGCGAAAAGTACCATATTTACCTCTGAGATGTAATTAAGTATTTGGAAATACTGACTTAAGTACAGTACTGAAGTAAATATACTTTATTACTTCACACCACTGCTCCCAGTATAGAAACTGAGATGGATGAGGATGATGAAGTATAAATTTCTCCCCACATGATGGCCACTGGTTTGCCTGCTCGGCAGCCAAAGTTTACAAAAGCTACTCTACCGTGCAAGTCTGAATATGGGTGTGCTGAAAATAGGCAGCATGTGGGATGAGGGACAGGGATGGTCCTCTGGCAGGGCAGCAGCTGTTTGATCTTCCCTGGGAGAGAGAGCGAGACGGTGGTTAGGTGAGGGGCCCTGAGGGACAGAAGAGAGAGGGAGCCGGTGGAAGGAAACCACTGGGGATTGCCATCTGAGGGGACTGCCATTCAGAGACGCTCTGCGGTCGGTGCATGAGGTGGGACAGACAGGAACACAGACGGAGCGCTGCCGCTGGTTGACTCCACAAGCCACACTCCAAAATTATCTGTTGCACTCAAAGGAATATTTTTCACTTTGATATATTTTTGTTTTTTAGTGGGCTCACCTGCCTGTGTTTATTTGTATGTATCCATCCATTTGTCTGGAAAGACACTAACAAAGGGAGGAAGAACCTGAAGACACTGTGAGGATGAAGAGTGGTGTGAGTGGCATTATGGGATACTGCATGTGAGGAACACGGGGGCCAGATTGGGCAACAGATCCCTCAACAACCTGACCAAGATGGACACACAGACCAGGAAGCAGAAATAGAAATATTATGTGTAAAACACACCCTTCTTGCGGCAGCCAGAGCTGCAGTACAGCGGGTTAAACTGGGTGCAAAGGAAATAGAGGGTTTGAAAATGAGCATGGGTGCAGATGTGGGTGACTAAAAACACCCTAGAGACATTTGCAGCAACTTCTTCTACTCTTAAAAAGAATTTGGTGTTTTTATGGGGTCTGGTTGAAGGAATCCCAGCGTGTCGATGGTTAGCGCAGGCAACAGTTAGGTATGTGCTGCAGTTGTTGTTTGCCGTAGATACTAAAACTAAACTCCATAAAAATGTTTGTTTCAAACACTATCATTTATGGTGCAGCAGCTAACGCAACATACGCTGAATGTCATCACATAATTATGTTGTGGCTGTTCCCCGAGTGAGTTCCTAAAAATACTGCACAGCAGCAAACACATCTCACTTTGTTTCTTTGCAAATTAGGCTGATGTAGAGAAGAGAATATGCTTGTGATGATCACATATATGTCAGGATGAGCTGACTGGGGCCTCAATGTGTGGTTCACATGGACTACTGGGCACAGGGCCCAAAGTGTCTGGGCCTCCCCTGGCCTTCACCTGCAAAATGTCACTCAAATTAACATGTCGGCCAGAAAGAGACACAAAATGACCACAAAGAGATACAAAGATATGACAAAGAGACAGAAAATGACTACAAAAAGGTACAAATCAATTAAAGGATGCAAATACACAAACAGACACAAATATACCTTAAAGAGACACAAAATGACTTCAAAGACACACAAAACATCTACAAAAAGATGTATAGGAACTACAAAGATACACAAAACAACTATGAAGAAAAAACAAGACCAAAAACAGCACACATATACCTCAGAGACACAAATATACTTTTCAAGAAACACTTAACGACAGTGGATATGCAAAGGAACTAAAGGAGACACAAAATGACCACAAAAAGACACAGATGTACCTTAAAGAGACAAATATATACACTTCAAAGACACATAAAATGACACCAAAGCCATGCAAATGAATTAAGACACAAAATGACTACCAAGAGACACAACACAACCAAAACAGACACAAAAATACACAAAATGACTACAAAGAGACACAAAATGACTACAAAGACAGGCAAAGGAACTACATAAAGAAACAAAATGAACAATAAATTACACAAACTGACATTTAACGAAACACAAAACAACACCAAAGAGATGCAAAGGAACTATGAAGAGAAACTAACCAACCTAAAAAGGCACACATATTCCTCAAAGGCACATATTGTGCTTTAAAGAAACACAGACACGCAAAGAAACGAAATGAAATGAAAGAAATGAAACACAAAGAGACACAAAACCACCAAAATAGCCACAAATACACCTTAAAGGGACACAAAATGACTTCAAAAGAACTACAAAGATACACAAAACAACTACCAAGAGAAACAAACAAACCAAAAATGGCACACATATACCTTAGAGACACAAACTGACCTTTGGAAAAACACAAAACGACACCAGACATGCAAAGGAACTAAAAGATACTAAATATCTACATATACATATACATATACAACAGACAGATGTAGCTTAAGGAAACACAAAACAACTACAAAAGAGACAACACAACCAAAAAAAGGTACACACATATACCTCAGAGACTGACACTGACCTTCAAAAAAACAAAAAATGACACCAGACATGCAAAGACACTAAAAGAGACACAAAACAACCACACAAAACTGATTTCAAAGACACACAAAAGAACTACCAAGAGAAACAAACCCATCAAAAAAGAAAGCCTCATAGCACAATTGCCTAAGTCATATTTTGGCCAACAACAATTGCATAACAAATTTTGTTATGTCAATTGTTATGTCTTTTTTTTTTTTTTTTTTGCAAACTTGTTTATATATCTGGTCGAACGTACTATGACAGTATAAATAAAAAGTCCTTGTGTGTTTTCTGAAAAATGTGTTTTTTCTTCTTTTCTGAAAACCTTAAAATATGACTTAGGCAATTATGCTATGAGGCTGACCTAAAGGAACGCAAAACACCAAAGACATGCAAAGAAACTATAGAGACACAAACAGACAATGGACACAAATATACCTCAAAGAGACACAAAATGACTTCAAATAGACATAAAATGACCACAAAAAGATGCAAATGAACTACACAGATACATAAAATGACTACGATAAGACACAAACTTACTTGGAAAAAAAATGAAAAATTGAAGAAACACAAAAGGACACAAACTAAGACACAGAACAAAGAGGCACAAATGTACCTTTAAGAAACACAAAATGATTACAAAGAGACACAAAATGACACCAGACATGCACAGAAACTAAAAGAGACACAAACGACTACAAAGACAAACAGAACAACCAAAAGAGACACAAATATACCTTCAAGATACACAACATGACTTTGAAGAGAAACAAAACAACTACAAAGACAGGCAAAGGAACTACATAAAGAAACAAACCAACCAAAAAAGGTACACATATACCCCAAAGACACATACTGACCTTTAAAGAAACACAAAACGACACCAGGCATGCAAAGGAACTAAATGAGACACAAAACAACGACAAAGAGAAACAAACTGACCAAAAAGGCACACATATACCTCAGAGACACAAATTAACCTTTGGAGAAACACAAAATGACACCAAAGACATGCAAAGAAAGTAAAAGACACAAAATATATACAAAGAGACATAAAATAGACACAAATATACCTTAAAGAGACACAAAATGACCTTTAAAGAAACACAAAATGACATCAAAGAGACACAAAACAACAAAAATAGACACAAATATAACTCAAAGACACACAAAATTATTTCAAAGAGTCACAAATGACTACAAAGAGATGCAAAGTAACTACAAAGATGCACAAAACAACCACCAAGAGAAACAAACCCACCAAAAAAGACCTGAGACACAAATTGACCTTTGGAGAAACACAAAATGACACCAATGACATGCAAAGAAACTAATAGAGAAACAAAATGACAACAAAGGACACAAATACACCCTAAAAAGAGACACAAAATGAATAAAAAAAACCCCACACAAATCGACCTTTGAAGAAACACAAATGACACCAGACATGCAAATGGCCTAAGACACAAAACAAAGAGACACAAATGTACCTCTTAGAAACAAAATCACAAAATGATGACAAAGAGACACAGAACAACCAAAACAGACACAAAATGACCAAAAAAAGACACAAATTTACTACAAATAAACACAAAACAACCCCAAGGACATGCAGTATTACTGCAAAGAGACACAAAACTACAAAAACATACTGCAAACTACAGAGACTCAGTGAGGCGAAGCCAGCACAAAGTCTCTGTGTCCTGCTCCTGTGTAGAGGTGGTGGGGCCTTCTGCAGATCTGTGCCCAGGGACCCGTTGTCACATGGTCCACCCATGGTAGTTCATCAGGTGTTTTGTTGTTGCTCTTCCTCCAGTTCAGTGAATAAGTTTGGAAGATGATTTATATCTTTATGAAAATGTTATTTCCTCAGAAACAGTTGCATCTTTCCTTTCTAGGGGCCGAGTAGTATTTCCTGTACTTGCTTATATGATTAATGTGATTACACTTACTGCAGTTTTCTCCAACTAATAAGATACAAATATGAGATTTGTGTGTGTTAAGATTCAAAATATGTTCTTTAAAAAGGCTTCTCTCTACAGACTGATGGAAACCTAACCTGATATTTTCTACAATGCACCACACGAGGGTGCTGTAAAGCAAAGAATCAGTGTGTGTGCATTTCTCAGTCAACACAATGCTGAAATGTCGCATCTGCTCGGTTAACGGATTAAAGAGGGGGGACATTTGATGCTAAACATTATGAATAAATGAGCTCAGAGTGCCACTTCATTCCTTTATTCTTCATCAGTGCTCACAGAAAATAAACTGAACACCTATAAGCAGCTTGTGGGCAATGTTACATTCCATATTGAATCAGGTGAGGCCCCATTATATACAAGAAAAGAGGAGAAACAAAAATGACTGCACCCCTCACCCAGAATCTGTGTGCTTCTTTCTTGTGTAGATTTTCAAGTGGTGTTTGGAGTCATCACAGCTTGATGCAAAATTTGCTTAAAACATCTCCCAATTTTATTCAATCTTACAAATGGTGAAAAACAAGAAAAACTTCATTTACAATGGGTAATCTGTTTAAAAACTTCAGTCATTTAGGTACATCTCAGTCATAAAACCAGTAATATCAAAGTCTATACAACGTGCATTACTACAGAGTTTTGAAATGGTGGGATCTAAATGGGAAGTGATGAGCACCTATTGTTTGACAGTTAACTAGATCTACGTCATTCAGGAATGGTTGTGTCCACAGGAGCGTCGAGTTTTAGGAGTTGTAAACAACTGTGCACTGCAAAGACAACATTTAAGACTTGGTTTAGGACGTTCCCTTTAAATATCACAATGTGTCAAATCTTGCAGACACAGCTTTAGCTGCTACATCCAATTGCCCAGCACCAAATACTTTGATAAAATATGTCAAATTCAGCAACGTGTCAACACAGTCATGGTTTCATGTAGAAAAAAAGCACTCGCACTCACATTCGCACGTTCACACTCACCCAACGTCACACATGCAAGCACCAATGAGCAGTGAGGAAGCAGCACACTCTCCAGTACACCTCCTGTCCATCACTGCCAAGGACCTTGCAGTCATTATGGATGAGATGGTTGCAGAATAGTAAACAAACACCAACAAAAAAAGAACAAAAAGAAATCCCTGGTTTTAGACAAGTCCTCGCATTCCTTCAGACGGGCTCCATCGCCTCCTTCATTCCGGTGTCTGGTTCAGCAGGATTACTCAGCGGCGGCCTCTGGACTGGCTGCCGTCTCTGGTTCAGTAGGTGAAGCTTCAGCTGGTTTCTCGTCTCCTCCCTCTGCTGCTGCTGCTGCCGCCGCCGGCTCCTCTGCCTTCACCTCCTCCTCGGCCTTTGGCTGCTCAGCTTCAGCCTCCTTGGCCCCCTCCTCAGCAGCCTCAGCTGGTTTGGCCTCCTCAGCAGCAGCCGCTTCCTCTGATGCCGCCTTCTCTCCTTCGGCTGGCTCTGCTGCTGCTGCTGCTCCCTCCTCCTCGGATTCCTTCTTGGTCTTCTTGAAAGAGAAGCCGCTGAGCTTGAAGGAGGGTTTCTTGAAGGAGAAGCGCTTCTTCTTCTGCTTGCCATCCTCGCTGGTGGAAGGAGTGCCTTCCTCGGGCTTGGCAGAGGCCTCTCCGTTTGTGGCGGCGGGCTCCTTCTCACCGTTGGCCTCGGCAGCCTCTGCTTTCTCGCCTTCTTCCTTTGGTGCCTCCTCAGTGGGAGTGCTACCGTTGGCCTGGACATCAGCTTTGTTGGCCTCCTCTGTGGCTGGAGAGGCATCCCCATTGGTCTTGGCGTGGCCATTCTCCTGGAAGACAGAATAAAAATGTCATTCTTGAACATGCACATCACCCTGCTATTCAGGAGCTGGACTCTGTTTATGTGTAATCATGTATCTGAGGCCTACACAGGCCTACATGTGAACATGTGTGTGCAGAGACCACCCCCTGCTAAATCTGGCGTGCTTTGGAATTTAATCAAATGCAATGACTAGTAGTAACCAATAGGAAAATAGCCCTAAAACTGCAGCAACATCTGTTACTAGGAGAGTGACGACAGATCAGTAGCTTTCAGCAGTAGGCTACTCTGTTAGGCTGCAGTACCGCCTGGATCCACCAGGTGGCGTTCAGTGTGGAGCCGGTGGGTACAACATAGGAATTTGGGGGTTTTATTTTCCTCTTTTAACGACCTGTGCACTCAACCAAAGTGTGTTATTTTAATTGTAACACACATCCCTCATCCAACTGTGTGTGCTTTTATAATTGGTTGATTGTGTGGCGTGTGTGCGTGCCAAAAAAACGTGGCTTCTTTCTTGAATCTGGCAACAAAGGCGTGGTATGGTTTTTTAAAATGGCCATGCCACAGTGAGAGCGGCCACAAACCCCCGCTGCACACACTGCAACCAAATGAATTAAAAACAGCCGCATGTCTAGGAAGCCAAAACCCCAAAATTAATGTTATAATAAGTCAAAAATGTCAAATTTTAATTAACAATTAAACATTCAGAAGGTTGAGTGTGCGGCCTGATATTCAAATTTTACGATTAAAAATGTGCCTGTGTGAATTTAAAGCGTTTAAAATAAAATGCATCAATGTAGATTAAAGTAAAATACATTAAATTGGAACAAAGCACCGGTTGGTGAGGGTGGTACATGTGGCCACTTTCCCTGAACGCCGGTGAGCGTGGGGATGCGCTACAGGGAACATGGAGCACGCCATTGACGCAACACATTGCTAAAAAATCGAGACAAAATTCCTCTCGAGCAATTTCGCACTCAAATAATTAAAAATGTAATTTACCTGTCCGTTTGTCTTGGCTGCAACCGCTGCACCTTCTGCAGGCTTTTCCACCGCAGCTTCCTCTTTGCCAGCGGTTTTGGAGATTTGTGCTCCCATGCTTTTTGGTGCAACAAAGGAACCCAACCGATCAAATGAATGAACAAAGACCGCAAGCTTCCTCCCCAAATAAAACTCAAGCTGGAGCGCCGACACCTCCTTCACCGAGCGATGAATCAGCGCCGAGAGCGAGACGACCGCAGAGGGACGTGTGAGAAGTTGCAAAAAAAAATGTGGCAAAGACGCAAAAGCGACACGAATTCTTTCAATTTTTTCCCGAGCGGAGTTTGTAAATGGAGAAATTGGCCCCGCCGCAAATGAGATGCGGAGTACAACGCCCAAGTCCACTGATGAATGGGCGCTGGGGCTATGACGACACGGCCTGGCCGTCTCCACCAATCACAAGTCCGGAATCCAAGCAGCGAGGGGGGGGAGGGGTCATGGAGAGGGGGGACATGGACAATAGGAGAGACACAACAACATGAGCAGCAACTTGTTTTTGTGTCCACCTCAGGGTGCACCAACTTGATTTGATTTCACTGAAGCATCGACTCAGCTTCACCATGTCCTGCAGATTTAACTGGACGCTGATTTCAGGGAGGAAATATCCCCAAAATATCTGATAATCCCAAATAAACAACATGCCTCACAAAAACTACAAAAATGGCCTACATTTGGTTTTACATGTAGATGACGTTCAATTTATGTGTTTTGAAATATTAATTCTTCACACTGGCAAATATTTTGACCACAATTTCATTTCTAAACACTGTAAACATGTGATTAATGCCTCTGTTTGCTAAAATATAGGGAGAAATTAAATAATAATGCTTAAAAAAAAGCTATATCCTTGCTCTGACTTTGCTCTTTTGTGCTCCTTTTTGTTTACTTGAGTGTCCCCCCCCCCCCACCTTTTTTTGTTGTTGTTGTTCCCTTTCTCTCTTGATTTTCAAAATAATGGCACATCTACTGTTTTCATTTAATTTGATTTAATCTAGTTAATTTTATTTTATATTATTTTATCTCCTTTTATTTCATTTTATTTATTTGTATTTAATTTGTGTTTAATTTTATTTATTTATTTTTTTAATTTTTATTTTATTCTACTGTTTTAATTTGATTTAGTTTAATTTAATTTAATTTTGATTTATTTATTGTATTTATTTTTATTCAATATTAGTTAATTTAATTTAATTTATTTCATTTTATTTTAAATTATTTTATCTTGTTTTATTTTATGTCATTTATTTTTATTTAATTTATATTTTTTGTGTTTTGTTGTTTTTTATTTTATTTCATTTTATTTATATTTTATTCTACTATTTTAATTTGATTTAATTTAATTCAATCTTATTTTATTTTGATTTATTTATTGTATATATTTTTAGTCAATATTAATTCAATTTAATTTATTTTGTGTTTAATTGTATTTAATTTTATTTTTATTTTATCTTATTCTATTGTTCTAATTTAATTTCATTTAAACTTTTAAATGTATTTTATTGTATTTTTTTATTCAATATTAACCTAATTTAATTTAATTATATTTATTTTTTATTTTATCTTATTTTATTTATTTATTTATTTATTTATGTTGTTGTTGCAACAACATTTCTGCCATTGTTGATTCATTCTGTCCTTTGTCTTTGTACATTTATGTCTTGACTTGTTCTGTATTTTTTGCACGCTAAATAGAAAGTAATGATAAATTAATAAATGCTTCTTTAAAAAAAATAAAATGCAACAATGCACAATATACTATGCAACAACATAGCCTACAATTTTATTTAATATTTTTGCAGATTGTAAACATGCACTGTAAAGAATTTCACTGTAAAATAACAGTAAAGTGCTAGCAGCAGAGACCCAGTATGTTACTTTATTTTTACAGCACATTATAACAGCATATTGCATCTACAGGGACACTGTCTATACAAACAGTAGCCCCAGTTTAAAAGTCTTGTATACAATGGATGTATGAGATCCAAAATATGTAACATATGCTACATTAATGTCACCCTTGCACCCCCTCTTGTCACCCTTGATTACTGTTTGCTTTGTACTGTTTTGTTCTACTCTGTCTTGTCTTGTCTTTTGCCTTTCCTGTCTGATTTTCACTTGTTGAATGTGTGTTAAATCCAAAAGAAAGAAATAACAATAAAACTGTTAATAAGAAAAAGAAAAAAACAGTACATTGCATCACAGTATATGCCACCATGTTACTGTTTATTTCCTCATATTTTTTAATTTTGATTGATTCAGAGTTAAATGAGTTCTTGAGGCTGCAACCTTACATGTTGTTTATCAGCTGCAAGTGTCAAAACATGACATGTTTTGGCCAGCTGAGCTGAGAAAGCACCGCTCAGCTGGTCTCATGTCATATCACCAGCACCCTCCTGACATATGCCTCACTCAGTAAACAGACGTCCCCTGTAACCATAAGCCCCCATGCCCACAACTTCCCTCATCCCTCTTCTTGCATAATAGCGTCTTGTCTGCTTGTTGCAGCTGGAGCATCCCAGTGACCCAGATATAATGAGAGTTTATGGCCCTCTGCTCCGGCAGCCTGCAGTGCTCTGACTCCACCACCAGCCACAAGTCTCCTCTCTCTCTCTCTGCCATCACTGCATGACCCACATCTCCATGGTTACTAGTCCAAAATGGCTGCGGGGAAGAAGAGGCTGCACGTTCAGCGATCATGACTCCTGGTGATGGAGAAGTAGGGTGAGAGTGAGTTCAGAGCAGAGCAGACAACAGTTTGAGGATTAGGGTGACTTCTCTCAGCCACCCTCCCTTCATCAGGCTAACTAGGCCACGCTCATTGTTGTGATACTCTGATTACATGCAAAGCTGTCGTTAGTATGGCGAGCTGCCATGAATATGTAAACCAGGGGACAAAGACAGCAGGGCATCAAGTGTTCTCAACAAGCAGCACGCAGCCCAGACAGAAAGACAGAGAGAGACTTCACCTGTCAGCTGTGTGTGCGCAGGCACGTCTGTGTGTGTCTGTGTCTGTGTGTGGACACAAATCAACACAATATCTTACACATACCAGATGTGCAATTGATTTTTTTTTTGTTTTTTTAGTTACTTTGGGCACTAACAACAACAATCAATTACCCACCTGACCACTCTCAGTTTTTGATTATTTATTCATTCATTCAACCTTTATTTATACTTGAGGGCTGACCCTTAATGAGTCAATTATGGAAACAAAGAAAACAACGACAAGAAAGCTACAAACAGAGAAAAGGAAATACCATTATAGAGTAATTAAAGCCAGTTAATACTTTCCAATCAGGGCAAGTAATTTGATGGTTAAAGTAGGATAAATAGGATGCGAAATAAAATACAGTTAAGTTAAAAACCCTAACGTTTTGCAATTAGGATAGATGGTTTGATGGATGAATAAAAATAATGATTAAAACGTCAAATAAAATACAATTATATATATATAAAAAAAATTACAAGTAGAGGTTCAGAGGTTTAAGATTAGAGTTCTAAAATGTTCAAAAGGAGACATGATTTTGCTTGTTGTAGGTTTTATTGTTGATTTTATCATTGTTTTATTTACTAGTGCTCTGTTGCTTATTGTGTGTTGATGTTTAAGTCCTGGTGCTTGTTGCTTGTTAATCTGTTTCTGATTTTATCTCACGTATAAGGGGTCTTTAAGTGCCATGAAAGTTGCCATTAAATAAAATGTATTATTATTACTATTTATTATTTTAAAGAGGTACTGTGTAGAGTGCCTAAGAGATGATGTTCTTTTCTTTAGGCCGACGCAGAAGTTACTGTAGCATTGCACTGGTACCCTTGTCAAAAAGCCAGCGAGATTTATCCATTGGATTTTGGATTATTGGCAAAAAGAAGCAAACTGAACACCACTTTCTGATTATTGAAGCTTAAAGGCAATCGCCAGAAGCCAAAAAGCTAATGTTAGGCAATGAACAAAGTAAAACTACGGTCGCATGACTTCAACATCACCACCATAACAAAACTATAAAGCTGTGTTGGGTGTTGCCCGGAGTGATAACGCTCTATAGTCTCATTTAGCCACTTGTTAGCAACCACCATTTTCAAGCTTCAAAATTCAAGAGTGGGGTATTATTTACTTGAGTATTTTATGTCATAGAACAAAATATGAGATTGTGTTAACCACAGACCTTATTTGAGATATCTAATCAAAAATCCATTCAAAAAAACCCATTGACTTGGAGACGAGGGAAGCATAAGTGCTGAAATGCTAACTCATCTACGGGTTTTCTCTGTTATGAGCCTTTACCAAACAGTCAAGATGTACATTTTACAGTGTACATTTTAACATTATCTACAGATCTTTCTTTAAAAAAGTAAAATAAAAGACACTTTAACGGCACATCCCGTTTTATGGAAATGAACATTATCTAATAACCATAATTGAATTATTTTTCGTATGATTTAAACATGCAGCATTTTAAAAGATAATTTACAGTAAGATTTCTACTTCAGAAACTTCTATTTTTTATTTATTTAACCTTTATTTAACCAGGAAGTCCCATTGAGATTGAACATCTCTTTTACAAGAGAGACCTGGCTGAGGTAGCAGCCAATCAAAACACATTTAAAATGCAACAAATACAGCATATAATACAAAAATCCACAAAATCATTTGAAACTGTCTTGACTTTAATGCATTTACTGATATAAAAGTGCTGATCTGAAACCCCCAGACTATGGTCAGTCCAACCTAATGTTTCTAATGATCTACTGCAAACGCATCAAGGTTTGCAGCTTATATTTTTTTACATGGTTGTAGATGTGACATCAAAGTGTTACAGTAACTAGCAGAAGCTCAAAAATGGCGGCATCACCCAGGCTTCAGGTCAACAAAATTTGCCTTATATATTTCACATTACAAAAACAGACCTGACTGTGCAGCCGGAGTCTGAAATACAACAAGTCACAGAATGTTCGTGGTGGTGTCAGAGTGGGTCGACCATATGGCTGACACTTTGATTTCGCAGATTCTTTACATCCACATGTCAAAGTGTTCTTGAGCAAGTCAGTGAGCTGACAGGAAAGGAGTACATTATTTTGGACAAACACAATGAATGGGCTTGATAATATTGTATGTGACTAACAATGATAGCTGTTTTTCTGTTTCATTGTTCCTAAAAAAGCTCATTTAGTGAACCAAATAAACCTGGAGTGCATGTTTGGTTATTTGAAGCCCAGTCAGCTGCAGAACACTGTGAATGGAGGTCAGAGGTCAGCACTGTGAGTCATAATTACATTCCTGAGCAGGTTTTAGTTTTTGCTGTAAATCCTTGTTAGGTATTAAATAGTGAAGATATTTTAATCCGGGCCAGGATTGTTTGCTCTGATTGTTGCAACACATGTTGCATTTTGCTCCCAGAATTTTTTTTCTCAGTGGCTGAATGTTTTTGACATTTTCATAAATACATGATGAGACACTTCTATAAAGCTTCACTGGCTTGGGAAGCTTCCAGTAGGAGCATGGATCACATGGATACAACCTGAAATAAGAAGATACCAAGGGCTAGACTTTACTCTGCTGTTATGTTCCATGGATGCTCAGTTGTGTATTCAGTTTTAATTCAAAAAATAAATAAATAAAATAAAAATTATTATAAAAAAAAAACCTCAGGGGGTGATTTCATTTTTAGCGGCCCTTCAGACAGAGAGGAAAATCACCTGCTGCTACTGATTTTAGTTGGAATAGAAATTAATCCCCTCAGACTTGTTGAATTGGACAAACAGAAATTAAACCCATAATTCATGAATTTCTTTTGGCTCTAATTAAAATGCACGCCTAGTTACTAATTAATCAAAAAAGGATAAGGGACCATTTGACCACTAAAAGCAGATGTCCTGTTGCTGAATGTGTGAATGTGTAAGATGAGGGAGATTTAGTGGCGTCTAGCTGTGAAGATTTCAGATTGCAACCAGCTGAAACTTCTCTCGGTGAGAATTCCTTCAGTGATCATTGCTCAAGAGGTTTTTTACTGAGCTGATATTATCTGCAGACATCTCTTCCTCTCTAAAACAAATGGACCAGGTGATTCAAAATGGTACAAACCCAGAATAAAGCAGTTTCATGTTACTAATTAATATTTCTTTGTCATTGTTTAACACATTGTAGGCCAGCCACTCTCCCAGAGTCTGCTAATGTGTGCTTACCTTTCTCAATGTTTGATTTGTTCATTCTGGGCTACTGAAGAAACGTGGCTGCACGTGCAACATGGTGATCTCTGAAGACGAAGACATGCTCCCTAGACAGCTCAGTCTTTCTTTTGTAAAATATGTTTTTGGGGGCATTTTGCCATTATTTGATAGGACAGCTGTAGTGTGAAAGGGGGAGAGAGAGAGTGGGAATGATGTGCAGCAAAGGGCCACTGGTTGGAAACAAACTCATGGCCGCTGCGGCAAGGACACAGTCTTTGTACATAGGGTGGCCGCTTCACTAGTTGAGCCAGTGGGTGCCCCTAAACAGCTCCTTTTAAGGTTACAAAAACACAACAAATCTTAGTTTCAGATGATCATACACTACAGAAAACATGATTATTATATGATATTATATTTCTGCCAATATATCCCCCTCAAATCCTACACACTGGACCTTTAAATCTGTTGCTTGTTTCTTGTGTATAAAAGCAGGATGAGAATTCCTGGAGCAACTTCACCTACTTCCAAGGTGCATGGAGAAGGGACGTTAGTATTTCAAACAACTTTGTTGCATAACGAGGAGAAGACCTTTATTGTAAGATCTTGCAATAGCTGTTCTAAATATTACAAGTGCTGCTGGAGTTTGGACACCCTTGTTTCTTCTAGGACTCAGGACAAAAGAGATTCTGAATCTCAGTGGGAATATTCTTGATAAAATAAAGACTACATAAATAAAAACTAGTATGTTTTCTCTCTGTATGAGGACCCTGTGTGATCTGTGTGTCTCATCCACATTTAGGCACTTAAAAAAAGAGTGTAAAGAGACCTGAACAAAAACAAACACTTTGCCAATCATGCTCCTGTTTTTCAGTCTTTTCCAAAAACGGGGCGGTGCCTCACTTTGCATTGTGATCTGTGATTGGTTGAAGTCAGTGTCAATCACAGCTCTGTGGCTGCACGCAATCACAGCTGCGTCAAGACGTCAAGAGATAAACCGGAAAGTAAAGCTGCGTTTGCATGTCAAAATAAAAGCACAGGAAATAATCATGTAGAAATCATGTATTGGATGTGCTTAATGCAATTATACTAAAATAATGATAGTGGGATTACAATGCATTCACTTTGCATTGATGAAAATAGTCTTGATTGTTGTTTTCACGTTGAAATGACAGGCGATAACAGGTTTATTGTGACAGGATCAACCAGAAGCTGTGCATGTAGTCACCGTGAGCTTGACCCTGGTCGCCATCGTCATCATCTGTACGCACGGCGGCGACAGCAGCCTCAGGATCGGCAGGGACGGGTATCCCACCGCTATTCTCTCCCAATGCCAAGAAAAAACACTCACAGAGAGTAGACACACATCTGCGATCTCCCGCACAAGAGTCCCTCTGGAAACCCCGATGGATTAATCTGATTTTTCTGCGGTAAGCACGCTCTTTTCTGCTCCTGTGTTGAATCTCAATTGGTGCACCGCCTCGTCCCTCATTCTGCGCTGTGGACTGCGAGATGAATTCATCTCGGGAAACAGAGCAGAGCAGATAAATAACACATTGTGGGTCGCTGCAACCCAGCCAGCATCCCTTCCAGTCATCCTGCGGATGTTGGCGCATGTACTGACGGGTAACCGTGCCCTCTGAGGGGGTGAAAACACAGGGAGAGGTGGAGGTCTGGTGATTGTGGGTGATGTTTTGCAGTGATTGTGGAGAGGGGGATCTTGTGTTGCAGCAGCAGCAGCAGCAGCAGCAGCAGGGATGGACGCGCTGCAGAGCAAAGCAGAGCTGACCACTGAGGCCACTCACACACATGATAAACGCCACAATGGCCTGCAGACAGCCTCGTATTGATTCACCCCAAAATAATTGTCATATGATTCAAGCTAATTGCATTGCCACGCTGTTAAATATCCAATTAAAGCTGTCCTAATCGGGTTATCTGATGTGTCTGGAGGTGCAGCCATCCATCTTGTTGGCAAACACCAGGGGAGGATGTACACACAGTGTGTAGCTGCGAGCTAAAGCATTGTGCAATAAGTTAGGCTGTAGTTGTGTATTGGTTTGCAACCCTGGAGCTGTGAGTATTCAGCCTGTCATTGGGCCATGAATGGCTACACAACTGGCGTGCGTGATGTGGATGAATATTGAATGAAAGGAGTTGCATGGGCCGTGTAGATTCCCCCTCAGGCCCTCTGTGTCCACACACACTAGCCTACTTATATCACACACACTGCATGGCACATAAGCTGTGGCAGAGGTGAAATATGTAGCACAGGAAATTAGGGTTAATTAGTTACTTTGGTTAAAGCAAAAGGTGTTCATACACAAGACTGTTGTGTCAGTCAACAGATGTCACATGCTGCCACAGTAAGGCTGCAACACATGATTATTTTCATTGAGAGCTGCAGTTGTTTGCTGATCAGTCGATTAGTTGTTAAACAGAAAATTAATGGCCAGCTGTTTTGATAATTGATGAATCATTTCAGTCCTTATCTGAAGCAAAATTGGCAAACCAATGCTTTGTCTCAATGTGATTGTAAACAAGAATGTCTTTTAGGTTTTGGACTATTGATTGGACAGCTCTAGGAAATTGTGACTATGTTTTCTGATATTTTACAGACTAATTGATTAATTTAATAGTTGTTTGGTTGAAAATATCCATCTTGGTGTCTCAGAGTAGCTGACACATTCAGATATCTTGTTTTGAGTGACCAGCAGTCCAAAACCCAAAGATATTCTCTATATAATGCTGTAAAACAAAGAAAAGCAGCATTTCCTCACATTGGAGAAACTGACACTGCATAATTTTTGACATTTTTGCCTAGAATAAAGGTCAAGTATGTTGGATTTATGGGGATATCTTGTCAGAAATGGAATATAATATGTATGATAAGCCTGTCTTCTTTAGTGTATAATCACCTGAAAATAAGAATTGTTGTGATTTTCGTTACCTTAGAATGACCTGTAGGTCCTCTTCCACCACCATGTTTCTACAGTAGCCCAGAACAGACAAACCAGACACTGGCTCTAGATAGGGCCATTTGCGTTTTCATATTGGCCATCGTAGGTAGAGGCTCTTCCACAACGAGCCAAATAGTGTCAGAAAAACACTGATTGTTAATGTGAAACTGCTTCATCCAGTGTTTCCAGTGGGCCTGTTTGTTTTGGAGAGGAAAGACCTCTGTGGATAATGCGGTTCCCTCCTGAACGCCTGCGACCGGTTGAACAAAACACCTCAAGTTTTCTCCTTAAGTATGACACTTAAGGCTTGATTTCTCCTTAGATGAGAGACTCGCACAGTTGCACGGAATCCCTTAAAAGGTTTCCTTAGTTAAGGAAAACCATTAACCCATTTACTGTGTTGAAAGAGATCTCACAGCGGTAAAAGTTTCCATGGAGTTTGTTTGCTTGAACTCACACTTGTGATTCCTGTTATTGTCTCACAAAGTTGGCTTATAAATGGCAGAAGAAAAGAAGACAAGAGAACCATATTGGTCAGAGGAGGAAAAGATTTTACTTATGGGGGAATACAATCGTAGAGAGCACTACTACAACTAGAAAGTAAATTTGATCCCAAATACCAGAAATCAGAAAACAACTGCAGGAAGAAACAATGAAAATAAATGTAGTCACATCTATTGTGTGAAATCAAAAGCGTATTCATTGGGTTCTCCTGGGGGTGTGTTAGTTTTTTCTTTATGTCACCATAAACTTGGTCATGTTGCAATTAAGATAGAGTCAGAGGTACTTAAAGTTTTTTTTAACCTTGCTTTGGTCACTAAGGTCTTTTGTGCAACAGTCTAGGGATTCCTTAACTGTATGACCAAGACAAGAAGAAAACCATAGTACTTAAGTGAACTTTTAAGTATTTAAGAAACCTTTAGGGTATTTTGAAGAAACCTTATTTAGGACTTTAAGGAATATCTTAACTTAAGGTGTTTTGTGCAGCCGGCCCCTGGATCTTAAGTTAGCAGAGAAAACAGGTGAGCACACATTAGCAAGTGCTGGGTTAGCGGCCTGTATGTGACGAGCAGAACAGCATTGGAAAAACACTGTTTTAGAACTTGCAACTGTTTTATTGTGTGTTTTTATCAATTTTAATCACCTGGTCTGTTTGTTTTGGAGAGAGAGAGACCTCTGTGGATAATTCGGCTCCTGGTAAAAACCTGCTGAATGTTTGGCTCTTAAGTTGTCAGAGAAAACAGGCGAGCACACATTAGGAAGTGTTAGGCTAGCAGCCCATCTGCGATGAGCAGAACAGCATTGGAAAAAACACTGATTCGTAAATTGAACTTGCTTTATTCAGTGTTTTTACCAATTTTAATCAGCTGGTCTGTTTGTTTTGAAGAGGAAGAGACCTCTGCGGATAATTCGGCTCCTGGCAAAAACCTCCTGAACAATAAAGACTGAGGGAATCCTAACCAGGAGAAGTTTAAGCTTGTTGCAATCTGCAGTCCTCACCACTAGGTGCTCTTTTAAACAATTCTCAAAATAGATGCCAGTTAACTTCTTGTTTATTTACCAGTCATTTTAATCAACTTATCGTTGCAGCTCTGCATACAGCACTCAAACACCTCCTGGCTCGTGCCTCAGGTTTTTTTTATCAGCTCAAGTGTTATTCAGCTCTACCAGAAAACTTCCAACCTCCATTGCTGTCGAGTTACCACATCATTATTTCCAGTGGATTCTTACATCGACCATTGCCCTCCACTGGCACCACATCTGGAAAGAACCATTTAAACTGACAGGAGCAGCAGCAGCAAGAATCTGCTCCTGTTTGTGGAAAAGAAAGAGAAAAAGGTCATGTTTTTCTAATTTGCCCTTTTCTCCCATTTGAAAAAACATCACAGATCTCATTGACTGACGGGGCGTTTACAATGGGCTTAGTGATTTAACAACATGACTCAACAACATACTCAACTGTGAACACTGTGACACCAAAACAGTTAAGACCTAAACCCACATACTGTATGAAGCTCAGCTGTGGGTTTCATAACCAGCTCTGTTCATTCAGCACGAGAAGAATGCTTTGAAAGCCTCAACACTGTGTTTCATTGTGCTGATAATCTTGTAGCAGAGTGAAATGTGGCCATTGTCTCGTTGTTGATACACTGAATGAACTCAGTTGTCCGACACAAGCAAATGTTGTAGCTATTCAGAGAATGGCGGCCATAAGGAGGAGAGTGTCAGAGTTGTAGCAGCTCCAGCAAACACAGGGGTAAGTTTCATTCGCATTCAAATTGACAGAAAATCAACCTCTTTTTTGCATCATTTCTTTGTCGGATGAACAGAAAGTTACACTTCGGAGTTGAATAAGGTAGATGCGAGTATGGCTTCAGTAGGAGGGGTGTGGGAGGGTTGACCTTGTTTTGTGCCATGTCAATGATTTGAGTGTAAAGGGACCCCACACTTCAAATTAAACAGAGCTGTCTTGTTAAAGGCTGTGGTGAATTGCAAAATGATTGTATTCTGGAGAGATATGTAAGTTCATCGGGGTTACATAATGAAGGCGTTCATAGATGTAATTATCAGTCGAGTAGAGTTTGCAAGTCAAATTTCCAAATTTCAGAGGTTAAGAGACCATTAGCCCATTATTTGGAATCTTGGAAGTCATTTTTCAAGCAAAAATTACTAAAATTACAGTTTCCAGCTGCTTAAATGTCAAAATGTGCTGCTTTTTTCATTATATACTTAGGACGACTTTGAAAACTGCTTGTAGGCTTACACTTTTTGTTGGTGTTGGCATGTAGCTTGTCATGGTGAGGATGTTGCTCCACTTTCTCTGAGTTTCAGTCACCAGTAGCTTGTTTTTTTTCCCAGTTCGTAGACCTTAGTCTCTGTGTGTCGTCTTACAGGTTGAGCAGATGTTAGCCTAGAAATATGCATTGCTCAGTCCACTCCTTTGTAGTTAGCCT
The DNA here is from genome assembly GCF_011397635.1 of Epinephelus fuscoguttatus. NCBI lineage: Eukaryota > Metazoa > Chordata > Actinopteri > Perciformes > Serranidae > Epinephelus > Epinephelus fuscoguttatus. Next base: position 15,281,378 of record NC_064765.1, on the reverse strand, counting down.
AGGTCACCACAGAGGTCAAAGTTGAGCTTAAATGTATCCATATTGTGCTAATTTGTTTGCTAGCTAGTCAGTTGTTTTTTTGTTTTTTTTTCCAAGTTTCTATGGTGATGAGGCTATGCGGAGTGATACTGAATTGCATAAAGGAAGTGATTTGACCTATCGGTTTTATAATGAGGGCTGATAGTCAGACAAAACAAAGTATTCTCTGAGACATTAAAATGCTCATTTTTTAAAACAGTTTTCTAATATTGAGGGGGCTGTGACTCAGGAGGTAGAGCGTGTCATCCAACAATCAGAAGATTAGCGGTTCGATCCCCGGCTCCTCCATTCTGCATGTCGAAGTATCCTTGAGCAAGATACTGAACACCAAATTGCTCCCGATGGCTGTTCCATCGGTGTGTGAGTGTGTTAAAGAAAAAAAAACTGAGTAGCAGGCGGCACCTTGTATGGTAGCCTCGGCCATAGTGTATGAATTTTACCATTTTTCATAGATATAAACATAACTAATAAATCTTGAAAACAGGGCAGCAACTAACAGTCGATTTTCTAAAAACTTTATTGATCACCAGAGGAAAAAATTCCCATTTTACAGCAGTACAAGAAACCTTGCATGATGCTGGATTTTTGCAGATAGCCTATCTGATATGCTGATATTTTCCATCTCGTTTTGGCTGATATCCGATACCAATGCAGATTTTTTTCTCCACCTAATTGCAGAAAACATCAAGTCTCTCTTGTAGTAGAATAAACATATTATTATGCCTGCTGTGATCACCCACTGGTAGATGCAGACGTAAAATACAATGCTTTCCAAAATGTACACATTAATGGGCAAAATAAGAAACTACATTAACTTAGGTTTCATGGAAAACACATGCCATTTTTAAACAAACTGTAAAATTTTAAAGCCTTCAGCTGTTGATACTGATGACATGCCGATATTATCTCGCATCACTACAATAAACAGCCTGAAGAGGAAACAGATACACAGCTGTTTGAAATAATGAATCGGTTTTTGTTGATTAGTTGTCTGTTGATCAAATAACTAATTAATTAGGTGAGTGTTTCAGGCAAGTGGGTTAATAGTAAATAGTTTGTAAACAGAAATCCTTCATTGTCATTGTACCAGTACAATGAAATATAAAAGCTACAACTGTACAGAGTGCAAGTTAAAAGGACAGGAAAGTGACAACCCAGAAAAACACCTTCATCACATCAGCATTGAAATGGGGGGGTTGGGAGTCCTCCGCCAGAAAGTTTTTGAACATTTAACACTTAATTTCCTGCATTCTGCATTTTTATGCTCCATTTGTGCATTTTCTGCATCAGTTTATGGTTTAAATGTCTTTAATTTTGTCAAAATAAAAGTCCTCTGCTACTTTTATGTTTCTATTGTGGGGTGAAAATGCACAGGTTCTAAATACATAGGTCGACATGTCCTCTGCGTCCCCCTGAAATCTATACCTATGATTTCAGCTCTATGATGAAGCAACACCAGCGCTCTGTATGATAATAACAGTCCACATGAACCGTTTTTTCAGACAGTACATATGTCTGTTTCTCAGGCCTGACTGTCTCCTGCGTAATCCATCAGTCACGCTGTGTGACCCTGACATGTCTGTCCTTTTTAATTTACTATATTGATCTTGCAGCTTTACTATAAATGGCCCAGTATCTCATCATGGCTCCCAGCTCTCTGTGTTACCATAGATGATTAACCCTCATGCCCATACAGCATCAAAATAAAGGCAGTCGTTACGGGAAATTAATTTCCCGTTGAGCGCAGCAGCTGTGACTGATGTAGTAGCACTAACCCTGTCCTGTTGCTTTGTGTTCACATCATATTGGTGTCTTCATTTCTCTTGATTCCTCACTTCCTGATGTGAGGGAATCTCACAGCAGATTTGACAAATACTATTCAACATATTTGGCCAGACATCAAAGTCGGATTTCAGGCTCGAGCCAGTCGAGATGAGGAGTTTTAACATGATAGCTCTGTGTGAAAGTCGAGTCCTCCCCCTCTTCCACGTCTCTGCCTTTTGCCATTAACTGTTACAACGCACCACGTAGCCACGATCCTGTCCCCATTGGATCTTCCTTATCATGCCAGCGTGGTCCTCTCCGAGGCAAGCTGTTCATTTGGGTCTGAAAATAGCGTGATGAGCGTTCTTGCAGGCTGAGGTGGTCATGCGATACCCAGGCCCTGCCACGGAAAGGAACAAGCCCCGCGGCTGCGATGCCATCATCTGCTTTTTTGGGGGGGAAAGTTGTGCAGCAGGTCTGGCGTAGAGTGTGTGTGTGTGTGTGTGTGTGTGTGTCCCTGAAGCACACCAGAATCATTATATCACAGAGCTTTGTCTTGACAATCTGATATGATCCATGGCGTGGATTCATGCGTGTAATTGACCAACAGAGTGGTCGTCCTATAGATCTGATGCCAGTGATGATCGCCTGTGGGTCTCTTTATTATCCTGGAGTGAAAATGTGATAAATCTGCCTGTTGCTGTCGCAAGATGTTGGATTTTTATAGCACTCATCCAGCAACTTTGGTCACAACACAAAGTGCACACAGATGTGATTCATATGCAAATGTTTACTAAGCGAACGCTGTGCAAAAAAACAACAATACCACAGAGGGAACAACACATGTATATAAACAATACAAGATGGCCTAGTTGCTGTGCAGCAGGATAGTGCAGATATGTTCAAGCTATGGTAGTCCCTGGCCTTTTTACTTCAAGAGCAGGGAGAATTTCATAATCCCCACAGGAAGCACGACGACGTGAGATCTCCCCTCATTTACTCTGATCCCTCCAGGAGTGGATGCAGTGCTATTTTCATTTCAATCACTGCAGTTAAAGAGAAAATCCACCTGTGTTGTCCCAGTCAGGTTCACTTAATATTTCCATGCCTGTGCAGTTCTCCGCCGAAGCTGTCACACATGCTATCTCTCCCTGAAATGTTCGGGAACACTTCCTGCATGGGATCAGGTGTGAATGGGAGTTCGGATCGATATTCAGGGAAATCTGTACTCCCAATTTCCCACCTCAAGACCTAAGCCCCTTTCATATATGCGCTGCAAAAATGAAATTACCCAGACATTACCTGGAAGAGCTGTATGTGAGAAAGCAAATGTCTGAATCAGTTGGATCGGACATTAAGTAGACTTCATCCTGCCAGCTCCCGTTTGTAAACAGAATAGGTCATTGTCTGGAGAGTTCACCGTGAGCGAGTGGGCGTGTTGATGAAGTTTCTATTGAAACCAGGGAAAAACAAACATCTGAGGGTGAAGACGAAGGGTCATTTAATATCTACCTGGAGAGATGATGAGATTCAGGAAAGTCTTTCGGTAAGGGATGAAGCTGAAATCATCAAATTCAAGGAACGGCTAGAGACTTTGTTGTTTATTAGATATCAGTTATGGCACTGCAGTTGTAACCCACATCATGTCCTGCCTCCTTTACACCTGCCTCCTCTCACCACCCCTCAGCTAATCCACATGAAGTATTTCCAGTCGATGAGAACACTTGTGACACAGATAGTCTCCTGTTGTGTGCTACATGTGCGAAAGAGAAACTCCAGACAATGTGCGGCCCTGATTCTGTGGTCGTTGTCCGGAGTTGATATGAAAAAACGGCTCTAGTAACATTTCAGGTAAAATGCAGGTACTTCTGTGGTGTGAATGAAAGCAGGAACATTGCAGGGACAAGCATGTACAGGGTTACATCTGTCTGACAGAAGATGGTTTCACATGGAGCGAGCAAAGCAATTACAACACTCTACAGATGACATATTTGAATCCATGACTTGTTTATGACTTAGCGTAGAGTGCTCTAGGAATGATGTTAGCATCGCCCTGATTCCCTCGCCAAACAGCCTATGGGATTTTTTCCATTGCAGAAAATAATCTCTGTGGCAAACAAGTTTATTATACTCACACATTTTGCACAGAAAGATAATCTTCACAAATGAACACCTTTTTGAAGCATAAATGCTATCGCCAGAAGTACATAGCGAATGTTAGGTTACAAGCAAACTACACCACAGTTGCATGACTTTAATGTCGCCACCACGACAAGGCTGTAAAGCCGTGTTCAACTTTCAGTAGTCTCATTGAGCCACTTGTTAAGAACCACCTTTTTTAAGACATCTAAAAGATTCAGAATTCACAAGTGGGGTATTTACTGACTTTTTAAGTCGTAGAGCAAAACTTGAAATTCTCTTAAGCTTGTTTTAGCCACGGACCTTATGTCAGGCATCAAACCAAAAACCCAATCAAAAAAAACAATTGTCGTGGAGACTAGGTACCAGTAGTGCTAGAACACTGATTCATTTCTGAGTTTTAGGATTCATTCCTGGGGCTAACAAGCAAGCAACACCAGCTCTTTTGTTAGCATCAGATCATTCTCGGAACCCATCAGCTGTATTCGGCGTCTGACTTCCAGCAGGCGGTGATACAGCCTCTGGGGGCAGACCCCCGATTTTTTGGCATTCCGGTTTGATTTGGGCGGAGGAGGCGAATTTCCATTTCCGACTTCCGTTGATATATAAGTAAATTTGCTGAACCGTTACGATGGATTCAGAGTTTGCAGTGACGGCAGTTATGTTCCGCCTCGTTAGTTCACCACATGGACCGTTTAACCTGGCAACAACTGCAGCCAGTTCAAACGGGATTGGTCAATATCACGTGGACTACAAACAGCCTACAACCGGAAACCAGGGCTCTTCCGCTCTTCTTCCGGAGGCAAGATCTCCAGGGTTTGCCTACAGACTCTACATTCACTGAATGCAGAGTCTGTATATAGAGACTAGCATCAGATAGAAACAGCTCCTCAGCTGCCATGTTCCTGAAAATAGAGAGACATCTTCTACCACGTCAATATAATCCCAACCTTGCGATCTTCTTCTTTTGTTGAGTTTTTTAACAGTTGGCATCCATAGGTGTTGCATCACCACCATTTCCTGGACTGTTACCCCATCTATTCTAGCACTGTCATGACGTGTGTGAAAAGGCATAAGACACAAATGTTCCTGAATATTGTGTAAAGAGAGAACATCACTAGCGTTGATTGAGAGGTTATTCCAGTAATTTACTGTGAAATATGTGTGAAAGTGACAAAAGATTTTAATATGTTACTAACCCTGTTTAATCAAGACAGAGGCTGGTCTGTACTGGATATCTGGGGGTTATTTATTTATTGTTGGCAAATCTTCCTCAACCAATTGATGAATTGTTTGACAGCTTCAGGAAGTGTCACATTGGCTTCTTAATAGTAAACAGACTCCTTGTTTCTACTGTTTAGGAGTGCCTTCCTCTCTAAATGGAAACTGTAGTTTCAAGGCAAGATAGTACCTGCTATTTTTGGCGAGGGGCGTTGTAAATACCAGAAGATTCACCATGATATAAACGTCTATGAAAGTTATTAGTTATCTTAAGGATCACCAGAGAGTGAGCAGTCCTCCTCCTCCTTCTTGTATTTCAGCTTGTGGTCTCACAGCTTCGGTCGGGGCTTATACTGTAATGCTACCGCTGGGCTTGTTTCTTCTTCTGGGTATTTTATGGGGTTTTATTGGCAGTAATGAATCACAATGATCCTCCTTCTCTCTGCAGTGGCTCCGCTCTTCTGTTAGTTAAGAAGTGTGGAGCAAATATAGAACTGGAGAAACTGAAAATGGTGTGCACGGTGCACAGGAGGTGAAGTCTGTATTTGGGAGGCTTGTGATTTATACTTCTGTGTACCTGTGGGCTGCAGGTAACACAGTAGAGAATCCACAAGGTAATAGCACAGCATCATGGACTTTTTGACGATATGACAAATGTATGCACTCCTTTTTTTACTTTCCATTTGCCTTAAATACTCCCTGCTCTCAAAAAAGTAAAACACTGATGCTGATTTTCGTCTTCAGCCATCGTGCTTTACTTTTCCTGTACCCTGTTGCAGTGCTCGCAGCAAGTGACACATCTGTTTGCACTTTTTTTTCTCATGTAGTTATTTGGGTTTCTGGCTAGTAAATGTAAAACAGCCCTGAAAGAATTCGGTCATATACTCTGTAGCTTTCCTTGTAACCAGTCAGCTTGGGTGTCCTTCGAGACATGCGTTTGATTCCAGGTCATGTGGGGCTGCAAACTGGGTTCCCAAAAAAAGATAGACATTTTCAGTTTGCCACATGGTACCTTTTGGTCTATGAAATGTCAGCAAATGGCAAAAAGGCTCCAAGAGTCCATGGTAACATCTTGAAATGTCTTGTTTTGTTTCACCAGTAGTCAGGATAACCAGGGAAATGTTCACATTTAAGAAGCTGGATCAAAATAAATATCTTATTACTTAATGTTTAAGCTCTAAATCCTCAGTAATGAGACTCAAAGAGCGTCTTCTGACTGAAACTGTTATTCTCTGTGTGAATATGTTTTGGTCGATATCATTGGCAAGACCGTTTTTCATAAGAGGACTGTTCCTCTTGTTTTCATAAATTACTCTTGACAGAAAAGAGGCACCACCTGTGAGTTGACCTGTTAATGTGAATCTGAATCTTTTAGCTAAAGTCCAGAGCAGGGCGATAGTTTCCCCCTCCTCCCGAGTCTCCTGCAGCCCTGGCGTTTGCCCCTAGCACCACCTCTCTCCATCCACAGCGACTGTAAACAAGTGTGTTTCCAATTAGCCGTCTCCCAAGTCAGCTGGCCGCTAGTGCTGATGAAAGACAACATTGCTGTCAGCGGTCTCTTCCCAGCCGTGGCTTCATGAGCTCGCAGGGCTGGAAAGGGGGGCACGGTGAGCCGAAATGTGCGTTAGTTTAACTGGGTCTCTTTAAAAGATGGTGAGGCTCTTTTTTAATTGGCAAAGCAGATTGCCTCACTCATTACAGAAACTGGTTTAGCTGCGCTTTAGTGAGGCCAGTTCCCCTCATGAGACCCAGCGCAGAGCCAGGGAGCGGTTTGCCATTAAGGGCCTCTCTGTGCATTTTAACTAAATCTATACATGGGCGTGTGGCTCCTCGTAAAGAAAACAAAAATAAAGTGCATGCCAGCTTGTAAATGCAACGTCTGGGAGTAAATTCTTACAAGAAAGGTCGTGCATTAAGACGGAAAAGTAAACCAAGTTAAGTAGTGCTGTTAAATTCTGCTACAGTGTAAATTAAGCTGAATATTCTCAGCATAAAGTATCATTATCTGAACATATTTTTACAGCAGCAGTCATAGTATTCACACACTGCAGCTCTGTCACATTATGTTCCTAAGTATAATTAGTAAAGGAGTTTAACGTATCATGTTTAATTTCAGCCTAATTGAAAGATTTTTCACAAGGCTCCCTGTAACTCTCAGAGGAAGCTCTGGAATAATGGAATATTGAATCATAATTTCCCCATCGGAGACGGCTTGTGAGCTATTATTTCACCTACGTGCTAATTTCATCTCTGTCTCTCTCCACCCACAGAAAGTAGAGAATGGGCTGTGTCCAATGTAAGGATAAAGAAGCAGCAAAACTCACTGATGACCGGGAGACCAGCCTCTCACACAACTCGGGGTACCGCTATGGGTCCGACCCCACGCCGCAGCACTACCCCAGCTTCGGGGTCACCACCATCCCCAACTACAACAACTTCCACAGCGGTGCCACACAGGGGGTGACCGTGTTCGGGGGAGTGCACACGTCCTCGCAGTCTGGGACGCTTCGGTCTCGGGGCGGAACAGGTGAGCCTGAAGGAGCTCTTTTAGAATTAAGTTTGTGGAGCGTTTGAGAGGGTTGAGGGTTTGGCTGCTATTTTCTGATACTTTTTTCCACTATACTTAAACTTATTTAACATTACTGCCACAATGGAAAATGCTCTGTCAGTGTATTTGGACCACCATGTAACACTAAAACGCTCCACTTACAATAATACAAATTAAGTTACTGGGGTGAAAAACCTTCAGACGGAGCCAGGCTATCTGTTTCCCCCTGTTTCCGGTCTTTATGCTGAGCTAAGCTAAGCGGCTGCTGGCTGTAGCTTCATATTTATCAGTGGTTTTAACTTCTCCTCTAACTCCCTGCAAGAAAGCGAATCAGAGTCTTCCCCAAAATGTCGAACTGTTCCTTTAAGACAGGGTGACATTGTAATTCTGAAATACGTCGCTGTCTTTAAACGGGGGTCAACTTCTAAACAGAGCAATTAAAAGAGAAATAAAACGTCAGTCTAAGTTGTAAAGCTGTAAACTCCTCTGAAGACCACTCACCGTCTGGCCGTCGTCCAGTGTTCAATAAAAAGTCTGAATAATAAACTGACCAGCAGACATTATTTGTGCAGTAGCGAATTTTCACTTCAGTCATACTGAATGATCTCAGATTAACTGAAAGCCTTTCATGCAAGAATTATGACAACCTCAGTCAGGATTTTTTCCCCTGAGTGTTTTTACTCCTCTTTAGGCATGAAACTTCATTTTTAAACACTAATTTTCAAAGATTTTTTTACATGTCCACTCGGATAGACCACATGCATTTGAGTTTTTAACTGAAGAAATGTGCATTTAACTAACAAATGAATAAAAGTATATATTTTGTGAAATAATAATTGACATCTTGAATGCTTTTTAAGTAATAATATTGGCATATTTTACCATATTATAATACCGTTAAAGCATCAGCATCTTCTTTTCTCTCAGCTCCACTGTCACTATTTTATTTCATTTGTTTCATATACATAATTACAAAATTAAAGGGAATAGAAATGTAAAAAAACAAAAAAAAAAGTGCATGTGAGAGTGTGGTAGAAACTTGTACAGGCTTATGTGAAAACCCAACCCAGAGGACACAGAGGTGGTAAAATACAGTGGTCAAACATGTCAGTACATTTTAAATAATAGAATTCATAAAAATGTCACCATATAAGTACACCACCCCTATGCGGAGTTTGCATGTTCTCCCTGTGTCAGCATGGGTTTTCTCCAGGTACTCCAGCTTCCTCCCACAGTCCAAAGACATGCAGGTTAATTGGTGACTCTAAATTGCCCGTAGGTGTGAGTGTGAGTGTGAATGGTTGTCTGTCTCTATGTGTCAGCCCTGTGATAGTCTGGTGACCTGTCCAGGGTGAACCCCGCCTCTCGCCCAGTGTCAGCTGGGATAGGCTCCAGCCCCCCTGTGACCCCTAACAGGTTAAGTTGTTATGGAAAATGAATGAATGCATGAATGAATGAACACCACGCTTTGTAGAAAATCCTAATTTTCTGTGTAATTGTAATATAGCATGAAATGTAGTTGAAACATATGTTACCTGCAGGGGTGTCCTACTATAGGAGGATTGGCAAGGTATTCCTGAAGTCTGCCTTCAGAGCTTTCTGTCAGAAAGTCATTTCTGTCAGAAATCTATTAATTTTAACCCAAACCACAGTCTTTTTCCTAGACCTAATTAAGAAAGGAGTTTCTGGCAGAAAGCCCTGAAGGCAAACATCTCCAACAGCACATTTTTCGGTGCACTTCTGCAACTAACATTCCTCCCCACACATCCGCAACCTCGGAGTCATTTTCGACAACAACCTCTCTTTCCATCTAAAAAACATAACTCGTCTCTGCCCATCACTCTCCCCCTCTGCTGCTGAAACTCTCATCCATGCCTTCATCACATCCAGAATTGACTACTGTAACAACATTCTTATGGTACACCATCCAAACTCCTAAATAAACCCCAGTACATCCAGAACTCTGCTGCCCGCCCGCTCACCCATTTCTGCTCCAGCGATCACATCACCCTGTCCTTCAGAACATCCACTTGCTTCCTGTTCCCCAACGTATCCAATTCAAAGTCCTTCTCATCACTCAAAAAGCCCTTTGAGTTATTAACTATACCATCAAAACCCACGCTTATACAAGAAAACAGCTTTTGAACAGTTGTCCACTGTGGCTACAACTACGCATTATCAACTCCATCAAGGTTGAAATTTCACATCAGGTAATATTCTTCCTCCTGTATTCCAAGTAAATATGTTATTCTTGTCTCATGTGTGCTGATACTGTTGTGCAGTGATAAATGAATGGCCCTGCACAAGATAAATGTCCACTGGGTGAAAGTTAATGGAAAACCTGAGTGACCTAAATTATTGCAGGTGCTCTTTGATGCACATTTCACAACCAGAGAGATCAGACAGTGTGCTGAATAGTGGCGAAAAGGCCTTTACAATCTCTCACTTAAGATTTTAAAGATACATATGATGTGTGATGCATAACTTACCAGCATCTCTTGCTTTGATGTAAACTACTTAGCTTGGCTTTTTTTCTAGCACAGATCTGCATTTGTGGAGTCAGCAACACCAGCTTGTATGAATAAGAAATTACTCCAGGAGGGAAACACTGAACAACATTCACATATGAGGTGAAAAAAAAAAACTTCCAAACAACAGTCAGCTAGGACAGAGCAGAGCAGAAACATCATCTGACCCTTCTGTGAGGACAGTAATGTGTTTGCCTCTGAGACAGTGAGCACTTTTGGTCACTGTGAGGTGTGTTTCAGAGGTCACTGCACTCAATAGGAAACGTACAGGGCTTTACTGCAGCGTTGTGACTCTGACTGTCCAGGAATGATTCAGATCAAATCAGAAAATGAAATCATTTGGCAGATTCAGGCTTATTAAGAGATACAGGGCTGTTTTAAATTACATCAGATGAGTCTGATTGGTCGCCCTAATCTAGACCTCAGCAGCATTAAACGTTTGCGCACCATTCTTAGAGGATGCTCCATCTGAAATACAGTTTTAATTTAATCGCGTAAAGAAATAAAATAAATGACGACACTGTGGTAGTTTATGCATGGTCTCTTGCTGACTAGACTGCATATGTGCGCACGTGGGAACCGAGACATTGCTGTTAGCGGCTCTGTTATGTTTTACAGTAGACATTTGTAGTTAGTTACATGAGCGGGTAAAACCCTTTGTTTATGCTGCATTTGGCTGAACTTTCAATGCCCTTTGTATCGTGCACTAAGCTCATTATTCTGCACAACTTTCTTCCTCTTAAAACAGCTCAGTTAAGCCTAAAAGCCTCCTGCGTAGGAGATAATATCTCACAGGAGATAAACTTAGGTTAAGGCCAACATTACCTGCAAAAAAGTTTCTTTTCACCTTGCCTCTCAGGGCTTCTGTAGGATGGATTGATTTGACAGATTTTTTGTCTTTAATTCATTCATTTTCCAGAACTGCTTGCCGTGTTAGGGGTCACGGGGGGCTGGAGCCCATCCCAACTGACATTGGGCGAGAGGCGGGGTACACCCTGGACAGGTCACCAGACTATCACAGGGCTGACACATAGACACAGACAGCACACACATATTCACACCTATTGCCAATTTAGAGTCACCAATTAACCTGCATGTCTTTGGACTGTGGGAGGAAGCCGGAGTACCTGGAGAAAACCCATGCTGACACGGGGAGAACATGCAGACTCAAACCAGGAACTGCCTTGCTGTGAAGCGACAATGCTAATCACTGAACCACTGTGCTTTTGTTTGTTTTTTTTATGTTAGCATGTTAGCTTATACACTTCTATATTCGTTCTCATTTTTCACTCTGTTTTGGTCTCCACCAACTCCTGAGAGAGCTGTAAAACCAAAACAGGCAGCTGAAAGACAATAAAATACTTCATAGAGCTGAGGAAAGCTGGAGTCGGGTGACTGTGAGCAACTCTTTCACATTACATCTAGTCACTTGATGTCAGTGTTGATATAAAATTATTGATAGTACAGCTTTAACTTCAAATAACATAAAAATAGCAATCGTAATCTTATGTTTTACACAGGAGTGGGGCAAAAGCCCAAATTTACGCTAACAGATAACAAATAGTAATCACAGATGTAAGTTATGAAATATTAAATGTAAACTGTAAAAATAAATGAGTTAGTTTTGAAAATAAGACATTAAATAATATGGAAGATTTCTTTGGCTAAATTGTACCTGTGTATAATGGAGATATTTGAAAATTAACTGTGAGAATTTGGTGTTAAAATAAAAGCAGCAGATGGGATGCAAGAAATAAATGAAGAGGGCAGTGATTCGTATCACCATTACATAACAAGCAGCCCATGTGTGAGACAGATGAACAAACCCAACCATAAAGCCACAGTGAAAATCCCAACATAATGCTTCATCCATGCAGTTCATCTCTAACTCCAGCCATCGCACGTCACTTTCTGTTTCCCTGCAGGGGTGACTCTGTTTGTGGCTCTCTACGACTACGAAGCCAGGACTGAGGATGACCTCAGCTTCAGGAAGGGGGAGAGGTTCCAGATCCTTAACAGCACGTAAGTGTGGAAACATCTGCATGACAGCATTCAAGGGTGGCGGTCGTGTTTTCGCCACTTTCTGTTTTTTTGTCGGTTGTTAATGTCTAAATGCTGCATGTGGACTGAAATGTTGTTCCAGAGGCACAGACAGAGGAAACAGGTCTCTGTGTTATAGACCTGACCTGGCCCATGAGGGTTATGTTGCATGTGAAGCCTGACAGATTTGTCGTGTTTTGATGAAAGCATTCTGACAGTTTGCATTGTAGGAACAGGGCTCTACATGTAACGACAACACATGCATATCAAGTACAGCTCTGTGCAGACCCTACGCCGTAGCCTACACACGTGGCTTATGCCATTGTGAGCATTTATACTTCTGCGGTGGTGTGTCTGTGTCACTCTGCAGTTAAACCTCCAAAACACGAGTTGGCAGCAGGGTTTCTGTGAAGTGCTGTAAAGTTTAGTTGAATCAAAAACACACATTAAACACACATTAAACATGGCTTAATAGAGACAATTTTAAACACAAGCACACAAATCAGCTCCACTATAACTCGCAGCATTCACAGAAAACGCACTTGTCTTTATCTGGACACATTTTCCCCACAAATACAACATGCTAATGTTTTTAGCACAAGCCTATGGCATTTAGCCTAGAGGCTAGCTGATTTTTCCTCTACTCATATGAAGCCAGGGACAACAGCAGCATTTAACAAAGGTAACATCACAAAATTCGGCTTCATTACAACTCACAAGGTTCACTGACAAAACAACTGTCTTATACTAAACATGTTTTCCAAACAGATATAACATGCTAATGTTATTAGCACAAGCCTATGGCATTTTACATTGTATAGATTAGCCTAGCGACGAGCAGAGATGTCCTCTGCTCATATGAAGCCAGGATAAATAACACACAAGACTTAAAATTCTATTTTGTGGAGGCTTTATTGTCTTCACAATTTATTGTTTCTTATCTTTGAAATAAAAGTAAATACAAGCTTTGTTTCCACTGAGTGAAATTGTTTCAGCTTACAAATATAGGCAGGAGGCCTGTGTTTCTGGGGAGGTGCACGTACCCTACCGCATCGATTCGACAAGGAAGTATAAATTTCGCATTATATTTCAGGGTCTGTTAATATGTACCTTTCTACACAGCTGAGCATACACATCATATACTAAATGAGTATTGCTGAGTATGTGACATCACCAAAGAAGAAGTTCTAGTATCATTTTTTTGAACTGTTTCCATATTAGGTTTGCTGTGAAGCTGCTCAAAATGTTTCTATGACCATAAATTTTGATATAGTTTCATCAAAACTCAGCTCAAGTCAGCTCAAACTATATTGTGACATACTGTTATGTGTTTCCCCTTACATAAATCTGTACCAAACCATAACCCACTCTAAACCTGACCACCCCAAAGACCATTTTCTCCCTTTTTATTAATAAAAAACTATTATCCTGACTAACATAAGGGATGACTAACTGTGATTTCAGTTGTACTTTAAAGAGATGATTCACCGAAGCTTCAGGGGCCCACGCACTAGAAAAACAACTTGTTTTGTAGTTTGTTTTTATGCGCTCCCTACTCCGCTCTCAGAGACAAGCCAATAAATCTGATCCACTACTGAGTGTTTATTTGTGCCTCTCTGCATAATGTGTAAACGGCTGATGTGTTTATTCCAACCTGCCTCCGTCCTCCATTTCTCTGTATCCCTCTCTCCTCAGTGAGGGCGACTGGTGGGAGGCTCGCTCTCTCACTACAGGTGGAACTGGTTACATTCCCAGCAATTACGTTGCCCCGGTGGACTCAATCCAGGCTGAAGAGTGAGTAAAACTTTTTATAAATGAGCACACACGGCAGCTTCATCAGCAGAGAGCGTATCATAAATATTTGAGAACTCATCTCACAGTCTTTTCTTAACTGGCGTAGTGGCACGTACAGTAAGAATAAAAGATTAAAATATATTTAAAACATGTTTAAACCAAATATTACACCCCATAGTTTGACTCCTTTTTCTTTTCTTCCTGCAGCTGGTATTTTGGTAAATTAGGTCGAAAGGACGCAGAGAGGCAACTGCTCTCCAACGGCAACGCCAGAGGCACTTTCCTTATCCGTGAGAGTGAAACAACCAAAGGTACTCTGACCGAGCAGCAGCTTACATGCTGACATGTTGAATGCTTTTAAAAATTGTGTTTGTGAATAAAAAAATATTTATGAACACTTTAATTACGGTGGCAGTAGAAGGCATTTATTTCTAGAAAAAAACTACAGGAAAATCAGACCAATATAGACGCTTAAACAGGATCTTCTGGGCTTTTTAAAAAACTTTCTGTCATATGTTACAATGTCAGATGCTCTTATTAAATGTGGCAAAAAGACTTCTCAGACTTCAGACTGTTTTTTCATGTGATTTTGGTTGCTGATGTTTTTAATTTCTCCCTGCTTCTGGATCATATTCCTGCTGGAACATGTCCGGTCGTGTTAAGTAACTTTTATCTGTGATTTTTAATGGGGGAAAATGCGGCTGCACACAGTCATTCCCCAGCTGCGAGGACACTGCTAAATTAAGCTACATGCTAATGTCAATGAAACATCTAATCTTCATTGCTATTGTTGTTCATTTATCTCTAATATTGGATCATTCTGCTGGAGCAAGTCCAGTTGGGTTTAGAAGCTTTTATTGGTTATGCAGTTATCCCCCGGCTGTAAGTAAACCGCTACATGTAGCTACATGCTAATGTCCAGGAAACATAATCTTGGTGGCTGATGTTGTTCATTTCTCCCCAATTTTGCATTATAGTCCTGATGGAACATGTCTGGTTTGGCTCAGAACCGATTATTGGTGATTTTTAACTGTGAAAAGTGCCATTTTTTGCAGTCATTCTTCGGCTGCAAGTAAACTGCTACATGTAGCTACATGCTAACGTCAGGGAAACATGTAATTTTAGTTGCTGATGTTAATTTCTCCCCAATTTCTGATTATATTCCTGCTGGAATATATGTGGTTGTGCTTAGCTGCTTTTATTGGTGATTTTTAATGGGAGAAAATGCGGCTATCAAGTCATTCCCAAGCTGTGAGTACACTGCTACATGAAGCTACATGCTAATGTCAGAGAAACATCTAATCTTTGTTGCTGTTGCTGTTAATTTCTTCCCAGTTTTGGATTATATTCCTGCTGGAACATGTCCTGTTGTGTTAAGAAACTTTTACTGGTGATTATTCACAATAGAAAGTGCCGCTATGCTCTGGTATTGTCATTCTCCGGCTATAATGATAGTGCAGAGATGCCAAAACAAAGAAGACCTGGAATTTCCAATAGAGTGCAGGCTGGGCATTTTTGTGAGGGGGGGGGCTCAAGGAGACAGGTGCTAAAAGACAGAGGGTGAATACAGGTGTTTCAGCACAGATGGTATGGGTAAAATAAAGTGTTTTTCCAACATTAAAGCACATAAACATGTCCTCGTAGAAACCCAAAATAGAAGTGCGAAACTCAAAAGTAGCATAATAGGTCCTCTTTAAAATTCAGATTAATATCATGTCATTAACCAGGCAGTTGCTCCATATTCATTGCCCTAATTATTTTGGACAATTTGCTTTATATACACTCATTAAAACTTACCAGAGATTTTGCTCTAGTCTACTAAACCCACCAGTTTCTTTCTTTATGGCTGTGCTGTCTCTGTTCCAGGGGCCTACTCTCTCTCCATCCAGGACTGGGATGATGTCAAGGGAGATCACGTCAAACACTATAAGATCCGCAAGCTGGACAGTGGAGGCTACTACATCACCACCAGAGCGCAGTTTGAGACGCTCCAGCAGCTCGTGCAGCACTACTCTGGTGAGACTCTGCCACAGTTATGGGGGATGTCATGACAGATCTGCGTCTGCTCTCCCTGCCTTTATATTACAATGTCATATGGCTTTATACGACTTTAACATCATTTGAAATTCAACCTGCGTGGTTGATCCAGCCAGGGCTGCGGGGCTGTGCTGCAGACTGATCGTACCGTGCCACAAAGGCATGCCTCGTCTGACTGACCTGTCCGTCAAAACCAAAGACGTGTGGGAGATCCCGCGGGAGTCGCTGCAGCTCATCAAACGTCTCGGCAACGGCCAGTTTGGGGAGGTCTGGATGGGTGCGTATCTTTTTGGCGTCCTCTTTTTGGCATGAATGGAGATTTGGACAGCTGTGAGCAGTGTTGCAACAACATACTGCATGTGTTGGATCATTCAAAACTAACACCCAGCTAATGTTACCCACAGGGAGGAGTGTTTGCTCTCAGTGATTTCATTTAGGAATTTAGATTTCTGTTGAATCTCAGTGTTCATTTGGACTGGAATAAGATTTTTGAACTTCTCATGCTTTCTTCTTGCATTCAGAATCTGTACAGGCCTTTAGACCTTGTGTGAGATGGTGTCTGTATTTGTTAAGTCTAATTAGGTTTCTGTGCCATGGCTTATCTAAACTCAGTTTAGACACATGTTGTTTTAGTTCAGATGGAGTTTGTAAAACTTAATTTGTCACACATTGGATTGTGAAATGCTCCGTGTGTGTCTGAACATTTGTTGGTACCATAAACATGGATTAAGTCAAATCCAATAACGGATCCTTTTAACAAGATTTCAGCTAGTAGCAGCTTTTTAGTCTAGCTTGGTATATTAGGCAGGATTTTCCCACAACAACACAATGTATAAACTCAAACAGAAGTAATCCCTCTCAGTCATCACGACCCACTAGAATAGTGACCAATAGTCATCATTTAGGGCCATTAGTCAACTAGTCGCCTGCATGTTTCTGATATTACGATATAGACGTCATGTTTGTAGTCGACCAATGAAGATGAGTTTACATATCACCTTGGGTTCGTCCTTCACCTTCTCAAAATGATCCCACACTTTGGATTTCCTGCCCGACATGTTATTAACTAGCCTGTGGAATAACCGCAGGTACCAGCCCTGGAAATTAACCTGACTCCTGTCTGACTGCTGAGTGTGGCCACTTCCTGTGTCTGTCCTTTCAAATTAAATTCCCACATGGTCCAGTCATATAGGTTTTGATTTATTTTGACAAGGCGCAGCTCCTTAAAGAGTCTCCCTTTTTCTTTTTTCTGGGACTTATCAACAAATTAAATCTTGCCGACTAATGATCCTTCTGGTTGACTAATGTTTGGTCAGCTATTCGGGGGACAGCCCTATTATTTTCATTATGGGTATCCTGTTGCAGCACATAATACCTTACTAAGTTTTGTACTTGAGCAACTCCAGCCCCTGTCTGTAGCCAGTTATCTGCTCTAAACTTTTTAAACTAACATAGGTGATAAAAATCTCAAGGTAACTTAAGGATAATGTCAGTAGCTTTCAGTCACGCATTACTTTCATATGCTTTTATGCCCTTCCATTCCTTTCAGACTATACATTACATTTTTCAAACGCTGAATATCTCCCATTGAAATAAAATACCAGCCACTAACCTCCAGAGAATTACCCTTGAACATTAACAGCCTCTTTTTTAATTTTGATTGTCAGGCACGTGGAACGGCACCACCAAGGTGGCGGTGAAGACTCTGAAGCCCGGCACAATGTCGCCCGAGTCCTTCCTGGAGGAGGCTCAGATCATGAAGAAGCTCCGACACGACAAGCTGGTGCAGCTGTACGCCGTGGTGTCCGAAGAACCCATCTACATCGTCACTGAGTACATGTGCAAAGGTATATGCTATTTTAAACTGACACTAAAAAAGACACTATGAATATTACATATATGCATTTGTGCACACCTACACAGTGTGTACATAATTTATACATCTGCATGGACAGCACAGTGTGTGTCCTTCTTTACGGCATATCCACATCACTATACGGTAACGAATACTGTGATACAAATACAAGTTGTGGTTTTGAAGGCGAGATCCTCAGTTACCACAGCGATAACTAACAAATAAAAGTTTGAGCCAAGTGTAACGTGTGGCAGGAATCCCAGAATTGATGTCACATTAGGCTGCAATGTTTTGCTTCAGTTTTCATCCAAAGCCGAGTTAAGATCTACCAGCTGAAGACAATACAAGGCAACAGATCCTGACTTGTTTTTCATCCTCTGTTTTCTTTTAATAGGGAGTTTGCTTGACTTCCTAAAAGATGGAGAAGGTCGAGGCCTCAAACTGCCAAATCTAGTGGACATGGCAGCTCAGGTACGCTGCTGAAAAGGATCTGAAGTCTGTGGATTTGTTTCCAGAGCACTCTGAAGGAGGATTTGTTTTTCTAAGAGCTTTCTTTATTTACTTTAACCACCTCCAGCTGTTTGCAATTTATTCATTTAAGCTCAGTGTTGCACGTTTACAGCCATTTCCATCTTGATGTTAAGTCCAGTGTTTACAGTTTCATTAGGCAGCGTCTCATTTCAGCAGGCCAAGATGGCAGAATTTCAAAAATATGAACTTAGCACATTGTTACTCACCAGACTGGCTGGTATAATACGACCAGATTAACAATAAAGTATCTAAAGTTCAGTGATTTAGCATCACGGGTGAAGCACTCACTCGCTGTTTTGTAGCTGTGATTCTGCACTTCCTGTGACACTAGAGTGTTTTCAGTTAAAGGGACAGTTCACCCTAAAATCAAACATACATATTTTCCTCACCTGTAGTGCTGTTTATCAGTCTGCATTGTTTTGTCTCCCTTTTCTACAGTCGTAGGCTGGTGTGGCTTGGCTTGGCTTGGTTTGGTTTGGTTTGGTTTGGGCCGACAGCCCAGCACAGCAGGGATCTGCATTTCTGTGGTTTCTCTGGCTGTTTCTGCTTTCACTCTTCTTCCCTGCTGTATTATTAGACTTGCCTTTATTATTGCTATTATTATAGAAGACAAACTGCCAACAAGGTTCCACTAATTCAGTAAAAACACATTTCATCTCCTATAGATTCTTCGCAATAAAAGTCCAACAATATTTTATGTACAAACTTTTATTGTGAAGCACCAAAATAAGGAAATGTTGAGTTTTCGAGCAGCAACTTCACACAACTTCGTATATGGCTGACAGCAAACATGAAACAGTAAAATAAAGCAGATATCTAAAGTACAAACAGGAAGCAGGAGAGAAACTAAACTCCAAACCACAGAGATTAAGTTAGAAGTTACAGAAGTGCTGAGAGCTGAACAAACAGAGACTTTTAAAAAAGCCTTTCTCTCCGGTCTCCGGACAGAGGTGAGTAGAGTCTGCAACACACATGCTGTTTAGAGGGAAGAACTAGGGCTGTTTGGGGTTGGTTGTAGTTGGAGAGATGTCACCACTACCCGCTTGAGGGTGGGCAGCCCGACTTTTGGTCCATCTCCGGCGCAGCTTGGCGTGGCACAGCACGTCAAAGCTGACAATGGAAACACAAATTGGTGCGGCAGGGCTTTACTCGGCTCAGCCAAGAGTGACAATGGAAAAAGTGTATTGGTGTGAGTTGCCGAGTGTTGAAGATATCAGCCGTAGAGATGCCTTCTCTTTCCAGAAATCATGACCCAGTTACTCAAGATAATCCACAGACCTTGTAGTGAGCAGTTTCATGTAGGAACTATTTTCTGTCTACCGAACTACATCCCCCAAATGTCACCACGTAGAAGGAAGCATAAATCTATAGCTAGGCTCACCTAGCACCACTGAGCTAGCTAACATTGCAGCTCAGCAGAAGAGGACGCCATTAGTATTTACATCTCACGCTATCACAAGCAACAGCCTCTCGTCCATGAGATGCACGCTTCCTTCTGCGCAGTGATACAGTTGGCAGGTGTTGTTTGACAGAAAAAAGTTCCAATACGAAACTCACAACAAGGTCTGTGGATTATTGTAAGTAACTGGGTCATGATTTCTGGAAAGAGACATTGCTTTTCAAATGTATTTTTGGCGCTTTGGTCACCACAAGCCATCTAGTTTCATTATATTAAAGTAGGTGGACATCTCTATGGCCAATATCGCCAACACTCGGCAACTCACACCAAAACAATCTAGACTGATAAAAAGAATTTTGATTTTAGGGTGAACTGTCCCTTTAAGAGATCGCACTCTCTTTTGCAGCTCCACCTTTTTAAGCTCATAAAATACCTGTTAACATACACACAAATCTTCCCTACAACAGATTTAATCACCTTGAAACTGTTCTGTGACATGACGTTCACTGTTGAAAAATATCTCCATCTTCCAGGTGGCAGCAGGCATGGCATATATTGAGAGGATGAACTACATCCACAGAGACCTGCGCTCTGCTAACATCCTGGTCGGAGACAGTCTGGTGTGTAAGATCGCTGACTTTGGTCTGGCCAGGCTCATCGAGGACAATGAATACACAGCAAGACAAGGTAGGCCTACTAAGTTTGGTTGCACCAGCTTTTAGTAAATCCATCACTACGTTTGTGTGAGAAATTCTTAGCAATGAATGATTTAGTTATTCATGGGGTTGCATGCAGAGTTTTAACCTGTAAAGAATTAAGTCATGTGTAAATCGGTTGCTGGGAAACATCTGTAGCACAGTCCAAGGTATCACAAGCTGTAACACAACATCCAAATAACAGTTTCAGAAGGCCAAACAACATATAAAAGTTAACTGCCAGTCCTTTGTGATAAACTTTATTTATATATATATAGCCCTTTAAATGTTTAATTCTGACTCACTGCAGGCACTTTAAGACGTTTAAAATATTTAACAGTAGACACTTTAAATGTTTTAAAATGTTATAGAATTTCTTATTGCTGTTGTCTTTAATTTATTTTTATTTATATATAGTTTTAAGGGCAAAAAAGCCAGGGCAAATTAATTTCACTGCATTTGAATGAACATTGTACTTTTTTTATTGATTGTAGCACCAATTTAACAAATATATACATATACACACATACCACTCTATGTATATATATATATAAAACATTTTTTAAAACCCTTTAACACATGGAAAGCTGAGCAAATTGACTTGAAATTAAACATGGGAAGAAGGCAATGAGCAATTTAAGAAGATATTACCCAAAAAATTAGCACAAAATTAGTAAAATAAATAAATGAATAAAATAAAGATTGTACAAGAAAATTACCTGGGGAAAAAAGGTAAAAAAAAAAAATAATAAAAAATATTACAGAAAATAATAATAATATATAATAATTCTGTAACAATTGCAAATATATTATTATATATTATATATATTATTATTATATTATTAGGATAATTATAAATACAGTTTCGTGGAATTTTTCCCTAGCCTTTTTTTTTTTCTTTTACAATTTTCTAAATCTACTGATTTCTTGCAATTTGCTCATTAACCTTTTTCGCATGTTTTCGAAAGAAATCAAACCAATTTGCTTCAGGTTCAAAAGTTTAAATCCTTGTGAAAGGCATCTAAATGCAGCACAAGAAAATGGATGTCGATCCAGGTCTCTAAGGATTAATATGGATGAGTAAACTAAACTTAAACTTGATATGCAAACATGGGGGAATATGTGTCTCAGCGTTAGTAGTGTTCATAATGTAACCAGAGGCAGAGGCACGTAGCTGAACCTGAAAACACAAACATTATACATGTATTGGATTCAGCGTGACTTACACGTCTTGAGTATATTATTATCTACAATGTCCATTTTGAATCAAAGTCTGTAAATCATCTTAGAAATCACTTGATAAAGACACTCTGTATATCTCCAGAACTTGCCTGAGAAGTAGCATGTTTTTAAGTTTTCTTCTGTATTAAAGAAATCTAGTGATGTAAACAAATGTAGGCTGATGCCAGTGCATTTAATGTTTGTCCGACGCTGTTAAACAGCATTCTAGTCCAACCACAGGGTCCAGCTTTCTCTGTAGCCATTAGTTAAAAGTCCACACAGTTATATATATTCAGTATCAAGACAGTGTTCCGCCATGTCATCGAGCTAGTTTGCTGTCTCTGCTAAGTAGCTGTCCATTATTCACTCACTCTACAGCAGGAAATGGGACTTCAAAATAAAAGCCCTGCGCCGGAAATTCCATATACTTCAAAATGGAGTGTGTTTTTTACAAACCTTTGCGACACGTTTGCGAGTCACTTGCGGTCCATTCAGAATGGACCCACAACCCACTTTTGGACTGCACCCACCAGTTGGGAACCACTGCTGTCGTCTATTATCCAGTCAAATGTGTCCTCCATGTTATGTATTACATCTCATGTACTCATGTATCACCAATCTCACTGCTAATGTTAGTTTTGCTATTTGGTTCGTTTTGCATCTGGTGTAACTTAAAAAATTTAGTGACGACTAAAATCTACTTAAGAGTTAGTTTTGCAGCATTTTACATTCCTGTTTTAAGTCAGTGACGTGTAAATTTTCACTTAGTAAGTAAGCACTAATGGTAAAACAAGGTATGCAGGATGCAGAGAGGCGGATTCAGATCTAGATGCAGAGATGCATGCAGAGAGAGGAGATGTAGGTTTGCAGGATTTTGCAGGAAGAGAGGTCAGCTTGTGATTTGTGTATTTGTCCTGTAGTACTGTCGTAGTCCCAAACCACAGCATCTCCGGAAAACCTCACTGTCAGAGGAAAAAGTTGGCGGGCTGGCAGATGACTTATTCCATTTAGGCAAGACACATTTTACAAACCGACACACGCACACACACGCTACTTTTCAGAACGAGTAGAGTAAACGAGCAGGAATTTGTCTTGGTGACACCAGTGGAAAACAGAACCACATGTGGTTGCAGCGTGGCACAAAGACAACAGAACATCGCTCTTACACAAGGGCACAGTGCGGGATTTAAGACTGAGCATGCTGTACACAAAAATCCATCTGTCATCGAGTGGATTGAAGGATGAGGACTAAAGTGGCCCTGCCCTGAATCACTCAAACGCTGTTCTCCCATGATTGTTTTGGCAGACGTGAACTGCACCAGGAGGACTTCCAGACTCTGTTAGTCACTCTGTCAACATGTTCAGCCACTCGTTTGCTAGCGATTTAAATGTTTACTTGTTCAACTTGGGCCAAGTGCAAACTGAGACGGAGCGAGATAATGGAATTGTTCCGTTTTTCCCCTGGTGGGATGGTATCACATCCTCATGTGTCTCTGCACTAATGAAATCACACATGAAGTAAAATATTCACACAGAGGAGACTGACCTACTTAATCCTTAGGTTTCGGTAAAGGTTGTTGCTTCATTTCTCTTCGTATTTCTGCCTGAATAACAACAGTGAAATAAAAAAAAAATGTTACAGCAGCTTGAGAAAGTTCTGAATTTCTTCTAGGTGCAAAGTTTCCAATAAAGTGGACTGCTCCTGAGGCCGCTCTCTACGGGAAGTTCACCATCAAGTCGGACGTGTGGTCGTTTGGCATCCTGCTGACGGAGCTGGTGACCAAGGGCAGAGTGCCATATCCAGGTGAGAGTGTGCCACTCTTCACAGCCCCAGATGATTGCTCACATTTGATTAATGCAGAGTGTGTGAGGGCATTCGAGTCTGCTGAGACGCTAGCCGTGGTTCTGTGAGCTATAAACAGACCAGCATGTTGCATAATGTACATCACATTGTGCATTATGCAGAGCAATGAGCCCAGAAGGCTGCGTGAACGTGTGCAGTGACTGTGTTTTTGTTTATCTGCTGTAAACACTTTGACATTATATCCTGGGTATTTAAATAAGTAACAGAGTAACAGTAAAGATGAAAGAGCTCAATTTCATAAACAACTTTAAGTATAATCAGATTCTGAGATTTATGACCATTTGTAAATCAGTTAGTCGTGACGTGTTACCTTGATTTTGTAAAGAAAACTTTGTTTCTCTTGCATATCTACACAGAAAACAAGGAAGTTACTAATTTATTAGGGACCAGGATTAAAAAACAGTAAATTTATAGTATAATCCAAGTCTTATTTATCCAGTCGTATGCTCAGTACTTCCCAAACACATGTATTTTTGCTAAAACCTTACTATTTGAAACTGAAATGAAAGTGAAACTCATGTATGCTCTCTTCAAAGCCAGACTCAAATCGTGTTTTTAGTGAAAATGCAAAATGGGAATGACTGATGTTTCAATATAGTTTTCAAATCAAAATCAAATCAACTTTATTTATATGGCACTTTTCATACGACAGTAACACAAAGTGCCTCACAGAGTTTTGCTGTTGTTAAGCGTGGTCCCCAGTCAATCAATACAAAACGCCATTTTCTGCGGAGGCATGCAAGAAAATTCAATTCAATTCAATTCAATTTTATTTAGAAAGTCCAATATCACAAATCACAATTTGCCACAACAACATCCCTTTGTCCTTAGGACCCTCAAAGCAGATAAGGAAAACTCCCCATAAAAACCCCTTTAACAGGGGAAAAAAATGGTAGAAACCTCAGGAAGAGCAACTGAGGAGGGATCCCTCTTCCAGGACCGACAGCTGTGCAATAGATGTCGTACAGAACAGATCAACATGATAAATTAACAGTAATCCGTATGACACAATGAGACATAAAGAGAGAGAGAGACAGAAAGAGAGAGAGAGAGATGCAGGGCAGACAGTAGCGTACAACATCATTAACAGTAGAAGTATGACTAATGATAACAGCAGCAGCAGGAGGCATCTGGCAGGACCACAGCAGCAGCATAACACACGTCACACTATCCAGGCACCACTGTGATACGAGATGCCAGACAGTGGAGCACAAAGGTGAATTAGCGATATGAAATAATAGGACATGAATGTTAGTAAGTGAAGGATAACCAGCTTTTCAGAAAATAAAGAGCGAGAGAGAAGGAGAGAAGGGACTCGGTGTATTATAGGAGGTCCCCCGGCAGACTAGGCCTAAGTCAGCCTTACGAGGGGCTGGTCCAAGACAAGCCTAAGCCAGCCCCTAACTATAAGTTTTATCAAAAAGGAAAGTCTGAAGTCTAGTCTTAAATGTGGAGACAGTGTCTGCCTCCCGGACTGAAACACTTGTCTTCACGAATTAAAGATAACACAGCATAACTAATTGTTTTACACATCGTCATTTTGTCGGTGAAGTACTTATTCAAGCATGGAAGGTAATTGTTGACCTTTTGGAACACCAAAATAATTGTTGCTCAAAGGTCCACTTTCTTACTTTTAGAGATTTCAACAGCATTTTTAGTCTCTATTTTGCATTCACTCTAAATTCGAGTTAGACTTGCACTTGCATACATGCACTCAGTTATTCTTTCCGCTGTTAGATGTCCTGACATTTTTACTGTTACTGTGGAAACTCCTCATGAAGGAGGCCGTTAAATTGAGACAGTGATGTGAGGTTGTTAAAGACTGAACTCACCCAGGATACCATCTGTTTGACTTGAGCTCTACAGATCATCCAAAACCCTGACAGACTCAAACACAGCTTTTCCCACAGTAATAAGGTCTTTGAATGACTCTAAATACACAGGATGACTCTTTTTCATGAGTATAACTACAACACTCTTTGTGCAATATTCACAAACATACTGTGTGTAGTTTTTGCCTGTTGCACTAATTTATAGTTTAACATTTTTATTGCTTAGATTGATGGTTGAATGTATGGAGAATTTGTTTTTTTAACTGTCAACACTTTACAGGAGTAGCACTCCTAATTTCGTTGTGTTTCTTTAATGATACAATGACAATAAAAGGCATTCTGATTCTCATTTCTTCGCGCTCCTCTCTCCAGGCATGAACAACCGCGAGGTGCTGGAGCAGGTGGAACGGGGCTACCGGATGCCGTGCCCGCAGGACTGCCCCTCGTCCCTGCACGAGCTGATGGTGCAGTGCTGGAAGAAAGACCCGGAGGAGAGGCCCACCTTCGAGTACCTGCAGGCCTTTTTGGAGGACTACTTCACTGCCACTGAGCCTCAGTACCAGCCGGGGGATAATCTCTGAGCGACGCTGCCCTCATCTCATGTCATTCCGCCGGCTTTCCACCAGAGGGAGCCAGACTCCACCTGTTCCCTCTCATTATGTGGCTGTAACAATTCAAAGCTCATTGACTGACTTCTTGACTTCCAAGCTTCACACAAACAGGGACGGCCGCTGCCCCGACAGCAAACTGACTATCAAATCAAAGGTTGTTTCGGAGATGGGATGACTGAGGAGTTAAAAATGACTGCCATGGATGAACGAGATGTTGTGTAACTTGTACGTAGTGTAAATATAAATTGCTTG
Source organism: Epinephelus fuscoguttatus (assembly GCF_011397635.1). NCBI lineage: Eukaryota > Metazoa > Chordata > Actinopteri > Perciformes > Serranidae > Epinephelus > Epinephelus fuscoguttatus. Next base: position 15,255,008 of record NC_064765.1, on the reverse strand, counting down.
TTTACTTATCTCTTTTTTTGTTTCATTTTATATTACTTTTGATATTTTGGAAATGTGTGGATTTTTTTTTTAATCCAAAGTTATTTCAGATTTACGGCTCGTAGAAAAACCGTGTGAGGCTCACAGTTGGTAACAAAATCGTGACATAATAATTGTAGGAATGGTAATAGTTAGACATCGTGGACACCGAAGCGTCTCGGAAGTTTTTCTGGGAGTCCACCAACCTTTTTTTACAAGGTGAATATAACGATTCTGCTCTCCTCTTCTCAAGGAACTTAGATGTACTATAACACCTGTTCTTGCCTTTTCATGTTTAGTAATATTCTTATAATGTAAGGGAATGCCTTCATGCTTTCTACACACTAACTTAGTGCATCATGGACTCCTCCACCCAAACGTGTATGGCATCTGCACTAATATTAAGTGCATTCATCGCATTTCAGCTTCAGCCAATGAGTTCTAGATCGGCTTAAAGTAACTTTTAGTTTGGCTTCTTGTGGTTGAAAAGGAGGCCAACTTCCTCTCCAACTGCAACCATTGTTCGGCTGACTGCTTATTATACTGGCAATATTTTAAAAATGTATGTTGCATTATTGTATGGCAGCAGGCTGTGTAAGAATTCTAGTCTTTTCGCTTCGGCAGCCAGACAAACAAACTGCCACTTACATTGACGGGAATGAAGGAAGTGACCTGTGTTCGTCCCTCCATAATGTGTATCTGGGAATAACATGTTGTTTACGAGACCAAACATGTTTATTTCACTGTGTTACTTTTGCTCAGCATCTCGGCCAGTCTTACGTGTCGTTAAGATTACATAATTATGTGATTCTTCTGCAGTGAATCTGCAGTTTCCGGATGACATTTTATCATCCTCAAGTATCTTCTCTCTGTGTGCATTCCAGGACAATACACCATGTCTGTGCGTATTTAAGTTGCTTCTCACGGGTGGAAAAGTGAGCAAAAACAAAAAGTTTTTGTATCACTTTGTTTGCCCCGGTTCAGTAGATATACAGAAAATGTTTTTGGTCTCTGCATTATTTATTGTCTCTGTCTGTTACTTGTACACATCTGGTTTTGAAATAAACAATCTTGCCATCATTGTCCTGTGGGCTCGCCACTTTGAAACAATCGCCACTGAACACTTGTCAGCAGAGGTGTGGACTCGAGTCACATGACTAGGACTCAAGTCAGACTGGAGTCGCAAATTTGATTAGTTTAGACTCTACAAAATAGGCAAAAGAGACTTGACTTGGGCTTGAACACCACTGACTCATGACTTCACTTGGGCTTGAACCTTTTGACTTGAAAATAATTGAAACCTTCCCCCAAGCCAAAAGGTTACGTAGTGCGTGATGTAAAAGGCGTGCCACGAATTTATTCGTTCCCCTTTGTTTCCTGAATCAAGAAACGTTTATTCCCAGCAAGTCAACTCCGAATCCACTTTGTTTGAACTGATCCAACAGGATCCAGTCAAGTTGCAGGAGAGAACCATAAAGAACTGATGTTATTGAATGTCAGCTTGAAAAATTTATACTAAGATAATTTTGGTTTCGTGCAGAAACTATGCAGTCGTCAACAAAGAATTAATTAGACTATGCAAAACGTTCAAGTTGAAAATTACAATTGCAGGGCGTGACAGGGGTGCAGTGGTTATCATGGGGTGGGGCGTCTGAAACCTGTGTCAAGTTTGTATGTTCTCCCTGTGTCAGCGTGGGTGTTCTCCGGGTGCTCCGGCTTCCTCCCACAGTCCAAAGACATGCAGGTTAATTGGTGACTCTAAATTGTCCGTAGGTGTGAATGTGAGTGTGAATGGTTGTCTGTCTCTATGTGTCAGCTGGGATAGGCTTCAGCCTTAGACCCCCAACAGGATAAGAGGTTACAGAAAATGAATGAATGAAAATTACAGACAAAGATGCAACAACTTTCCAAGTACGTAAGACATTTGACGTATCAGTCAGTCCTCTCTCTCCCACCTCCAACTGGCTCAGAACGCCACTGCCAGACTCCTCCTAGGTACCTGGAGGAGAGACCATATCCCACTTGTTTTATCCTCTCTCCACTGAATTGATTTTAAGGCTCTCTGTTTGTTCACAAAGCCCTTAATGGTCTGTTTCAAGTCCAGACTCAAAACCTTCCTTTATTCATTAGGGTTTGAGTCCCCCTGATGTGGCTTTCTCTGAGCTGTGTACCTGAAAGTTATGTTGCCTCTCGTGTATTTGTTTTTCAGCATTTTATTCCTTTGGCACAGCTCTTTGGTCAACGTAAGGTGTTTTTAAATGTGCTTTATAAATAAATTTGAGCCGAGGTAAGTTAATTTCAACAAAGTTAACAAGCTAATGTGAACTTAACAGCTTAGTAACTTTATAACAAACTTAGTTTAAGAAATGAATACAAATTTTGAAAAGCGTTCATGATTTTTTTTACATATTAATCTGTTGTTAAAATGGCATTTTGTTTGGTGAAGAGTGGATAATGGCTTCTTTAGGACTTGAAATTCAAACTTTAGCACTTGAGACTTGACTTGTGTCTTCAGTGCAAAGACTTGAGATTTACTTGTGACTTGCAAAACAGTGTCTTGATCCCATTTCTGTTAGTGACTAGATTAGAAGCTTCCCAGACTGTTAACCTTTTACAGAGAACACGCAGCAGATGGTGAAAAAGGTGTCAACAGAAATCCGTCACTGTTGTGTGAATGCGTGCAGCTGAAATGACTGATGATTGAGGGTGATTGATGCTTTGTGGTTTTCCCTCAGGCTGAACTTGATACAAGGGCAACATGACTGAACTCAGGATATATGCAAATCACACAGTAGGTGTCCTCCCAACAATTAGAGTGCGTTCAGCAGGATAGTGGAGCAATCTCTAATTTAATACCTGTTGACTTAGTGTTTGTTGTAAATGCATTTTGTCATGGTTTCAGCTTTTTATTTGTTTGGAGTTTCTGTTCAGGCTAAAATAGACTATTTTTTGTGGAATTTTGTTTGACTTTAGCCTCTTGTTAGTCATTTTGAGTACATCTTAAAAGCATTACAGCCCATGTGTTGTTGTTGCTTCTACATTTGAGCAACATTTCAAGGAAAATCATTTCAGCAAAATGTTTTAACAGGTAATTCTAAGAATAAGACTCCACTTATGAAAGCTATCCTCTAATTCCTGGCTAATCTGGCTGAGCAACACAAACACTGCATTCTTGCCTCTGATTGGACACAGCTGAAGCAGTGAAGGATTTGCATATAGCAGTCTGGAGGGCACACAAGCCTCGGCACTCACAGGAGTGTAAAGAATCCAGCAGAGAACAGGTAGGCCATTGTTACTCTTACTTTTCAGGGTGAGCCCTCGTCCCCAGGTGAGGATATCATTTCATGTTCTGTGCGACTGCATATGAGATAATTTCAATGTCTTAGTTCAACCATGTTTTAATCAGACAGCCAAGTTTGCTGTAATTCACTTTTTTTTCTTCTAACTTGTGTTTTTTCTGCTTCTGTCTGTCACTTGCAGGACTGCAGGCTGAGCTGAAGTAACCTGGCTGAGATGGAGAAATCTGAAAATGTTTTTTCCACAAATAAGTCAGACAGCTCCCTTAAACTCTTCAGCCCTGACGTCACAGTAAACAGTCTATTTTATGATAATCCACATCATCATAGAGCCACACCAACCTGCTGCACAGATGCAGATTATTTTTGCCAGAAAACGTCATGGTTTGGAGTCGGACATGTTAACCAAGGGTTCAGGGGTCAGCCGATGCAGCACAGAGAGCCAGAAGACAGAGGAGCAACTCCTGTCAGGATGAATCTCCACCATCGCCCTCGTCCTGCAGAGACCAGAGAGGGAGACATGAGAGGAGAGAGCTGCTGCTGGGACCAGTGCGGATCAACAGACACAGCTAGGTGACTGAGACAGACAGCCTCAGATAATGGAATATTATTCGTATTCGCCTCAAGGTTTAATTTGTGATGAAGTAACTGATCTATTTTTTATCTTCAGGAGTGATGATGACTACAATTCTCAGCTTCAGAGTGATGAAGAGGATCTTGAGCCTCCTCTGCCGCTGAGATCTGATGATGAGTGGCAACACTGCAGACCCTCTCTGCCTCCTCAACACTACATGCACAACTACAGTAAGGAAAAATCTATTAAGTGTGTTTAATTCATTTTTTTCCACTGAAATTGGCAAAAGTGGTAAATATGCAGCCTGCCTGATTTTAAAAAGATGATGCTGTTCACTTTAACCCTGCTACATTTCCCCAAAGCACCTTAGTTATTTACAACAAGATAGGGAAGGAAGGGAGGAAGTGAAGGAGGGAGGAAGGGATGGGCGGATAAACAAAGAAATGGGAGGGAAACAAAAACTGGATTTTGTTCTTTAAATACTTAAAGTTGTGGAAAATTACCTTATTTTTCTTCAAGTGTAATTCTGGCCTCTATTTTTAAGGCAGTGCACATGTTACGAAGATATAAACTTTATAATTCTCAAAATTTCAACTTTAATAATATTCTAACAGGTGACTTTAACTTCTACTAAAGTAATTTTTTGGTAAGACATCTGTACTTTTACTCAAGTGTGGCTTTCAAGTATGCCACCTACATCTGGTTACAATGTAAAATTAAAAATTCTACAAGTAAAAGTACACAAGTATCATCTGCAAAATGCACAGTATGAAAAGTAAAAGTGCTCACATCAGAATGGCTCCTTTCAGAATTGTGTTTGTAGATATTATTGGTTTATTATTACTAAAGCAAAAACATGTCAACAGAACTTTAAAAGCGCTGTATGAAACTCTGGAGAAAGACAGTTGATTGTTTAGTCTCATTCCCAGGTTGTAAAGTACAGTTTCTTTGGGTTGTTAGATGCACTGAACCACCAACCCAAAACTTCAGTATTTTACGACCTGGGAATGAGACTCAAGAATCAACTATCTTTCTCCAGAGTGACATGCGGCACCTTTAATGTTGTAGCTAATCAAGGTGAAGCAAATTTAAACTACTTGTTATAATGTTGGGTTTGATAATCTTTAACAATTCTGTACAACTTGAACACTTAAAGCTGAGGTGTGGATTCAAGTCACATGACTTAGACTCAAGTCAGACTTGAGTTACAAATTAAATGACTTTAGACACAACTTGACAACATGAAAGAAGCACAGACTTGCAATTCGATTGGCACTTAAACACTAGTGACTTATATACCATTGTATGTCCACTATATGCTGTTTGTCTTGTCACATTTCACAATATAAAAATAAATAAAATAATAATAATAAAAAAAAAACACCAATGACTCGTGACCTCACTTGGATTTGAACCTTTTGACTTTAAAATACTTAATACCTTTCTCCAAGTCCAAACATTAAAGACTGTGTTATTTCAAAAATGTGCCTCAAATCATTTCTCTTTATTTCTTGAATCAACTAACATTAACACTACTCATTCCCAGCAAGTCAAAACCTAATCTGTGTTCACATGGAGTCTGACAGATGATAGACGGCAAACTGGATATCATGTTACTCATGTTAGTTGAGAGCAGGACAGTAAAATTAGCTGAGGCTGCAGAGAATACTTGCAGCAGTAACAGAAGACGGTACTGCCGTTCAGAGTTAAAATATTCTAACTCTTTGCTGTCCTCTGTAGAAGGATTTATGGTGTATCTTAGCTCCTTCACACAAGAAGGAAATCACAGGTAATCTGGATAATTACTTGACATTACAAGAACAAAACTGAAATAATAAACAACAAATAATTTTAATTTATATCATTTATTCCAGTCTTTGTAAACAATACGGCATCACTATTGCAACATATCATCATGCATGTTTTGTTTTACCATCCTACCATTCTACTGAACAGCTGATTTCTTTCTCCCACACCGTTCAGAAGGTGCTGTCAATCAGCTGTCTCCTGCCTGATTCCATGTGAACGTAGCATGAATTCATTTCAAAAAGCTTTCGCACATTTTGTAAATGTAAATGTTTTGTAAATGTTTGGGACTTGAAACTCAAAGTTTGGGACTTGAATGCAGAGACCTGAGATGTACTTGTGACATTGCAAAACAACGACTTTGTCCCAGCTCTGCTGTAAAGCACCTGTTACCTTTAAAGTAAGAAGTATAATATTTCACTCTGAACCACAGTGAAGTACCAGAAAGTGCTGGGACTGCGCATGTAAAAGAACCTAAAGTTGAGTGAATGCCTAGCTACTTTCCACCTCTGTCACTGGGAACAATATGGATTGATTACTCAATGGGCCTTCAGGACACAGGCGCAGGGGCCCAAAGTGGCAGGGGCCCCTGACCTTCACCCACAACATGTCACTCAAATTAACACATACCGACCAGGAAGAGACTCTAAATGACCACAAAAAGATGCAAAGGAGCTACAAAGAGACACAAAATGACCACAAAGAAACCAAATGACTACAAATAGATATGGTATCACCACAAAGTCTGTGTTCTGTATTTTCATTTAGCTGACGAGTATAGTCTGTATGTATCTGAGCTGTAACCTCCTTATTGAAGCATTTTCTGCCTTCGTCGTGTGTTTCAACCATCCACAGACCTTCATCGCACCATGAATGTCAGGTATTATCACTCTGCAGGAGCAGAGCAGTACAACTGTAATCCAGTCAACAGATACCCAGCCACGCCTCAGCCATGTCACCACTCTGCTCCGTGGCAGCTCAGAAGTCCCTGGGATGACTCCCAAAACTGGTAAAAACATAAAGACTGTTGAAATGAAGGCCAGGTGCACCCCCTTTCTAACCTCACCCAGCACCAGCAGTACACAAACGCACAAAGTTTCTCCCAGCTCACTGTTAATGTTTGTGAGAAAATGTAGTAAACCAGGAGCTGAGACTACTTTGCATATTAGCCTTGTGTTTATTTTTCTGTCTCACTGCTTCAGGCTCCAACGTCATCATCACCTTCTGAATGACAGCGTGGCACAGGGAAGTGTCTCAGTGAATGTGCCTCAGTTCTCCGTCCCCCCCGTGGAGGGTGTGTCACAGGTCAGCGTTATGAACCTGGGCCCAACAGGAGCAGAGGCGTCCGTGTCACATCCACAGGAGAAAAGACGGACCATCAGTCTGCCTGATGAGTGCCGTGAGTCACTTTAATCCTCCCATTTAAAGGAAGGCGCTCATGTTTCAGGAGTGTGAAGAAATATTTGCATGGGGGAATTAGAAGTGACAGCAGGTCTTATTTGCATGAAGATACAACAGCAGAAAGCAGGGTGTGTTGTTGGTTGTGTGTTGACTTTATAAACCTGCCAGGTCTGTTTAGGGGCTTGGTAAAATAAATCACAGTATAATTGTTACCTCTGTTGTTTATGCAGGAGGTTAACATAAGGCATCCACTAAAGGGTTAGGTTGTTGTTGTTCTTTCCACAGGACAAAAGTAGTTTAAAATAATAATCATAGCATAATAATAGCCTCTGATTTGCACTGTTGGAAGACTTATCGTAATACATCTGAGTAAGACAAGCAGTGAGACAAACACCAATCAGTAACAGATAATTATTATTAATGATAGGTTAAGACTTTTGACTTTCGGAGCCAGGATGCAAATCACTGGCATATATTTTGGGAGTGCTCTGTAAGTGAGTCAGTTTAGGTCTGAGATGCACGAAATACTGCAAGGCATTTTTAACATAAAAATACCTTTCCTATTTAATACTTTTATTTCAAGAAAAGCTGACTTTCAACCTGGACATTTTAATGAATATTTATTTGGTGTTTTGATATCCGCTTTTTTGCTCAGCTCGCAATTTACCCTTTAATAATGAAAAAGATTTTAAAAAAGACTTTAGACTTAAATTAGTAGGAATCACCATGAAACTTCCCCAGTTGATAACTTGCAGTAGGACATTTATTTTTGTATTACAAGGTTTCAGAAATTTTATTTTAAATATGCAAATGAGGCATTATCCAATAATATATGTGCTGATTTGCATTCATTTCCAGAACAGAAATCCGAACACTGGATAAAAGCAGGTTTAAAATTCTTGTTGTCTTATTAGGAGTCACATGTGTTACAGAGGGAATTTTTGATATCAGAAAATACTGTCAAACAGCCATATAAAATATATCTTTGCCAAATCTTTTGAATTAAAATGTTTTTTAAATCAAGCTATGATGTATGAATAAACCCCTGTGCAAAAACATTCGTAATATAGATAGTAATAAAACTAAGAAGTGTGTTGTACGTAAGTGCAAATTAAATCGAAATTTTTGGCTCAGAGTTTGAAACTCATTTTGAGAAAATGGCCTTTAAAGATATATTTATAGGACACCACAGATGAATAGGGTAAAAATTTTAACTGATAGACATCACCATGAAACTTCCCCTGTTTGTGTGTGTAAATATGTGCTTTATGCTACATTTCCAGAACAGAAATTTGAACTAAAAAATACCTAAATGTGTATTTCTGACATTTTCTTCCCACTTCTCTGAAAAGAGACATGTTATGGAAGCAAAATCCTAAAACTGAACAGTGCATATAAAAGTATGTTTTTCACCTTAAACTCACAAACCAGAAAAATAGAAACCACTTTACATCCAGATCAACTTCTTACTGAGTTGTTGTTGAGAGTTTAGAGGTATTAATTCAAGTTAATGGTGATTTGTGAGGCCCTAGTTTGTGGTGTTGTATTAGATTACATAAATTATAAGGTGTTCTTCAAAACCTTCCAAAAAAAGCAGTAAAGTCTTAACAAAAATGTAATATTTTAACTATAAATTGTATTCAGTTTAGCTAAGATATATGTCTGCAGGGCTCTTCTATTGCATGGTTTTACAGCATACAGGTCTTTCGGAACTACAAAACTACAGAAGAATCAGTTCTGAGATTAATTTGATTTTCTGATCTCTTTCTCCTCTCCTCTCCTCTCCTCTCCTCTCCTCTCCTCTCCTCTCCTCAGGAAACGTCTTTATAACTTATTCTTCGGACATTTCCTCAGAGATAGTCCCGTTTGTAGACTTCCTCACGAAGCAAGGTTTTCGTCCAGCTGTAAGCTCCTTCCTCTTCACTGAAAAGCCAGATTTAGAATAAAAACAAAAACACTCATTGGTTAATTAATTAATTAATTAATTAATTCCACAGATTGACATATTTGACAACCCCATCAGACGCATGGATATCAACAAGTGGAAGGACAGTTACCTGAAAGATGTAAGTTTAATCAACCTGTTTTTATCAGATTTTAATTGCACTGCTTACACTGTCACATGAAATGTTTAAAAGTGGTATTAACAGATAATCAGTGATTGATGACTTAAAAGACAAAATTAGACTAAATATGACTTTGTACTTTAATACTGGATGTTTTGTGTTGTTTTGTATGTTAAATTTGACTTTTCAGGCAGTAAATGTGTCTAAAATGTTTTCTGTTTTTTTGACAGCCATCAACCCTGATTATCATCGCCATCAGTCCAAAGTACAAGGCAGACATTGAAGGATCTGTAGTGGACAGCCATGGTCTACACACTAAATACATTCACTCCATTGTAAGAACATATTTGTTTAAAAGAGATATGATTTGAATTGAATTGCTTACAGGTAAAATGCTTAAATGTTAAACATCTTATTTTGCCAGATGCAAAGTGAATTCATCCAGCAAGGCAGCTTGAATTTCAGATTTATACCACTTCTCTTCCTCAACGCATCCCAGGTCTGAAAGGATTTTTGTTTAATAACCTCAGGTTTTAAAGTTACACATTTTTCCACCCTTTCTCTCTTTTAAAACATGTATATGCATACTTTTTACAGAAGCACGTCCCATGTTGGCTTCAGAACACACGTATTTACCGCTGGCCACAGGACACTGAGGATTTGTTACTGCGGCTGCTCAGGGAGGAGAGATACGTTCCTCCTCCTGTGCCTCTGGAGCTCACCCTCATCATCAGGCCTGTGACCCCCAGTGCTTCCACTACACTGTAAAAAGACCTCAGACTCTATTAAAGAAGCGGATGTTGTCTCCGACTCTAAAAAGTGAGACCAATTTCGAAGTGCCTTAAACCTGGGTTCTTTACAATGGCCAGCAGGGGGCGACTGCACTGGTTGCAAGAAGAAGTCAGATAATATACAAGTCCATGACCCGACTTCTCATTCATTTTCCTAATGAGTTTATGATCTCAATCGATAAGTTCAAGTCTGCTCCAATACAGCATGAAGTTCAATTTGTAAATTATGGTTCCTTGTGATTGTCAAGTTGCTACCATGGAGACCAGTCAATCAGAATAGAGCTGTAGCAACGTGAATCCTCCTCAGCTCAGCTCTCTCGTCCAAATGTGGTCACTTCTTGCTCCTGCCAACCTCGATGCTTTGAAACAGTAGTCCAAAAGCTTATGACTGACATCACGTTGGTTATGTCCACTTCTTTTATACAGTCGTGGTGAAGACACAACTGTGTGTATGCATGTCTCTGATGTTTTGTTTCTAGCAGATTTTATTTGGAGTATTGTGCAACGTGTGAAATTAAAAATGTGAATATAAGCTCATGTTAAATAAAATGTACAAATGTTTTTCAAGATGTTTTAATAAAGTCTTTTTGTCTGTAACACAACACATCCACCACTTTTGTTCAGACTGTGATATATAAACAACTATAGAATTAATTCCTGTGAAATTCTGACCAGAAATTCATGCTCCTCAGAGGATTAATCCCAACAACTTTGGCGTTCCCCTGACTTTTTCTCTAGCGCCACCAGAAGGGTTGACATTTGTGGCCTTAACTGACATTTCTCAATAGCTATTGCCTAGATTGTCCAATGTGTTCTCATCCCAACTTGTCAAATATTGCCACATTGTCAGTGCACTTTAATGTCTACATACGACACGCTAGGTGTCCTCCTGCATCTGTTGACAATCTGGGACATCATATCAGTTCATGCTTGTTACATGCATTGTGTCTTTCTAAATACAATTGGGTATGGGATATTTCATGGGATATTTACAGTTTCTGCTCATCAGGTTCATACAAAATAAACTTACATAGGTAAAACACCTAATTATTTTTACATTTATTTCCTTGGGTAACAAAAGCAAGTGGTTAGGTTTAGAAAAGACATAATGGTTTGGCTCAACATTGACATGGGAGGCAACCAGCGTCATGCACTGCCCCTTCCACCTACCCCACAGGGACTTTCCAGCACCTATATTACGTTTTTACTGGCAGTGTTTCAAGCTGATGGCACTATAAACTGACGCACCTTTCCTGGTGTTAGTCACCAGGGGCCATGAGAGGTGCCTTTTCACGTCAGTATCTGATGGTGAAATCAATGACAAAGCGCAGTATTTGATGAGTTCGGGATGAGAACAGGCTTGAAAATTTGGTAAAATAGGGCCTTTTTGTACACCCTCAGGATAAATCGTAATAACTTCTGAGTTGCCTTAACTCTCCACTTAGCCCCATCATAAGGTTGTTTTTCTTTTGTCCTACAGTCACTTAGGTTTCTGCATAACCATCAGATTCACCTGTACTTTGTGTTTGGTGCTATTAAGCTAAGAAAACATGTCTTTCAAACCAGTTTGGAAGTAATGTTTTCTTTAAAAAAATCACCATAATTACATCATTTATCAAAGCCAGAAACTGTAAAAACAGAACTTACCACTAGATTTTCAAATGTCCAACAGTCCTCGAACATATTATGTGGGACGAACATCTCTGGCAGTAAAATCCCATAACCAGATCTGAGTTTAAAATAGTGACATTTTATCAAATTCACTTTATTCTACGTCTCACTTAAAATTTTGCCAAAAATAAACCATTTGCATGAACTTTGTTAGTTCACATGCATGCACAAAAAGAGTAAAAAAAGACAACTCCAGATTTTCATCTTCAACTTTTAATTTGTAACTTTCAAACATCAAAAGGTACATTTATCTGCTTATCCTGTTGGGAGGCTAAGCAGTGACTTGCCAGGGATGTTAATTTGCAACATTTCCTCATAATGTCAATAGCAAACTAGTTTGCTCAACATAATGTTTCTCTCAAAATGCTGTTCCAAATTAGTTATATTTTGATTTCTAGGAGACAGGGCTGAAGATGGTTAACATTGTAGCTGCTTAGCATTAGCAAGTTAACATTGTCATTGCGAGCACGTTAGCATTCTAATGGTAGCATTTAGCTCAGAGTACAACTGTGACAGCACAACCTCACAGAGCAACTACCATAGCTCTAATCTTATTTTTATGTTTTTAAGGGAAAATATAATTATTTCTTTCCACTTTAGTATCCACAAGTTAACATTGTCATTGCGAGCATGTTAGCATGCTAATGGTAGCATTTAGCTCTGTACCACTGTGACAGTACAATCTTGTAGAGCAGCTAGCATAGCTGTGGTCTTGTTTTTTGAAGTTTTAAAGAGAAAACGTCATGATTTATTTCTACTTATATCAATATTTTTTTACTTATTTACCTTGTAAACAGTCTCAGGAATGTATATTCACAGGACTAAAATAGGAATTCAGCTGTTGCAGGTTGCTAAAAGGATCACAGGATAAATGCTAATGCTAGACCTTTCTTTTTGGTTCATTGGTGAGGTAGTTTGTAATTTTGGAAACTGCTGCATATAACCAAATGTGACAACACAAAAATAAAGTGATGAGCAATGAAAAACTTAATAAAAAATATGAAGTCACCCACATGAATACCAGGCCATGAGTGTTGTGAACATAACTTTTGCTGCTGTTGTTTAGTGACACTTAATAAACTCAGTTTCACCTGTGTTGTTGTCCATTCCTCGTCCTCAGCACCTGATTTGTTCCAGTTTAGTGGGCAGATTAAACTGGCCCGCCAGTAGGGGCTCCCAATTCAGCCAACTGATCTCACACACACCCCCTTCAACCGCCAAAAAAGGCCTGCCAGAGCGGCTGGTGTGCAGGGCTCCAGCTAAGAATAACCTGGACCTTCTGGGGGATAAAGTTACCTTGAAGCCTCCCTGTGCTGTATCCTGACCTATACCCATGTGAGGCACCAATAACACTGGGTGGGATATTCTGTCTGTTCCCCCCCTCACCCTACCCAGGCTCTCTGCTTAGCCTGGCTCTTTCCTTCCCCTGCCTTGCTTTCCTTTGCCCCACCGTCCCCAGACCCCCCTCTGCAATGCTGCCGCATTGGCAGCTCCAAATTCTGCCACACCTGAAAATCTTTCTTCATTTTTGTTAAATCTTCAACAAGACCAACCTGAGGATTATACAAATCAGACAACAAGAGTGGAAATGGAATAATTCAATTGACTTGGACACTTTTTACAGATAAGTGGATGCTGATTGGATTCCTACTGAAGCTGTGATTGTCCATTCACTTCTGCATGAGGAGGCTTTGCCCCCAACTCAAAGGACTATAACTGAAATTGTCTGCATATCACCATGGCTGAAGGTAGGACTGTTACACCTGCATCAACACTGAAATAAACAACATATACTGTCTGCTACACCACAGAGAGCCTAAGTCATATAGCTTTGCAATAACTTAATGGTGGTGTTTTCATAGGGTGCGTCCTCTAAGGAAAATGTGTTGAAAGTAGGTTGCTAAAAATACAGGATATCATGTAGCCAGAGTATTAGCATTGCTCTCCTGTGACAGACGTGACTGCTGCTGGGGCTGACCTCTGCTTTGCAACTTTTTCTATTTAAAAATAAGCCTGAACTTCTCATTAGTTTTTGAGCAAACAAGTTTTCCAAACAAATGTTTTGTTTGATGAAGCTTCAGGACTTGAATGTACTGAGCAATAACAAGTGGTGTCATTTAAACTCAGCGCACATTTGTGGTAAAATACTGACACCATCTGACCGTCCTGAATACTTCTGAAGGGACTGTTTTGAGTTTTTTCATATCTCAGCATTTGTATATGAGGAAGTGAATCATGAGTCAGGCATGCTAAGAGTTCATTCACAGTTGGAAGGTGTCTCTAACACCTTGGCACCAGGTCCATGTTGGAAAGTATGTGTGTTGACGATGGTGAGGATGTCACTAAATGCCATCACATGAATTTTCCACTGGACTAAACAGATGGGAATCATGTGCGTATATGTTTGGATCTGATGAAATGAGAATGACACATGACACATGACACAGTCTTTTCTGGTCAAAATATAGTCTCAATAGTTCACATATATTATGTGTTGATGCAGTGGACAGGTTGTCATTTGATAAATGGAAATACAGACACACTCTCCATGGTATAAAGTTTAATCCTTTTGAGCACAAAGGAAATATCTTTCACCTGTCGTGGCTTAGTTTCAGTGTGTTGAGGATGAGTGTGACGAGACTGGAAAGGTGGCTATGGAAGGGCACTACCGTCCCAAATATGCTACAGGAAACTCAGAGATTTGACTAAACCATGTTACCGTGTTAATGTTATACGTTGTTGCTAGCTCTGAATAGATGGGATAACTATAGATTTTTAAAGCTAGCGGATATTCTTAGTTTTTTTTTTTACAAGGTAATATCTTGACAAAGTAATATTCAAGATTAAAAAAAAAAAAATTCACTGTGGTTAATCAGTTGCTAAACCACGTTGTCACTCAGAGGTCCTAAAAACCTAATTTCTTAACTGACTTTCTACTCTGTGCAACACAGGTCTGCATGAAAACACTATTTTCCATTAAGTGTGAGAAGTTTGAGAAGTTTTGTATAGTTTTTTACCTAAGAGATTTCTGTGTTTGTGTTTTTGTCCTTGCATTTCTTACTGAACTGAAGTTGGTTGTGCTCCATTTAGAGTTTGCGTATGATTCAAGACCACTGTCAATCCAGTCTGTGTGATCGAAACACATTCAAACAGTCCTGATGAAGCAGTTTAGATGAGTTATTGAGTCTTAAACTCTCCACGTGTAATAACTAAGGATGTTTTTTAGAACTGTAACGATCTTATTTGCTTATTTAAGTGAACAAAACACACAAGATCCTCCACTTTAAAGACCCTGTCAATACTTATATCAACTTTTAAAAATATAATAAATCAATTAAAAACAATTAGCCAGTATTCTTTTGTTTGTACAGATACACATAGCATAAACAAACATTTTTGAAGGGTCTGTTTAATGTAATAATTAAAGAATTGTGACCAAGATATGTAGTGCAACATTTTACGGTTAAAAAAACAAAAATATTGAGTCAGCTGGGACCGGATCATGGGGGCAGCAGGCCAAGCAAAGCACCCCAGACATCCCTCTACCCAGCAATGCTTTCCAGCTCCTCCTGGGGGATCCCAAGGCGTTCCCAGGCCAGATGAGATATGTAATCCCTCCAGTGTGTTCTGGGTGTACGACTTGGACGTGTCCAGAACACCTCCAACAGGAGGCACCTTGGCATCCTAGTCAGGGATGCAGGCCGTGCCTTGGGTCATGGGGCTCCATTGGGCTCAGCCCGAATAAATAGTATGGAGCCATCACTCTGTGGGCCCACCACCCACAGGGATAGGTATCAGGGTCTGGTGCATTGTGTGCTGGGTGGCAGGCAGGCAGGGGTCCTGGGCGTGCTGATCCCTGGCATCACATTAAAGGTGTAGGGCAAGCAAGGAACACTGAAAAAGAGCAAAAAATACCTGTACACAGCACTTTCCCATAGCACTTACAAACGTAGCCTCTTTGAAACTGTCATCATATTTAACCTGCGTGCCACTGTGCAACGTTATATACTATGTGAACTGAGTCTGACTGTAAAAGAACAAATTAAATATGTAAGAATACATTAGAAAGAAATAACACTTGTTCCAGTGTAGCAGAGGCAGCGGTCAAACTAAGCGCCAAAGGTTGAATCACCACAGGACTGTTCTCAGAGTGAATTTACTGTCTTTTATGTGTTCACGTAAGGAGCCTCCTCCGCAGCCGGTGGGTCCAATGCAGCAGCTGCAGCACAGCCGAGCTCGCTCAAGTCCGCAGGTCTGGGGTTCCTCAGGAAGCTCAAAGTGTCTGCAGAGCTGCTGATTGCCCTGGCTGCTCTCCTGTCATGGCTTGTGGTGGGAGTGGTGATGTTTGACTTTGTGGAGTACAAGGCCGTCCCCGGTTAGTCACAAATACCATAAAATGTTTTAAAAATGTCTCTTTATTGGAATTTCAATTAATCAGACATTCTTATCATCATTATCTGTTATTATTCTCAAGACATTCAGCAAATTGTTACTGACCCCGTGCAAGCTGTAAACGACGCTGTTGATGAAGTATCCAGTCTGCTCAATAAGTTTCAAGGTATGTACGAGACACCGAATGCATGTCACTTTTTTAAAAGTGTTGAAGTAAGTATTGTAATATATGACTCTCATATTTCTGCTCCCCTTAGAATGTGCACCTGATTTAAGTGACCCCATGTCCGTCGCCACCTACGCAGCAGAGGAAATATCGGAAGCAAAAGATGGAGTTGTTCGATATTTTTCAGATGAGGAAGGTATGAAAACACCCACAAAAATTTTAGCATACATGTGATGTAACCATGACTCTAATAATCTACTCCCAAACCCACAGGGAACTTCTACCTCAGCTATGTGGACCCTGTGGTCATTGGGAGACAAGCTTTCCATTCAACGAATGACTTCATGGGTGGAGTTGTGGGCACCTTCAGGGACAGACTGTGTGCTATAGTGGACACTGTATTGGACACTATATCGGGTATAAATAAAGGTATGTATCCCATATTTTATTGCTTATTTCTTATTAAGGAATTTGTCTGCCTTCCCCTTTTTACTAACAAGCAAATAATGTGATAATTGCCTTACTAACCTGAGAAGAAAAAGACTAATGCAAGTAACACTGTACTTCAGTAATACTTGTGTTAATGTTAATGTTAAAGTTAATGTTAATAAAATGATTTCCCCCCATAAATGTCCTTGTTTTTCTCAGGAAAAGTTGACCTTAGCTACATAGACCCTGTGGTCATAGGCAGAAATGTCTTCAGTGTTACAAATGAGTACATGTGTGGAGTGGGGCGCTACATCCAGGGTGTGCTTTGTGCCATTTTGGACACATTTCTGGATGTAGTGAAAGGTATTTACTTGTGTTATATCTTTCTAATCTGTACCTCTTAACAAATTAAAACACAGCATACAGTATTGTTTTTATACATGCATCCTTATTTGATTTCTATTTGTCCTCCGCAGGAGCTGTGGATATGAGCTACATGGACCCTGTGGTAGTTGGCAGAAGTGCCTTCAGTACCACTAATGAGTATGTCAGTGGAATAGTGGGCTCCATCCAGGACGTGCTCTGTGGCATCATAGACAGTATACTGGAAATAACCAAAGGTACCTGTCTCATATTTTAACTTTTGTATTTCACGCCTGTATTGTTGAATCCTTATTTGTTGCCTAAGTTTATGACTAAATCAACATTATTCCTCATAACTCTTAGCTTGTGTTTGTTGTGAGTTTATAACAGGACTTTTTGTATTGACAATTATTCACTACTGGCCAGTATGTTGTCCTAGTTGTCTAAAGGTGTCTTTTAAAATGTCCATATAACGTAATAATAATAATAACATTAATAATAATAATAATTTGTTGGCTTGAATGTTTGCTCTTCTCAGGAACCACTGACATTAGCTTCATTGACCCTGTGGTTGTTGGCAGAAATGCCTTCAGTTCTATTAACGACTTTGTGAGTGGGATAGCAGGATACATCCAGAATGTTTTCTGTACTATCTTTGATGTAATACTGGACACAGTAAAAGGTACAGTATTCTAACCTTTATCTAATCTATGTATGTACTGAGGAGTATTGGGGCCAAGCATAAGGAAAAAAATAGATTTTTCAAAATTTTGTATTACGAGAATGAAGTTGAAATGTCGAGAATAAAGTGAAGATGTTGAGGACAAAGTAAAAATGTCTAAATTAAAGCTGAAAATATCTACGATTAAGTTGAAATGTCAAGAATTAAGTTGAAATGTTTAAGAATGAAGTCAAACTTTAGTCTTAGTGCCAGGCATAAGAAATAATAAGTCAGAGAAGAAAGAATTTTTTTCTTGCATTTCAAGAATAAAGTTATATTGTTACAGTCGAACGTTTTAGAATAAATCAGACTATTAGCATCAGTGCATATGGCTGCCTCCACAAAATATCTAGTGTAGATGAATTGGTGATAGTAACAATGAAAGGATTTCTTTATTAGCCCATAAACACAGTGTGCTAATTAGCACACTATCATAACTTTTGAGAGATTGTGCCGAAAACTGCGTCTGTCCAGAAGGAGAAACTTGGAGGAGTTGGCCGCATTCATGCAAACTTAACTAGCTGGTAATGGACGATGCAAGATGGTTACACCTGCGTGCAATAAATAGAGGATATATTTTGTCACAAGTCACAATTTGATGACCAGAGGAGATGATTTTATCAATCAATCAGTCAATTTTATTTATAAAGCCCAATATCACAAATCACAATTTGCCTCACAGGGCTTTACCATGACCCTCGCAGAGGATAAGGAAAAACTCCCCAAAAAAACCCCCTTTACTCTTGCCATTTGGCTTCTTGTGATGCGATTTCTTTTTTTAAATCTCTGTCGTTTCAATTTTTGTCCCTATGCCTAGACCTAATAATCCTCTGTAATGTTGATCTACCACTACTATGTATGCTCTACTGTAGCCTGCTAACAGCAGTTTTCACTTTGACCTGTCTGCTGATCAGATATCCAGAACGCTGTGGGATTCAGCCCCATGTCAGCTCTGAAGAGAACAGCAGAAATTGCCACAGAGCAGATTAACATGCTCGTGAGCTACGTCTCCACAACGCTGACTGGTGACCAAGGTCTGTTCTAACATATGACGACATATAAATGTTATGCTGGAATATTATTGTGTTTACATTTACTGTAACTACTTTCTTTGTATTATTAACACCAGCTTTCACTGACTCTGTGGTGTTCTGATATTTAGGGATCTTACCTGAAGTGTCCATTGACCCCATGAAAGTTGTGGAAGACGCTGTGTTGGAGTTCACAGACAAGAAAGATTTGTTCGTGGCCTACATGTCCAGTATGCTTGTTGGTGAACAAGGTATGCTGGTTTGCATCAGTTATATACAATAATAACATAAACTTTACTAAAAGATTCATAAATGCGTACTTTGATGCATATATCATCATTTTTTCTTTCTTGTTTCAGGTGAACCTGTTGCCCCTCCAGTTGTAAATGTTGTAACTGAAAAAGGTTTCACTTTTTAGTAGTTTTAATTTACCTAAAAGCATCTTACCTGCAAAACACATCTGATTCTGACTGATTCTGATTCTCTTTGTTTAGATGAAACTGTAGCTCCCCCAGCTGATATACCTCTGGTACAAAGGAAAGGTAAGCAATGATAATATTTTTACTCCATTTTCTTTGCTGTAACACTAAAATCATGTGTCAAAAATGAAGCTAATTGTCTCTCATCACCACACTTTCTTTGAAATGTAGGTGAATTTCTGCCACCGTTTGAAAAAGGTAAGAAAACACCACCATTTACAGCAGAACTGCACTGTAATGTTTATTAATAGACATGTGCAGTGTGTGCTGCCAGCGGCTAGTCGCCTTTCATGCATGCTTGCATTGATTTTTGTTTTCCTTTCTTCTTTGTATGACCTGGTCTGTTCTGTTGAGTGTATAGTACACTTAGCTTGAAATACGATGAAACTGTATGTCAATCTTGTTTAAACAAACTCCATTTGCACTTTAACAGATATGCCGCATAACCACTGTGTACTTCCACTGTAATAAATGTCTATGTAAGGATGAAGTGACTGCATCTCCCTCTGTTTGTCACACTGCCCGTTTGTGGGATGTTACATTTCATGGAACTCTGCATTCATGTGTTTTTCCATTCATGTTCCAGTATTTGTTTTGTTCTATAAGTTTTTAAAAATATATATATCTATATTTCTATGTCATACTGAGCATGAAAATTTGTCTTTAATATGTGTCCTTTGGAGTTGCATTCCTCTGATTGACCAACTGCCACCTGTATTTCATCCATTTAAACATATGTGATATACTGTATCTGTGTTTGTATGTCTCTGGATTGTTTGGACTGAATGACGTGTTACTGTGTGGAATATTACATTTTATCTTTGCATGGAGTCATTCAAGTGCACACCACGTGTTTCAGAAGTTAGCCTTTGGAATATTAATGGCTGTAGTCATTTTGAGTGGTAAAATTTTGGGGAATGGTGATGGGAGGAAAGAGAGTAAAGGCCTTCACACACCGAGGGCGTGACAAAAAAAACAACACACAAATATGAAATACTTGCCTGTAAATATTGTGCCTCAAAATGATACATTCTGGCAGCGATGTGAATTTGTGGTAACAGATTTGTTGATTCCTGTATTTGCGGGGCGAACACTGAGAGAAATTGACCTTGTTCCAATAGAAGCGACTGCTTAATATTTTCATTTTATGTGAAAGTACTTAAGACAGACACAAAAGTTCAAAAAAATATTTTGACAGGCAGATTAATAGCACGGAAAAAGAAAATGCATCTGGTGTGTGAAGGCCTGAAATTGGTCAGTGTTCCATATTTCTCTTTTCATAAACAAAGCCCATGGAAAGACTAAAACCAAAAATGAGTTAATCCAGCCAGCAAGTCTTTGTCTGTGTAGCCAAAGCCTGATATATTTTATTTGCCTGCACCAAAGACCAGGGATGTTGAGTTCCACGTTTTTCACAAACTTAAAGACTTCACAGACTTTAAGAAAGTTGCTAGCCTAGTAACACTGAAGCTACAAACAACCTACAACTTGACCCTCTTTCCATTCATAATGAATATCTGATGTTCAGTAGTAGCTTATTTATAGAATTTTTAGAAAACTTGATCATGTACATGTGCCATTCGTGATTGATTAATTTAGTATCCTATAAATATACCATAGACCTCCACTGTTGATGCACATTTTGTTTATTTTATGTCTATGTATTGTGCAATATACACTGCTCTGCTGCTGTAAATACTCACTAGACCAAGAAATGTGTAGTAATATGCTGCTGAAAATAGTCCCCATTAAATCCATTATTTACCACTGTCAGAATGAAGCTTGTTAAAAAGCACAGTGCCAAGCTGTAAGTTTTTTTAAGCTACCAACCTTTTTTAAAAAATTAAACTGTACATGCATGACACATTGTCTTTCTTTTCTTTTTTAATTTAATATTTACATCTTCAGTAAGAGGGATGAACGCTTGCATTTTTGGTTTTGGTCATTTCCTAAGATTTGTTTGCAGTGGGCTAATTTTAACGGAGCTGCGTACAACATTCAGAACATTATTCATAAAAACAAACGACTATTTGCTCTGTAAAGACATAGAGCAGTAATGGCGTCATGAAGTCACACTGCCACTGTGTGTGCTCTACTCTGAGCTTCTCTGTGTAATGTTGCTATGTTCTGCATTGTGCTCATATGATGGAAGCATAGCGCCAGCTCTCTAGTTTCCCCCTAGGTTAATGTTAGCTCTGTCAGCACTGTTACTATTGTTAGCACTTTTTTAGTTAGCACTGTTAGCTTCTAGCTGCTGGCTCAGCCACCTCATGTTGATCTGTGTGCAGACAAAGTGTCCCAGACTCTGAATGTTGTATACAGCTCTTTAAGCAAATGTGGAAAGTCATGAACTGCAGCACGTGGTGTGTACTACAGTATATAATGTTATGAGCGGTCATTGTTCCCATTTCACCCCATCAAATTTTTCCGTACCTGAAAATAAGTTTGGGACTGCGTGTCCGTGTAAAAGATGAGAAGGTCAGATAAGAAAGGTCACAAGGGTTGATGATACAGTTGCAGAGATCATGCAAGCTGCCAGAGATGAAGCTGCTGCTGCTGCAGCACAGTTAAAGACTGAGGAGGAGGAGGCCGAAGTTCCTACTGAAGCCACCAGTGAAGAAGATGTGACAGAGGCAGAGGAAGATGATGGTATTCCTTCGGTTTTTCTTTAATAGTCACATTAATTAGTCAGATACAGGATCAGTAACAGGCACTAAATTTGTCACTATCACATCACTAGTGAAACATGCCGACGCCGAGGAGGCGGAACGTGAGCCATCACTGGAAGATGAAGAAAAGGAGACTGATACTGAGGAAGAGGAAATTAAAACAGAGGAGGGTACAGCACAGCAGGAGGAGGAGGTAAAAGAAGATAAGGAAAGCGTTGGTACAGAAGAGGAGGAGGAATTAAAACAAAATGATGACGAAGAAGAACAGGAAGAGGGAGATATTAAACCAGATACTGAAGAAGAGGAGACCAAAGCTGAAGAAGTTTTGGTTGAAAGGGACGAGGAGGAAACAACAACAGAAGAAGATGCTGTAAAAGAGAAGGAGGAGGAAGGGGAGGCCACAAGGGAAGATTTGGTAGAGGAGGAGGAGGAGACCAAAGCTGAAGAAGCGTTGGTGGAAGATGGGGAGGAAGAGGAGGAGACAAAAACTGAAGGGGACCCAGTAGAAGATGCTGATGAGGAGGAGGAGGAGGAGGAGGAGGAGACCAAAACTGAAGGGGACACAGTAGAAGATGATAATGATGAGGAGGAGGAGGAGACCAAAACTGAAGGGGACACAGTAGAAGATGATAATGATGAGGAGGAGGAGGAGACAAAAACTGAAGGGGACACAGTAGAAGATGAGGAGGAGGAGGAGGAGGAGGAGGAGACAAAAACTGAAGGGGACACAGTAGAAGATGAGGAGGAGGAGGAGGAGGAGGAGACAAAAACCAAAGGGGACACGGCAGAAGATGATGATGAGGAGGAGGAGACAAAAACTGAAGAAGAAGCAGTAGAAGAGGAGGAAGAGGAGACAAAATCAGAACTTGTGGTGGAAGAGGAAGAGGAAGAGATCCAAACTGAAGAAGATTTGGTGGGAGCTAAGGAGGAGGAAGAGGAGGAGCCAAAAACTGAACAAGTTCTGGTAGAAGATAAAGAGGAGGACACAAAAACAGAAGAAGAGGGTGAGGAGGAGGAGGAGACTGAAGATGAAGATCTTCATGTTGATGAAGAAAACATTGGACTAACTGACACTGATGTCAAAGACCAGTTTGTTAAAACTGACCAGGACGATCAAACTTTAGATCTGGACGATGATGAGACTCCAGAAGAGGAGGAGGAAGAAGAAAAACAGGACAAAGTTGAGACGACAGAGGTGGATGATGACAATGACAATGAAGATGAAGAGCCACCTGTCCAACAACTTGATGTAAAAATTCTGTCAGCTGAAAAACCTGATAATGCCAGTGTAGTGCCTGAACCTGACGATGAGGAAAACGAAGAAACAAGTATTCCCGAAGATGACAAATACTCTGACATCATCGTCGATCATGATGAAAACAACAACAACAGTCAAAGCGGGAAAACTGATCACAAACGAAAGCGGAAGTTTCATATTCCCTTTGAGAAGCTCAGGAGAGTCGGATCCAGAGCTCACAGAGAACACCTTGGCGAGCATGAGAAAGGTACAGCACTCCCACCATCATCATCATCATCACATAGTTTTCATCCTGTTTTTCATTATCGGGTAATGAACATGTTTCTGAATGGTGAATGTGTTAATGATAAATGTAATGTGTCATGTTTACATTTTCTTAACATATTTTCACGGCCATGTTGAATGCTCTTTGACCTGTCGGTTGAGACATGACTAAACTTAATAGAGCCTGACAGATACCTGTTCAATGACTGATGTAACATATTTCATATTTTCATTTCAGTGCTTTATGTTGTGTGTTCATTTGTTTTGTGTGTTGTTAATCATCAAGGTTTATAGATTAGAGAAATATTCCAACATTTTAGGATATAGTATGTTTTGTTGTTTTACCCAGAATCAGAGAAGACAAACAGGATGAATTCTAGCTAACGAACTAGCTAAACTGCAGCAACAAAGAGTCACATGCAGAACATGCCTTATAACAAGGGTATTCAACGGAGTATTCAACAAGCCAAGGACCCCACAGCTTAAAGAGGGACAGAGTACATTGTAGTATAAACCTGAGTTAATCCTCTGAATATTTTTGGGTTTTCTCTCGCTTGAGCTTGCCTGCAGCTGCTGAGTTAGCAGCAGGTGTCGCATGGCTAGGTGCGTTAGCTTCACTCTCTACGTTTTTGCTTTTGGTAAGTCAGAGTCACTTGCTTGAAAAGTTACGAAACAATTTATTTTAGCTCATAAGAATGTCCATACACTTGGAAAAATAATACAGCTAAGTGACCAATATGTTTCAATAGTAGCTAATTTTAGCTAACTGGTTCACCTTGCCGCACAGTGATTTAGCGTTAGCTAGCTTGCATGAATGCGCAAGGAATGGATTCAGCCGTTAGCCTATCATGTTGTGTAACGTTACTGTAAAGTAAATGTTTGGTTTTAATGAATAGGTTGATATATTTATTGTGTATTTTCAGACATTTTTTAATTGTTGGAAAAGAAAAAGAACTTCAATTATCAAACAGTAATTTGGTGCCCCCCTTGCAGAGTGCCCCAGATATAAGTCCTAAAACCTGTAAAGAAGTTAGCATTTTTGTAAACTCCAGTGCCCTTGTCTTGAAGTCAGTGGGTTTTTAAATGGGTTTTAGGGAGGGAACCAGTGTGATGCTAACTTCTGCGTTAGCTTACGGAAAAACATCATCCCTGCAGCACTTCACTAACTCTGAGGACCCATTGTTAATGCTAATGCTTTCAAGTTTTCTTCACTAAAAAAGTAATTCAGTTATAGTTGTCTGTGTATACATGGGTACATTGCAAACAGGAACTGCTAACAGCTTATTCTGCATACTTTTAAAAATGCCAAATTGCCAAACTGTAAACAAATATAGGCCAAAAATAATAGGTCCCAAGTTGTAGGCCGCAGTTGAGCTAAGGAACTCACCTGGACATGTCTTAACTTCAATTTATGTTGCTCACACAGGCCTGCTAAAGTCAAGTGATGTCTTTGCATTGACTGTACTACATTGTAGCCTCTAAATTTAGCTTTGAGTTCAGTCTGGACAGTCACAGGTGTTCGGGCTCACATAGCTCTCGGATCATAATATACCCCACTTACTTGTGGAAAACAAGGTCACCTTTACCATATATATCTCTGTAGATATTTTCTATTCCTCATTCTAGGAAAAATAACTTTGTGCTCGACCAATCTATTTACTGGACTTACAGGGATGTAACTAATATTGATCTTCTCATCTGACTACAGGAAAGATGGGCACATTTACTCATATGCTGGTGTATTTCTTTAAGAGATAAATTGTCAGTACAGTTTTAACTGAAAGGCAAAGATGGAAATAGCAAGATTAAATCAGGTTTTATATAGATCAGAAACTCATCCTCACTATAGCTGCACGGAAAGAAGATCTCCGGACTAATACAGTACAGGGTCTGCGATTTCAAGCTCGTTTAACCTGCATGCTCCCTCTGATGAATCAGCAAAGACAAATCTATTTTCCAAGGTGCAAATTGTGTACTTAAGTGTTCCCGCTTTAGACCCAACGGTCACTGCCAGTGAGCCAATAGAGAAAAGGGCAGCTAGATGGAGCTAACAGGCTAAGAAAAACATGAATAGATTTCTGGATGAGGACATGAATCAGCATTCTGATGTACTGTATGATCTTCCCTCCAGAGTGAATTATGTATCAATGAAAAATGATTACCAGATGATCACGTCATTGTAGACATAGCAATGTGATGACAGAAAGACGTTGGACAGATGATACTTTTTGCTGGAATGAAAATCCGGTCAGGACAGATTGTTTTAACAACATAACACCATTTAGCTTGGGGTGTGTTTTTGATCATAGTGTTTTTAGCAATAGTGCTTATAGTGCTTATGCAAGCATGGTTATTTGTCATGATAACAATATCACACTCTGATTACTGGTCAGAATTGCACTGTTATCTGCTTTTTTTTTTTTTTTTTTTTTTTTTACATATTTCTGCATGATATAATTTAGTTCTCAAAGAGGCAAAGGAAAGACATGCAATAAAAGAAGTTAAAGATGCCATTATTAAAGGTAATACTCTTAAAGTTATGCACCCTCTTCACTTTGCTCACTTCCAACATTCAATTTATATTTCTTAATGTCGTAATTAAATGTATTGATTTGGTATAATTTAGTCAAAACAATAAAGCACTCTACGCACACAAGCACCTGATAGTTCTGCTTATGATTTACTGTTGCTAACAGAACTAAAAGAAGAAAAAGTAAAGGAGGAGGCCAAACCCCTGGAGAAGAAACCGCCAAAACCCAAAGGTAATTACACTTAATGATAAAAGTAAAATATTCTTTAAAAGTACATGTGAAAAAGTAAAAACAAGACTGAAACTTTATGTGGAGTATGTACCAAAGTTCACAACCAAATGTTGATATAGTTTTTTATTTATTTATTTATTTTTTTAAGTTTCTTGCATATGACTTTTTCCCACTATTATTACATACTAATTACAGTGGTTAACATGAAAAGCAGGTGTAACGTATACGACTATATTTCTCGAAACAAATTACATTCACTTGCCTCTTTATTAGGTACACCTGTTCAACTGCTTGTTAACACAAATAGCTAATCAGCCAATCACATGGCAGCAACTCAAACCATTTAGGCATGTAGACATGGTCAAGACGACCTGCTGAAGTTTAAACCGAGCATCAGAATGGGAAAGAAAGGTGAGTTAAGTGACTCTGAACGTGGCATGGTCATTGGTGCCAGACGGGCTGGGTATTTCAGAAATTGCTGATCTACTGGGATTTTCACGCACAACCATCTCTAAGGTTTAAAGAAGATGGTCCAAAAAAGAGAAAATGTCCAGTGAGCGGCAGTTCTCTAGGTGAAAATGCCCTGTTAATGTCAGAGGTCAGAGGAGAATGGCCAGACTGGTTCAAGATGATAGAAATGCAACTCAAGCTCAACTCGAATAACTGCTTGTCACAACCAGTGTATGCAGGAGACCACCTCTGAATGAACAACAAATTGAACCTTGAAGCAGATGGGCTACAACAGCAGAAGACCACGCCAGGGAGCACT
Organism: Epinephelus fuscoguttatus; assembly: GCF_011397635.1. Classification (NCBI taxonomy): domain Eukaryota; kingdom Metazoa; phylum Chordata; class Actinopteri; order Perciformes; family Serranidae; genus Epinephelus; species Epinephelus fuscoguttatus. Next base: position 15,228,082 of record NC_064765.1, on the reverse strand, counting down.
TGTCAGCTAAGAACAGGAAACTGTGGCTACAATTCGCACAGGCTCACCAAAATTGGACAAAAGAAGATTGGAAAAATGTTGCTTGGTCTGAATTTGGCGTAAACAACATGAAAGCATGGATCCATCCTGCCTTGTATCAACGATTCAGGCTGGCGGTGGTGGTGTAATGGTGTGGGGATATTTTCTTGGCACACTTTGGGCCCCTTAGTACCAACTGAGCATCGTTTAAATGCCACAGCCTATCTGAGTATTGTTGCTGACTGTGTCCATCCCTTTACGACCACAGTGTACCCATCTTATGATGGCTACTTCCAGCAGGATAACACACCATGTCACAAAGCTCAGATCATCTCAAACTGGTTTCTTGAACATGACAATGAGTTCACTGTACTTCAACAGCCTCCACAGTCACCAGATCTCAATCCAATAGAGCACCTTTGGGATACAATGAAATGGGAGAGTCGCATCATGGATGTGCAGTCAACAAATCTGCAGCAACTGCATTATGCTATCATGTCAATATGGACCCAAATCTCTGAGGAATGTTTCCAGCACCTTGTTGAATCCATGCCATAAGGAGTTAAGGCAGTTCAGAAGCCAAAGGGGGGTCCAACCTGGTACTAGCAAGGTGTACCTAATAAAGTAGTCAGTCAGTGTATGTTTCAGTATTGGTAACGTTCCAACTTGCACACAAAGGGCACAGGGTACTTTGACCAGCTTCAGTTATTTCTATGGAAAGTGCTTTGCCACATAAATGTATTTTATTATCTACATGGTAAGTACAGGGAAAACTGACACTTTGATGGTTGCTTTTAGAAGAAGAGCCTATAAAGAAGGAAGAGCCAAAGAAACCAACCAAAGAAGAGAAAGAAGTCAAGATAACATTCAAAGAGGAGGAAAAAGTCAAGAAACCTCTCAAAGAAAAGAAGGAAGTCAAGAAACCTGTCACAAAAGAGAAAGAAGTCAAGAAACTTGTCAAAAAAGAGAGAGAAGTCAAGAAACCTCTCAAAGAAGAGAAAGAAGTCAAGAAACCACCCAAAGAGGAGAAAGAAGTCAAAAAACCTATGAAAGAAAAGAAGGAGATCAAGAAACCTCTCAAAGAAGAGAAAGAAGTCAAGAAACCAATTAAAGAGGAGAAAGAAGTCAAGAAACCACCCAAAGAAGAGAGGGAAGTCAAGAAACCTCTCAAAGAAGAGAAAGAAGTCAAAAAACCTGTAAAAGAAGTGAGGAAAGTCAAGAAACCTCTCAAGGAAGAGAAAGAAGTCAAGAAACCTCTCAAAGAAGAGAAAGAAGTCAAGAAACCACCCAAAGAGGAGAGAGACGTCAAAAAACCTCTCAAAGAAAAGAGGGAAGTCAAGAAACCTCTCAAAGAAAAGAGGGAAGTCAAGAAGCCTCTCAAAGAAGAGAGAGAAGTCAAGAAACCTCTCAAAGAAGAGAAAGAGGTCAAGGTGATTTCCAAAGAAGAAAAAGAACCAAAGACAATCTCCAAGAAAGAACCAACAAAACCCTCTAAAGAAGAGAAAGAAATCAAGAAGACTCAAAAAGACAAAGAGCCTGTCAAGAAAAGGGATACTACGACAGGTAGGCGTAGGCCAGCATTACAATGTTTTTACACAAGGATCCACTGACTATCCATACCTTGTCAGTTATCAACAGTAAGCGCCTGCAGCCATGCTATGACAATGCTAGCATGTTCACTATGCTCACCATCTTAGTTTAGCTTGTTAACTGATCAGCTTTGCCTTTTTATTTAAGATGCTGCACCCAAAAAGGCTGCAAGGAGGGTGAGAGTAGTCAAGAAGAAGGTTGCACCTGTCCTGAAGAGGGAACATCTGAATGTCACAAAAGCAGGTGAGATAACACAGCGCGTACAAAGAACATGTCACAGTGACATTATTTTCTTAATTAGCATTTGATGAATTTTGCACTAACTCAGCTTAAACCCAGTCAATGGAACAAAAAGACATAATTGGCTACTTGTTCAAATGGCTTAAAGCAACCCATGTTTACATTTCTGCTTACATAACTTCCCACAAAAATTGTATTGAAATCAAACTTTGTTTTTCTGCTGTTCATTACAGCTGAAGAGCCCAAGAAGGCAGTAAAGGTACTGAAAGCAAAAAAGCATATAGTTCCTGACCTGAAAAAGGAACACATGAATGTCACAAAAACAGGTAGATAACAGGCCACACTCATTACCATATGCTAACTTTAAGATACAGGGTGTAAGATCACAAACAATAGGCAATCTCGAAAATATAAAGAATCAAGAGTAGACCAAAATTTAAAACTACTGTTCTAATAATATTGTCTTTAAAACATAGATCTCATTAGACCCTTTTCATCTCCCCACTACAATATGCCTTCAATATTCATGGTGCTAACTGCTAAATATGCTTACTCCTTAAAGGTAAAAGCCAACATCAGATTCACTCTCATTTGGTGTTTTGCATTGTTATATTTGCGTTGTCTTCAGCACTGCATCTCTTGGATGCCTGCTGCTTATGATCTGGCACCTAGTTGCTGCCTGACCTCACCTGAGTGCTGTGGAGATACATGCCCAAAAACAACATGGCCTTAATCCACAGTCGTTGAAATTCAGCACTTGGGCAGTGACTTGCAGCGTCAGACACTGACGAAAAAGCCGTCCTTTAACGTCAGCATGACAAACGGCCGGTTGCAGTCATAGTTTCATGGTGTTCGGAGACATCAGGGGGATATGTGGCGGGAAATGAATGAAAGTTAAGGGGAAGACAACCCAAGTAGGTCAGGTGGGAGGGGTGGTGGATGGGTCCAACAAACACCAATTTCCACCCAGGAGAGCAGTGTTCATGTCCCGTAAGATTGTAAAGCCAAACCCTGTTCTTTTTTCCTAAACCCTACCATGTGTTTTTGTTGCCTAATCCAACCATGTGGTTTAGTTGTTGAAGGCAAAAAAACCCATCAATTTGCTGTGTTTTACCAATGTAGCGCATTTATTTTGAAAGAGACTCCATGAAAACGTTAAATTTGAAAGAAGACAATGCATGTAACACGCATAACTTGACATGGTGTCGCAGAACGTCAACATCCAATGCATCAAGGGTACCTCTGAGATCATATCTGGACATGGAAAGTCCATGATACCCTTGGTGAATATGGAGAAGTTTCTTCTTTCCACACAAAACTTAGAGTGGGATACATGTACTTTATGACTGCATATTCAACATGTCTCAAAACATATCCCATTTTTATAATGTACAGTCTCTGCCCTGCCATCAGGTGTTTCATTTTATATATACTTCAGATCATGCCTAATAACATTAGTGAATAGTCTCTATTTTCATAGTAAACCTTGTGTGTGCAACATGTATCGTGAGTGTGTTTATTATTATTTTAAAAATGATGTAAGCCCCTTGGCTTGACTGATATTTTTGTTTTTATTTTTTGCTTTTAAAGCTGAGGTTCCCAAAAAGAGGAGGGCCGAGCCAGTGTCTCCCAAAAAAGGTTTGTGTTTCTTTTGTGTTGTAATTTATTGCACAATGCATTTTCAATCACATTGTAGTTTTGCAGCAGTAATTTACTTTGTGGTCTCTAACTGAACTGTATACATTAGAATCAATAGAGCCGTGAATGTTTTTTTTCTAGCACCTGTTATCAAAGCAAAACCTAAAGCTGCTGTAAAGAAGAAAGGTATGCAGCACAAGTGTGTTTCTGTAGAGCTTTAGTAGCTTTAACATGTGGCTGCTGATGAAAACAGTAATGTTCAGACTATATTTTCAGTCTGCAACATGAAGAGAAAGTGTGTACACCTTGTTTCAACATTTTTGGAGTCTCAGATCATATTTTCTGAGGCCTTAAAAATGCCTTTAAAAGAACTGAAACTGATACAACACCCTTAACTTGACTGATAATTTTGTTTTTATTGTTTGCTTTTGAAGCGGAGGCACTCAAGGAGAAGAAGGCCGAGCCAGTGACTCCCATAAAAGGTTTGTTTTTCTTTGGTACTTTCATTTGTTAGTTAATTTCACGATTTCTGACTTAACTGTATATATAATAGAGCCATGAATGTTTTCTCTAGCACCTGTTATCAAAGCAAAACCTAAAGCTGCTGTAAAGAAGAAAGGTATGCAGCACAAGTGTGTTTCTGTAGAGCTTTAGTAGCTTTAACATGTGGCTGCTGATGAAAACAGTAATGTTGCAGACTGCATTTTCAGTCTGCAACATGAAGAGAAAGTGTGCAAATAGTATTGTAGAAATAGTAATCTTCAGAATATTGTCAGTAATATGATTTCAAAGACATGTTAAGGTAACAACCTAAAATCAAAATGTGTTGTTACAGTTACATGCTTTGCTATAGGCTGACAAATTAGTTTTACTGCTTTTTTTTTTTTTTTTTTTCTTAAATAGCTGGATTATACAAGAAGTGGATTGTCATCACTCAGTCTCTGAGTAATGACATAGGCCTAATCATTAAGAAATAATGTAATTGTCATTGTCATTTAAAAAAAACACAAAACTTAGAGGCATGTTTTTTTCACAGTGCTTTACTTTTGGAATGGTCATAAAGTAGTACAATAAAAATGTTCAAGGAAGAACACTGTGATAGTTATTAATTTGAAATTGAATTTTGAATTAAATTGAATTGTATTAGTTTGAATATTGAATTTCACCGTCTTTTAATCTTTTCTGGCTGTCATTGTCTCAAACAGTCTACAAAAACTGCAGTTTTCATAGACTAGCTACTTACATTACATGTTTAATGTGAAGCTAAGATGAGTTATTGAATTATATTTTTGAATATTTTCCAATAACAGAGGCTCCTGCAGTTCCTAAGGTGAAAGCCAAACCAGAACCTGCAAAGAAAGGTATGAACATGCTTTTATTCTTTTGTATCAACTGTCAATAAATTTGTAAAAAATAGTGATTGTATGGATTTTTAGCACATCAGTATTTAATTCATTTAATGATTCAGCCAATTTTGTGGTTGCTGACATTGGCATTTTATGTGAAGAACACATATATTCAATTAAACTGTCACATAACACGACATATTAACACTCATCTTTACATATACTTAAAACTTGAGGGCTTATTGGTGTCATGATTTTCCAGCAGTGGCAGCTCCCAAGGAGCCCAAGAAGGAACCAAAGGAAAAAGTCAAAGCTGAACCTTTAAAAGCAGGTAATGTAAAACCATCCATAGAGTCATACTGAGAGTATGACTGAAAATACTGTATTGTAAACAGTATATGTGAGCATTAGTTGTACTTCACTGCAGACGACCCCAAAATAGAGGGCCAGGTCAAAGCATAAAGAAGGCTAAATAGACAAAGACTGATTTTCTTTGTTTAATGAAGGGTATATTTCTCTGTACATAAAACTTTTCAATCAGCTTTGTCTTTGTATTTCAGACGCTGCACCCAAAAAGGCTGCAAGGAGGGTTAGAGTAGTCAAGAAGAAGGTTGTGTCTGCCCTGAAGAAGGAACATCTTAATGTGACAAAAGCAGGTGAGATAATACAGTGCAATTTTAACCTCATGATCAGCGTCTCATGATTTTGCAGTGACACAGTTTACCTATTTAATGTGAAGCTAAGATGAGCTAATGAATTATATTTTTGAATATTCCCCAATAACAGAGGCTCCTGCAGTTCCTAAGGTGAAAGCCAAACCAGAACCTGCAAAGAAAGGTACGAACATGCTTTTGTGTCAATTGTTGTTTGTAAAAATATTTAATGAGGCCTTAAAAATGTCTTAAAAAGCATTGAATTTGACTTTAAAAGTGATGCAACATCCTTAACTTGACTTATATTTTTTGTTTTTATTATTTACTTTAGAAGCTGAGGTTCCTAAGGAGAAGAAGGCCGAGCCAGTGACTCCCAAAAAAGGTTTGTTTTTCTTTGGTACTTTCATTTATTAGTTAATTTCATGATTTCTGACTTAACAGTATACATAATAGAACCTTGACTGTTTCTCTAGCACCTGTTATCAAAGCAAAACCTAAAGCTGCTGTAAAGAAGAAAGGTATGCAGCACAAGTGTGTTTCTGTAGAGCTTTAGTAGCTTTAACATGTGGCTGCTGATGAAACAGTAATGTTCAGACTGTACTTTCAGTCCGCAACATGAAGTGAAAGTGTGCATAAATTGTTTCAGCATTTTTGGAGTTTCAAATAATTTTTCATGAGGCCTTAAAAATGTCTTTGAAAGCATTGAATTAGACCATAAAGTGATACAACACCATGAACTTGACTGATATTTTTGTTTTTTATTTTTTGCTCTAGAAGCTGAGGTTCTCAAGGAGAAGAAGGCCGAGCCAGTGACTCCCAAAAAAGGTTTGTTTTTCTTTGGTACTTTCATTTGTTAGTTAATTTCACGATTTCTGACTTAACTGTATATATAATAGAGCCATGAATGTTTTCTCTAGCACCTGTTATCAAAGCAAAACCTAAAGCTGCTGTAAAGAAGAAAGGTATGCAGCACAAGTGTGTTTCTGTAGAGCTTTAGTAGCTTTAACATGTGGCTGCTGATGAAAACAGTAATGTTCAGAATAGCATTATTAATCTAATTTCAAAGACATGTTGCGGTAACAACCCAAAATCAAAATGTGTTGTTACAGTTACATGCCTTTCTATAGGCTGACAAATTAGTTTTAGCGCTTGCACTCAAAAATTTGTTTTAAAAACAACAGCTTGATTATATAAAGAATGAACGCCATTACCTAAAAAAGACAGAGATGCATGTTCTTAACACTACCTTATTTCTGGATTGGGAGTAAAATGATGCAGTGAAGATGTTCAAGAAAAATCAACATGATAAATATCAATCTGATATATTGAATTTCAACATGTTTTAATCTTTTCTTGTTGTCATTGTCTCAGTCTACAAGAATTACAGTGCTAACATGTGAAGCTAAGATGAGCTAATGCATTTTATTTTTGAATATTCCCCAATAACAGAGGCTCCTGCAGTTCCTGAGGTGAAAGCCAAACCAGAACCTGCAAAGAAAGGTATGAACATGCTTTTATTCTTTCAGTTGTCAATACATTTAAATTGTTTTTGGTTGCTGACACTGACCTCTTATGTAAAGAACACATGAAAAAATATTTATTTAATAAAGGTTTTACATAACACTACATATTAACACTTAGCTTTACATATACCTAAAACTTGAGGGCTTATTGGTGTCATAATTTTCCAGCAGTGGCAGCTCCCAAGGAGCCCAAGAAGGAACCAAAGGAAAAAGTCAAAGCTGAACCTTTAAAAGCAGGTAATGTAAAACCATCCATAGAGTCATACTGCAACTGTTGTGATACATATATAGTTTTCATCACTGTACAGTATCTGTAAACATTAGTTGTACTTCAGCACAGGAGGTCCCAAAATAGAGGCTTGACAGGAGCCTTAGTAAGGCTCAATAGACTGATAGGTTTCCTTTGTTCAATTAAAGGTATTTTTTCTTTCCTCTGTATAATGTATGTGGAATTTTTTAATCAGTTTTGTCTTTGTATTTCAGATGCTGCACCCAAAAAGGCTGCAAGGAGGGTTAGAGTAGTCAAGAAGAAGGTTGTGTCTGTCCTGAAGAAGGAACATCTTAATGTTACAAAAGCAGGTGAGATGATACCGTGCATTTCAACCTCATGGTCAGCATTTCATGACGTTGCACTGACACATTTTACATGTTTAAGATGAGCTAATGAATTATATTTTTGAATATTCTCCAATAACAGAGGCTCCTGCAGTTCCTAAGGCGAAAGCCAAACCAGAACCTGCAAAGAAAGGTATGAACATGCATTTATATTAAAGTGATTATAATTTCTTTTAGATGTTCAGATGCTCCATGTCCTATTGTTAACTAATATCTCACCTCCTCCTTAATCGGCTCATTCAAGAATGACAAAATGTAATTTTTGGTGTATTTCCCAATAACAGAGGCTCCTGCAGTTCCTACGGTGAAAGCCAAACCAGAACCCACAAAGAAAGGTATGAACATGTTTTATTCTTTTGTGTCTATTGTCAATTCATTATAAAAAATAAAGTGAATCTATTAGCTGCTGAGATGTTTTATAACCTGATATCTCACCAATCTTTAATTAATTAAAGATTTCAACCCATTCAATAATTAAACAAATAGATAGATGGTTGAGTTTTGATATCAAGCGTCACACAATAAACACTTCTCTTTATATACACCTACACTTGAGGAAGATAGAGCGTCTTAATGTTACAAAAGCAGGTGAGATGATACAGTGTGTAGAACAGGTCACATTGACATTTTATCCTCGTGATTAGTATATCGTGAACTGGCAGTGACACAGTGAACATATTCAGTATGAAGCTAAGATGAGCTAATGAATTATATTTTTGAATATTCCCCAATAACAGAGGCTCCTGCAGTTCCTAAGGTGAAAGCCAAACCAGAACCTGCAAAGAAAGGTATGGACATGCTTTATTCTTTGGTGTCAATTGTCAGTTTATTTAGTAAATATTTTGATCATTTTTAGCTGCTTATGCTCCATAACCTAATATCTCATCAAACTAAACTAGATGTCTTTTGTTTCTTTGTTTGTTTGTTGACACTGACTATTTATGTGTAGAACACATGAAAAAATATGTATGCAATCGAGGTTTAACATGACACTTCTTTACATATATCTAAAACTTGAGGGCTTATTGGTGTCATAATTTCCCAGCAGTGGCAGCTCCCAAGGAGCCCAAGAAGGAGCCAAAGGAAAAAGTCAAAGCTGAACCTTTAAAAGCAGGTAATGCAAAAACATCCATAGAGCCATACTGCAACTGTTGTGATACATAAACGGTTTTCATCACAATACAGTATTTGTAAGCAGCAGTTGTACTTCAGTGCAGAGGTCCAAAAATAGAGGGATGACTGAAGAGGGCTAAATAGACTGATAGGTTTCCTTCGTTCAGTGAAGGGTATTTTTCTTTCCTCTGTATAATTTATGTGAAACTGTTCAATAAGCTTTGTCTTTGTATTTCAGACGCTGCACCCAAAAAGGCTGCAAGGAGGGTTAGAGTAGTCAAGAAGAAGGTTGTGTCTGTGATGAAGAAGGAACATCTTAATGTTACAAAAGCAGGTGAGATGATACCGTGAAATGTTATCCTTGTGTTTAGCACTTCATGATTTTAGAGTGACACAGTTTAATGTGAAGCTAAGATGAGCTAATGAATTATATTTTTGAATATTCCCCAATACCAGAGGCTCCTGCAGTTCCTACAGTGAAAGCCAAACCAGAACCTGCAAAGAAAGGTATGAGCATGTTTTTTATTATTTTGTGCTGATTGTTGTTTGTTAAAATAAAGTGATGCCCCATGACCTAATATCTCACCAATACTTTATCGGCTCATTCAAGAATGACAATAATGTAATTTTTGTGTGTATTCCCTAATAACAGAGGCTCCTGCAGTTCCTACGGTGAAAGCCAAACCAGAACCTGCAAAGAAAGGTATGAGCATGCTTTATTCTTTTGTGTCTATTATCAATTCAATAAGTGAAGTGAGTTAGATATTTTTTAGCTGTTCAGATGCTCCATAACCTTCTATCTCACCAATCTTTCATCAGACCATTCAAGAACTAAAATATTCTTAGATATGATGCACACCATAATTTTTGTGTCGTACACATAAATATATATGTTCAAAGACGCTGTCACATAAGAAACACTCATCTTTACATATACTTAAAACTTGAGGGCTTATTGGCGTCATAATTTCCCAGCAGTGGCAGCTCCCAAGGAGCCCAAGAAGGAACCAAAGGAAAAAGTCAAAGCTGACCCTTTAAAAGCAGGTAATGTAAAACCATCCATAGAGCCATACTGAGAGCATAGCTAGAAATATTTTTATGATACATTACAGTACAATATTTGTTAGCATAAGTTGTATTGTAAAAATGTTTACTCATAGAAGCTCCCAAAGAGAGGCCCAGCTGGAGCCTAAATAAGTCAAAATAGACTGATAGGTTTCCTGTGTTTAATGAAGGGTATATTTCCTTTATCTAGATACTTTTTGTGAAACAGTTCAGTTTTGTCTTTTCATTTCAGATGCTGCACCCAAAAAGGCTGCAAGGAGGGTTAGAGTAGTCAAGAAGAAGGTTGTGTCTGCCCTGAAGAAGGAACATCTTAATGTGACAAAAGCAGGTGAGATAATACAGTGTGTAGAAGAACAGGTCACAGTGACATTTTATCCTTGTGGTTGGTATTTGATGACTTTGCAGTGACACAGTTTATGTGAAGCTAAGATGAGCTAATGAATTATATTTTTGAATATTCCCCAATTAACAGAGGTTCCTGCAGTTCCTGAGGTGAAAGCCAAACCAGAACCTGCAAAGAAAGGTATGAGCATGTTTTTATTCTTTTGTGCCAATTGTCTTTTCAATAAGTAAAGTAAATTTGATATTCAAAGATATCACATAATAAACACTTACCTAAAACTTGAGGGCTTATTGGTGTCATAATTTTCCAGCAGTGGCAGCTCCCAAGGAGCCCAAGAAGGAACCAAAGGAAAAGGTCAAAGCTGAACCTTTAAAAGCAGGTACTGTAAAGACTCACAGATGCTGCAGTCCATTTACATCCTGTCTCACTCAGAGAGGACTGAAAACATTAAAGAAACTGTAACTGAAACACGGGAAATCCTCACATCAACATCTTTATACCCCATTTATATCAATGTGTCACATGACCCTTGTCTGACTAGAAATCTATGTCAGTTCAACAGAATGTTTTTTGTCGTTTGAACATTTAATTCTGTCAGATTAACATAAATATTGGAGTTTGAAAACATAATTAAATCAGTGTTCTATATACAAAAATATTGTGTCAAAATAACTTTATTTGTCGTGCTGAATTTGATCAAAAAATTAGGTTGAATTTGTACATTTTTTTTCTTACATTATGTATAAACAAAACTAAAGGATTAAAAAAGCAGACAGTCCTCATTGGTCGTCTTTCTGCTTCTCATTTCAGCTGAAGAACCCAAGAAGGCAGTTAAGGTGAAAGCTATAAAAAAGCACAAGGAACATGTAAATGTTACTAAAGCAGGTAAGTGACAGGCCACACTCATCACATCAGGCTTTATAATGCTTTGACATATAATAGATGAGCTGACAGATAATTGAATTTCCCCTTGGGGATGAATAAAGTTATTCTTATTCTGTTTTTCTTATTCTTATATGTTAACGTTTTAAGATGCAGTGTGTGAGATCTTAAACACCATGGGATTCTTAAAATATCATGAATCAAGAGGAGTACACCAGCATTTAAAACTATTGTTCTAATAATAATACATTTATATTGTGTTTCAAACACAGATCTAAAGTACACTCTATCAGGTCACGACTATAGTCTGCTTTTATCATTCAAAGTGCTGCACAACATCCATTTTTTAAGATTTTGTATTTCAAACCTGAACAAACCTGAAACTTTCTACATAATCTTTTTTCAGCTGTATGTTTTCACACACTGACGTTTTCTCTGTCACAGAGCCTGTAACTCCAAAAGAAAAAGTCAAACCAGCACCAACAATAAAAGGTAGCTACAGTGATTAATTTAATTTCACCAATAAAATATCATCCGTACTAACTTGTATGTTTTCGGTCTGCTTATTTAACAAACTTTTTAGTCTAGATGCTTGAATGTTGTGGTGTCTGGAATCTTTGTGTGTGTGTGAATAAACTGCATCATGAAAACAAAGTGCTGTAAATGACCAACTTGACTCATTTTAGAATTTTTATTATTTGCTTTAGAAGCTGAGGTTCTCAAGGAGAAGAAGGCCGAGCCAGTGACTCCCAAAAAAGGTTTGTTTTTCTTTGGTACTTTCATTTATGTCACAATGTATTTTTCACTGGTGGTTCCTGACTAGGGGCCGTGTATTTCTCTAGCACCTGTTATCAAAGCAAAACCTAAAGCTGCTGTAAAGAAGAAAGGTATGCAGCACAAGTGTGTTTCTGTAGAGCTTTAGTAGCTTTAACATGTGGCTGCTGATGAAAACAGTAATGTTCAGACTGTACTTTCAGTCTGCAACATGAAGAGAGAGTGTGCACAAATTGTTTCAACATTTTTGGGGTCTAAAATCATATTTAATGAGGCCTTAAAAATGTATTTAAAAGCTTTGAATTTAACTTTTAAAGGTGATGCAACACCTTTAACTTGACTGATGTGTTTGTTTTTATTATTTGCTCTAGAAGCTGAGGTTCCTAAGGAGAAGAAGACCGAGCCAGTGACTCCCAAAAAAGGTTTGTTTTTCTTTGGTACTTTCATTCATGTCACAATGCATTTTTCACTCCCTTCATTTTTTTAGTAGATTTGCATAGTTCGTAGTGTACTTTGTGGTCTCTGACTGGAGACATGTATTTCTCTAGCACCTATTATCAAAGCAAAACCTAAAGCTGCTGTAAAGAAGAAAGGTATGCAGCACAAGTGTGTTTCTGTAGAGCTTTAGTAGCTTTAACATGTGGCTGCTGATGAAAACAGTAATGTTCAGACTGTACTTTCAGTCTGCAACATGAAGAGAAAGTGTACACAAATTGTTTCAACATTTTTAACCCTCAGGCATCAGTTTAATTTACTACCCTTCGGGACAAAAATGTCCATAATGAAGCATGAGGGTTAAGAATGTCTCAAAAAGCACTGAATTAGACTTTAAAAATGGTGTCGGACCCCTGGCTTTACAGGTGTTTTTTTAATTATTATTTCCTTTAGAAGCTGAGGTTCTGAAGGAGAAGAAGGCCGAGCCAGTGACTCCACCAAAAGGTTTGTTTTTCTTTTATGTTGTAATTTATTTCACAATGTATTTTTATTTTTAATTACACTGTAGTTTTGCAGCATCAGTTTACTTCGTGGTAATTGTATGAATAAGAATTTATAGAGCCATGAATGTTTTTTCTAGCACCTGTTATCAAAGCAAAACCTAAAGCTGCTGTAAAGAAGAAAGGTATGCAGCACAAGTGTGTTTCTGTAGAGCTTTAGTAGCTTTAACATGTGGCTGCTGATGAAAACAGTAATGTTCAGAACTTTTGAAGACTTGTTAAGCAAACAGTCCCAAATTTGTTGTTCCACTAGTGTTGTCGAGGAAAACAAATTTTTGTCATTTTACATTTGACTTGAACATTTACATGCTTCACTATATATTGACGAATTAATGTTAGCTCTTGCATTCAAGAATTAGTTTTAAGAAACTGACTGTCAAAAATGAACTGTCATTACCCTAAAAAAGACTGAGAGCTTAATGGGGACTGGGACTAAAATAATGTCATGAAAATGTTCAAGGCAAAACAACATGACAGATGTCGATCTCACACATATTGATTTTAAATGTTTTTTAAATGTTTTTAGTGTTGTCCTTGTCTCATATACAGTCTGCTGGAATTACAGTTTTCATAGAGCATTCACAATACATGTTTCACGTGAAACTAATGAATAATATTTTTGAATATTCTCCAATAACAGAGGCTCCTGCAGTTCCTAAGGTGAAAGCCAAACCAGAACCTGCAAAGAAAGGTATGAGCATGCTTTATTCTTTCAATTATCAATACATTTGTAAAAATAATAATAAAGTGAATTAATTTTTAGATGCTCCATAACCTAATATCTCATCAATCTTTAATTCATTCAATAATTCAACCCATTCAAGAATTAAACTCAACTAAATTCTAGTTAGATATTACGCATATTTTTTGTTTGCTGATGTCATAATTTCCCAGCAGTGGCAGCTCCCAAGGAGCCCAAGAAGGAACCAAAGGAAAAAGTCAAAGCTGAACCTTTAAAAGCAGGTAATGTAAAACCATCCATAGAGTCATACTGGGAGCAAAGCTAATAATGCTGTTACAATACATGTTTTTATTACAGTACCATATTTGTGAGCATTAGTTGTACTGTGCAGTGCAGGAGATCCCAAAATAGAGGCTTGACTGAAGCCTAAATAATGCTAAGAGAATGGTTTCCTTTGTTCAATGAAGGGTGTATTTCTGTCTTCTGTATAATGTATGTGGAATTTTTTAATCAGCTTTGTCTTTGTATTTCAGATGCTGCACCCAAAAAGGCTGCAAGGAGGGTTAGAGTAGTCAAGAAGAAGGTTGTGTCTGTCCTGAAGAAGGAACATCTTAATGTTACAAAAGCAGGTGAGATGTTACAGTGTGTAGAAGTGTATTTCATCAATTAGCAGTGACACTGGTCACATGTTTAATGTGAAGCTAAGATGAGCTAATGAATTATATTTTTGAATATTCCCCAATACCAGAGGCTCCTGCAGTTCCTACAGTGAAAGCCAAACCAGAACCTGCAAAGAAAGGTATGAACATGCTTTTACTCTTTTGTGTTGATTGTTGTTTGTAAAATTAAAGTGTTATTTATTTTTTATTTTTTTATTTTTTTTCATTTTTTTAAGATGTTCAGATGCTCAATGACTAACTAATATTTCACCAATCTTTAATCGGCTCATTCAAGAATGACAATAATATAATTTTTGTGTGTATTCCCCAATAACAGAGGCTCCTGCAGTTCCTACGGTGAAAGCCAAACCAGAACCTGCAAAGAAAGGTATGAGCATGCTTTATTCTTTTGTGTCAAAGTGATTTTAATTTTTTTTAGCTGTTCAGATGCTCCATGAACTAATATCTTACCAATCAAGAATGACAATATAATTAGATAGTATGCCCAATATTTGTGTATTACACATAAAAATTCTATATTCAATATATTCTGAGAAAATGTCACACTTCTCTTTATATACACTTAAACTTAAGGAAGATAGAGCATCTTAATGTTACAAAAGCAGGTGAGATGATACAGTGTGGTGAAGAACAGGTCACAGCGACATTTTATCCTCGTGGTTAGTATTTCATGGATTTTACAGTGACACATTTTACATGTTTAATGTGAAGCTAAGATGAGCTAATGAATTATATTTTTGAATATTCCTCAATAACAGAGGCTCCTGCAGTTCCTAAGGTGAAAGCCAAACCAGAACCTGCAAAGAAAGGTATGAACATGATTTTTTCTTTTGTGCTGATTGTCAATTTATTGTAAAAAATAAACTTCATCTGATTTTAAACATTAACAAAACTGGAACTTTCCATGTAATCTTTTTCCAGCTGTATATTTTCACACACTGATGTTTTCTCTGTCACAGAGCCTGTAACTCCAAAAGAGAAAGTCAAACCTGCACCAACAATAAAAGGTAGTTAAAGTGATTAGTAAAATGATACATAATATGTGTGATATGTGGTGTCAGGAATCTGTGTGTGTGAATAAACTGCATCAGTTGTATAATAACATGATAACAAATCGCTGTAAATGGCCAACTTGACTGATATTTTTGTTATTATTTACTTTAGAAGCTGAGGTTCCTAAGGAGAAGAAGGCCGAGCCAGTGACTCCACCAAAAGGTTTGTTTTTCTTTGGTACTTTCATTTTTCTCACGATGTATTTTTCATTCTCTTTAATTCTTTTTTTGTAGATTTGCATAATTTGCAACTGTAGTATATTTTGTGGTTTCTGTTGATACCATTACATGTTCAACAGGAAACTAATAAATTATATTTTTGAATATTTCCTAATAACAGAGGCTCCTGCAGTTCCCGAGGTGAAAGCCAAACCAGAACCTGCAAAGAAAGGTATGAACATGCTTTTATACTTTTCTGTTGATTGTCAATTTATTGTAATAATAAACTGGATCTGATGGTTTTTTTTGGTTTGTTTCTTTCTTTAGCTGTTTAGATGTTTCATAATGTTTCATTTCACTTAACCATTGTAACACACCAAATGCCTTGGCTTCTCATAACTTCCTCACAAAGCTAAGAAATGAGGCCATTAACAAATAAACCTCAACAGAGCGGGCAGCTACATCCTTGTAGTGATGGTTAAGAGTATTATTTGGTCTGCTCAGAGTAAGCTAAGTGTGTGCATCTGCCCAGCTGTGTGATACATCCTAATATCTCACCAATATTTGATTCAGTAAAGATTTCAACCCATTCAAGAATTAAACTCATGGGGCGCTGGTGGCTTAGTGGTAGAGCAGGCGCCCCATGTACAAGGCTGTTGCCGCAGTGGCCCAGGTTCGACTCCAGCCTGTGGCCCTTTGCTGCATGTCACTCCCTCTCTCTCTCTCTCCCCCCTTCACGCTTGTCTGTCCTATTATTATACATTAAAGGCTAAAAAGCCCAAAAAAATATCTTTAAAAGAAAAAAAAAAAGAATTAAACTCAGTCATAGATGAGTTTAGATATTATGCATATTTTTTTGTTTATTGATACAAACTTTTTATGTGCAGAACACAGAAAGACACTTACCTAAAACTTGAGGGCTTATTGGTGTCATGATTTTCCAGCAGTGGCAGCTCCCAAGGAGCCCAAGAAGGAACCAAAGGAAAAAGTCAAAGCTGAACCTGTAAAAGCAGGTACTGTAAAACCATCCATAGAGTCATACTGATGGCAAGGCTAATAATGCTGTTACAATACATGTTTTTATTACAGTACAGTATTTGTAAGTATAAGCTGCACTTAAGAAATATTTACTCATAGAAGGTCCGAAAGAGAGGCCTGACTGAAGCCTACAGGAGGCTAAATAGACTAAAGGGTTCAAGGGTTTGTTTTATGACACTGACTTTTTATGAGTAGAACACATACAAAAAATATGTATTCAATGATGGTGTCATATCACACTACATATTGACACTTATCTTTACATATACCTAAAACTTGAGGGCTTATTGGTGTCATAATTTTCCAGCAGTGGCAGCTCCCAAGGAGCCCAAGAAGGAACCAAAGGAAAAAGTCAAAGCTGAACCTTTAAAAGCAGGTAATGTAAAACCATCCATAGAGCCATACTGAGAGCATGACTGAAAATACTGTTGTGATACATATGCAGTTTTCATCACAATACAATATTTGTAAGCATTAGTTGTACTACAATGCAGACGGTCTCAATGTAGAGGCTTGACTGAAGCCTACAGAGGGCTACATGGACTGATAGGTTTCCTTTGTTCAGTGAAGGGTGTATTTCTGTCTTGTGTGTAATTTATGTGAAAATGTTCAATCAGCTTTGTATCTTTATTTCAGACGCTGCACCCAAAAAGGCTGCAAGGAGGGTTAGAGTAGTCAAGAAGAAGGTTGTGTCTGTCCTGAAGAAGGAACATCTTAATGTTACAAAAGCAGGTGAGATAATACAGTGACATTTTATCATTGTGGTCAACATTTCATGAATTTGCACTGACACCGGTCACATATTTAATGTGAAGCTAATATGAGTTAATGAATTATATTTGTGAATATTCCCCAATAACAGAGGCTCCTGCAGTTCCTAAGGTGAAAGCCAAACCAGAACCTGCAAAGAAAGGTATGAACATGCTTTATTCTTAAAATGATTTTAATTTTTTGGTGTTCAGATGCTGCATGACCTATTGTTAACTACTTTTTCACCAATCCTAAATCAGCTCATTCAAGAATGACAATAATGTAATTTTTGTGTGTATTCCCCAATAACAGAGGTTCCTGCAGTTCCTACGGTGAAAGCCAAACCAGAACCTGCAAAGAAAGGTATGAGCATGCTTTATTCTTTTGTGCCAAAGTGATTTTGATTCACAGCAAGTGTCACACTTCTCTTTATATACACCTAAACATGAGGAAGATAGAGCATCTTAATGTTACAAAAGCAGGTGAGATGATACAATGTGTAGAACAGGTCACAGTGACATTTTATCCTCAGGGTTAGTATTTGATGGATTTTACAGTGACAGGTTTTATATGTTTAATGTGAAGCTAAGAGTCAGTGAATTATATTTTTGAATATTTCCCAACAACAGAGGCTCCTGCAGTTCCTAAGGTGAAAGCCAAACCAGAATCTGCAAAGAAAGGTATGAACATGTTTTTATTCTTTTGTGCTGATTGTCAGTTCAATAAGTAAAGTAAATTTGATATTCGAAGTAGCTACTTACCTTTACATATATATCTAAAACTTGAGGGCTTATTGGTGTCATAATTTTCCAGCAGTGGCAGCTCCCAAGGAGCCCAAGAAGGAGCCAAAGGAAAAAGTCAAAGCTGAACCTTTAAAAGCAGGTAATGTAAAGACTCACAGATGCTGCAGTCCATTTACATCCCGCCACACTCAGAGAAGACTGTTAAAAAAATGTAGAAACTGGAGCTGAAACACTGGAAATCTTCACATTAGCACCTTCATACCCCAGTTATATCAATGTGTGTAGCTAAATGACAGGGACAGCTTGCTGTACAATGCAGTACAGAACAACAGCACCACAAACTGCATCCTGAAAAATCAGAATCAGATTCCAGTGTATTGCCAAGTTTGTAGATACAAGGAATTTGCTTTGGTTTACTGCAGAAATCAGGAAACATAAATGTAGAATAGAAGAAAATTAAAATTCAAATATGAAAAAAATGCTCTAAAAAATATGTAAAATATAATGTACAATATATCTGACTAAAAATAAAGGAGCAGTTCAGTGTTTTTGAAGTAGTAGCTTGTGCAGGAATATGCAAAATTTGGTTCACGGTAGAAAGTATAAATAAAAGTATAAAAAGAATGTGCAACATACATTGTACAGCAATATATATGTTAGACTGTGTAACCCAGGTCACAAAGAGTTAACAGCACAGCAGACTCTTGGTAACACTGTAGGGAGAGGACCTGCTGCTCAGTGCATGTAGATCTATGTGTGTGTGAGGGGCCCTCCTAAGAGAAACCTTATGAGTGGCACAGAGGGTCCCCGAATAGTTCAGGGTTTTTGAGTTGATTTGGAGTTTGATGGCGAGCCGACCCAGACGAGACCTCTAGATCCCTGGACTGAAGATCCCTGAGCCAGAAACTGCCAACCTTACCCCGCGCTGCCCCGCCGGTAGGATAAACATCACCTGCATAAGGCCAACACCACTTGCACAGACCCGAAACCCAGACTTTTATTTTACCCCTGTTTGTTGTTTTTATTTGGCTTGGAAAAGACATTTACCCTTTTAGTTCCTCTTCAACGCATCCCTGCGCTTGTGCAAGGACTGAATCTTAACCCTCACTGAATTACGTGAATGGACTGAGTATTAACATCAATGATTGTGAATGGTTATGGTGATTGTAGTGTTGTCTAAATGGTGAATAGTAAACTGTTGTTAGGTCGCAGCTAGTTGTTAATGGATAGTATTGAAACAGGGGTTGTTTTAACAGTGTTACCTTCCTCATGTTGGATCCCAAGAGTGAGATTTGAGAGTCTTGATTACTTACAATAGGGTGACAGACAGGAGAGTAGTGAAAAGAGTGATGAAAGAATTCATTTGTTGCAGACCTGTAACTGAGGTATCTTTGTAGAGTTGTATTGTACATTGGAAACTGTTTATAATAATTTTATTTTGTATTATCTTTACTTTCATGTCAATTTCAAAGAAAAAATACATGGTATAGTTCACAGCTCTTTGTCTCGTGTGGTCACTGAGTGTTGCAAATCGCCTTTTCTGCCTTCTGTTTGAGTCTGGTATCTTCTGACTCTGGTCCAGTATGATCTTTACCAACTAATTATTCATTACTGCACCACCCCCCATGCTGGTATGCTACAACTGCACTATTAGTCAAATTAGTGAAAAAATAAATGTACAAATGACAGATAAATAAATACAGAAATAGTGAAATGAATGTATAAATATAGAAATAAATAAATAGGAAAATTTAAAAAAAAATACAGAAATAAATTAATGCAAAATTGAAAAAGAAATACAGGAAGGAATAAACAAATAAATGTGAAAATAATTAGATAAATAAATAAATGTAAAAATAAATACAGTTGTAAATCAATAAGTAAGTATGGAAATAAATAAATGTATGAATAAATAAATCCATAAATAATTTAAAATATAATGAATAAATACATATTGAAATAAACATGGAAATAAATAAATAAATAAATGCATAGATAAATAATAATTACACGTCTTAAATTGATTTATATAGATATATAATAGATATTTATTTCTGTATTTTTTTAGGCATTTATTTATTCTTTCTTTAGTTCTGTAATTATTTATTTCCATAGTTTTTTCCATAGTTTGTGTTTGGAAAGGCACCTTTTAAATAAATGTATTATTATTATTATTACCACTACTTTTAGCTGTGTATCTAAACTGAGAGTATAAACATGGTTTACAGCTCACACAAACATTGTTCTTCCACACCTTTCAAAAACTATTGAAAACTACTTGAAGAAAATATGTCACTAGAATGTGAGGACCAGATTATCAGTTTACAGTGCAGATGTTTTTGATATAAACTCTAAAAGTATCTTATCAAAAGGCAAAGCTAATTTTGTGCCCCATTTTGTGACACAGAAGCGCCAAAGGAAAAGGCCAAAGCAGCTCCTGCTAAGAAAGGTAACACACACACACACACACACACACACACATCATAAATTTATAAGTTTTTGATTATGTTTTCATTAATCACTAAAGAGAAAAATGATTGATTGTCACAAACGGAATAAAACTGTCCTGCTGTAACAAATATTTTGCTTTTTACATACAGAAATTATTGCTCCTAAAGAAAAGGCCAAACCTGCCGTCTTGAAAAAAGGTAAGTGTGGAGCATGTTATAAAATATACATAAAATCATTTACATCTTGCTGTATGTGTATCTTATTTCCATCTTTCCACTCACAGAACAAGAGGCCAGAAACGTCACTCTAGTGAAACACAGATTCAAAATAGTGCCCATGAAAAAAGGTATTTTTTCTTTATATGTTTCACTGGTTTCATATTTCAGTGAACTGAGTCAGTGATTCTGAGCATTTATGTGTTTTATGTTTTCAGAAGTCAAGCCGCCAAAGGAGAAAGTCAAACCAGTCGCTGCAAAGAAAGGTACGACACATTGTATATATTTCAAACACCAAAATGTTCGCGACATCAGTGCAAACCAGACATCGTGTACTATGTTTTCTTTAGCAGCCGAGAAGCCCAAACCAGCCAAAACAAAGAAAGGTAGGACAAATCTTTGTGTTCAGATTTCTCCTCCCAGTATGCATGTTTCTGGAATGACAAACCTAAAATCACTTTACACAGAACCTGCTCCAGTCAAGACAAAACCAGCCCCGGTAGTCAAAGGTAAAAGGACACTAATTAACATTTATGTTTGTGTTAAAATAATGAAGCAACTGATTTTCCCACTCATTTGGATTTTCTTACAGAGGCAGAAGTACCACCCAAAAATATCTCAGTAGCAAAGGAGAAGGTGAAGCTTGTGCCACTGAAGAAAGGTACTTCTTTTAGTTTACACACTAATATCAATATTTTTAAATGGCCATCACTACAGTGTGCCCTTTTTTATTCAAAGTGCTCACTGCTTAACATTTATGAGTTTTGCATTTTAAAAAATAATAAAACTGGTGATTATTGTTTTTTTTTTTAATCTTTTCACTCTCTCATAGTGCCTGTAACTCCAAAAGAAAAAGTCAAACCAGCACCACCAAAAAAAGGTAGTTAAAGTGATTAACTTAATTTCACCAATAAAATATCATCCATACTAACACCATACATAGTATGTATTTTCCCACAGTATTATTTATTCACTTATTTTTGTATTTTTACAGTCTGCTTATTTAACAAACTTTTTAGTCTAGATGCTTGATGCTCCTGTGGTGTCAGGAGTATTTGTGTGAATAAACTGCATCATGAAAACAAAATGCTGTAAATGACCAACTTGACTGATTTTTAAATTTTGATTATTTACTTTAGAAGCTGAGGTTCCTAAGGAGAAGAAGGCCGAGCCAGTGACTCCCAAAAAAGGTTTGTTTTTCTTTCGTACCTTCATTTATTTCACAATGTATTTTTCACTCTCTTCACCTTTTAGTAGATTTGCAGCATCAGTTTACTTTGTTGTTTCTGACTGGAGACATGTATTCCTCTAGCACCTGTTATCAAAGCAAAACCTAAAGCTGCTGTAAAGAAGAAAGGTATGCAGCACAAGTGTGTTTCTGTAGAGCTTTAGTAGCTTTAACATGTGGCTGCTGATGAAAACAGTAATGTTCAGACTGCTTATTAATATAATTTCAAAGGCTTGTGGAGGAAACTACTAAAAATCTGCTGTTCTCTATTGTATCTCTCCACTCCACTACATTTTTATTTACTGTGATTTATAATTTGGCCTATCAGATCTCTGGATTTTTGTGGTGGTGTCAGGAATCTTACTGTGTAAATAAACTGCATCAGTTGTGTAATAACTTGGACACAAAGTGCTGGAAACAACAGTCAGCATGAGTTGTGTTTTTGTCATTATTTGCTATAGAAGCTGAGGTTCCCAAAGAGAAGAAGGCCGAGCCAGTGAAAGGTGTGTTTTTCCTCTGAGGTTTCACTTATTTTACACCGTATTTGTTATTCTATTTTAATCACATGGGGCTGTGTATTTCTCTAGCACCTGTTATCAAAGCAAAACCTAAAGCTGCTGTAAAGAAGAAAGGTATGCAGCACAAGTGTGTTTCTGTAGAGCTTTAGTAGCTTTAACATGTGGCTGCTGATGAAACAGTAATGTTCAGACTGCATTTTTGGGCTACAACGTGAAGAGAAAGTGTGTGCAAATTGTTTCAACACTTTTGGGGTCTAATAATATAAAT
The DNA here is from genome assembly GCF_011397635.1 of Epinephelus fuscoguttatus. Classification (NCBI taxonomy): domain Eukaryota; kingdom Metazoa; phylum Chordata; class Actinopteri; order Perciformes; family Serranidae; genus Epinephelus; species Epinephelus fuscoguttatus. The sequence continues at coordinate 15,205,503 of NC_064765.1, read as the reverse complement.
AATATTTGTTGAAATCTTAAAAAGAATTAAATCAGACTTTAAAAATGCTGCAGCACCCCTGGCTTGACAAATGTTTTTGTTACTATTTGCTTTAGAAGCTGAGGTTCCTAAGGAGAAGAAGGCCGAGCCAGTGACTCCACCAAAAGGTTTGTTTTTCATTGGTATTTAAATGTATGAGTTAATTTCATGATTTCTTAACTGTATACGTAATAGAGCCATGAATGTTTTTTCTAGCACCTGTTATCAAAGCAAAACCTAAAGCTGCTGTAAAGAAGAAAGGTATGCAGCACAAGTGTGTTTCTGTAGAGCTTTAGTAGCTTTAACATGTGGCTGCTGATGAAAACAGTAATGTTCAGAACGTCATCATTTATATAATTTCAAAGGCTTGTGAAAGAAACTACTGACAATTTGTTGTTCTCCATCAAACTGAGACTATCGCTCTACTCTTACATTTTCCATATGTAAGACGAAACTGATTTAAGTATCAATAAATTAGTAAATAAATAAATGTACAAATGATAAACAAATTAATACAGAAATAATTAAATAAATGTAGAAATACAGAAATGTATAAATAAATAAATCAATTAATATGAAAATAAAACAAATACAGGAATAAATAAATATGAAATTAAAAAAGAAATACAGGAAGGAATAAATAAATAAATAAATATAAAAATAAATATATAAATGAATAAATGTATGAATAAATTCAGTGATAAATCAATAAATGTATGAATACGTGTATGAATAAATAAATCCATAAATATTTTTAAAAAATAATGAATGAATAAATATTGAAAAAACATGGGAAAAAGTTATTAAACTGGACATAGGCTAATTACACATCTTAGTTATCATCTTTATTTATTTCTACATATTAAAATATTTACTTCTATTTTTTGTTTTGTTTGTGTTTGGAAAGGTGTATTTTAAATAAAATGTATTATCATTATTATTATTATTATTGTTATTTATATATATATATATATATATATATATATAAATAGATAGGCTACTTATGCCAGTTTGCCCAGCATGGTGCATGGGTGTGTGCATACTTCTTGAGGACACAGCGGGTTGCCTGGCCCTAGGGTTTACCCATAAAGCACCTGTGCTGGCCTGTAATCATTAGGCCCGTTTCCACCACAGGAACTTCGGGGTAATTTTACGGGGCCGGGGCCGTTGGTGCTTGTCTCCACTGCAGGAACCATCCTCGTACTCTGCTCTCTCATAGGAGACACGGCGGTTGAGAGGGCCGAGCGAGAGGACGTTCCTGTAGTAGTTCCTGCTCCCCAAATAGTACCAGGAACTTCTTCAGTGGAAACGGACCTATTGTTTGTCTGATCTTGACCTGAGTCAGGGTGCATTGTGTGACAAAGGCCCGTTTCCACTGAAGAAGTTCCTGGTACTATTTGGGGAGCAGGAACTACTACAGGAACATCCTCTCGCTCGGCCCTCTCAACCGCCATGTCTCCACTGAGAGAGCGGAGTACGAGGAAGGTTCCTGTAAAGTTACGGGCTTTGGATGCGACGTAATCGTTGCGTGACCATTTTGACCGGGGTGATGTAGGGACGCCGTTAGCTGTTAGCCGATAGCGGTGTCTGTAATAACTCACTAAATGGCCCGTGAAAAAAATATTTTTTCCAGCGGATGTCTTAGTTACAACATGATTGAGCTAACTGGAGTAGTTTCATGTCGTATCCGACAACGGGAGGCTTTTAACAGATGACGTCCTGATGTTAGCTTTGCTGCTGCTGTTAGCTGATGCTTTCTAGACATCGTGACTTCCCATAACTGAATAGATACCACACATATCAACACAAAACTGCTTTGCTAGCTCAATCATGTTGTAACTAAGATATCCGCTGGAAAAAATATTTTTTTCACAGGCCATTTAGTGAGTTTTTTTTACATGGCGGCGGAAGCTATATGAACGAGCTAACCCTCGTCTGCTGAGTTTTAAAAATGCCGGCTATTTTGTTGCTTTCTGTTGTCGTCACATCCCTCCTTGAGTATATCCAATCAGCACCAAGTAACCCCCAAGCCCCAGCCAGGAGTTTTTCGGGGCCGTTCTGAGTACCTACTCCGAGGCAGGGACTTGTTTAGCCCCTGTAAAAGTTCCGGAACTCTGTCCTTCGGGGGTGGTTCCTGCGGTGGAGACACGCACCAACGGCCCCAGCCCCATAAAATTACCCCGAAGTTCCTGCGGTGGAAACAGGCCTTAGGAAAATGTAACATAATAGGAAAAATAGTCTCCTCAAACAGAGAACCAAGGTTATAATGTAAGCTGACAAATTTGTTTTAATACATTATAATCACCTAAAAAGACTTAGAGCTGAAGAAGTTGATATTTTAGGGATGCATGTTTTTTTACACCAGCAATAACATGCTTTATTTGAGCTGCATTGCAAGTTTGAGACATTTTCTAGGCAGTCACCTTTAACAATTGCTGCCTGACTCATGAAAATAACCGAAGACTTTTGTGGTGTTTTTAACCTTGAGTAGGCTCCTTCCTATTAAATGTTTTGTTCCTTTGAATCAATGCACTCTTTTAAATTAAAGTTGTATATTTGTCTTTTTAAGGAAAAGGACAACTAGTCAATTCAAAGAGCAATGAACTGTCTAACTTACATATCCGATAAAACAGGATTGTTGTGGAAATTTTGCACTGGTATTAGTGTATGCACATGAGGTAATAACATTAAAACCAGAGCAAACCTATGTCAGTATCTAATTCTGTAACTTTCATATTGACATAGTTTTCAGCTAACAGAGAATTCAATTATGACTTTTGGTTTTGGCCACCCCTATGAAAAATGTCTCAGAATGCTGCTGCTTTTCAGATTGAAAAGCTGTCATACACAAGCCAGATTTTTCTGACAATGTTATCATGCTTAGTAGCAGACATCTCAAACACATCTTAATGAATGTGAGTTTCAGTTCACTTATTAGAAAGCAAGAATCATCATGCCTCTTATTCTTTCTCCTCTTTAGAACCTGAAGCCAAGCCAGTTCTTGCCAAAAAAGGTAATGCAGACACAATCCATCATTATTAGGCAACAAGTCAACTTTCTTTCTTTCTTTCTTCACAAATCATTTTTATTACACTCAGCGCCTGAGGTTACCAAGGAGAAGCCAAAACCAGCTCATGAAAAGAAAGGAAATACTTAATTAAAACAACACAAAGTCACAGACAAGACATAGAATTTTAGATTCATTTTTAAAGGTCCAGTGTGTAAGATTTAGGGGGATTTAGTGGCATCTAGTGGTGAGGACTGCAGATTGCAACTAGTTGATACTTCCCTAGGTTGAAATTTCAGCAGCATTCATTGCTCAGGAGGTTTTTACCGGGAGCCAACTTAGCTAAAGAGGTCTCTTCCTCTCCAAAACAAATGGAAGAATATTTTTCTGACGTCCTCGTCATGGAGGGGCCCTATCTAGAGCCAGTATTTGTTTGTCCATTCTTGGCTACTGTAGAAACATGGCGGTGCATCATGGCCATCAGGATCCACTCTCTTTGTAGATTTAAACAACTCATTCTAAGGTAAAAAAAAACAAACAAACAAACAAAAAAAACCCACAATAATTCATATTTTCAGGTGATTACACACTAAAGAAAGCATACTCATTATATTATATTCCATTTATGCAGATATATCCCCCTAAATCCTATACACTGAACCAAAATTATGAAAAACCACAATTTTAAAAATGTTTTGTGTGTGTTTCCTGTTTGGATCAGCTCCTTCTAAAATAGAGGCTGTAACAAAGAGGGAAAAGATCAAACCAATCCTAAAGAAAAAAGGTAGCCTGCCTGAAAATCATCCACCTGCAGATGATTTTCTGGGATTGTAGCTTACAAAAAATATTGATATCCTCTAAATATACATAATAAGATGCTAATAATGTATCACTGTAATGTTACTTAAGCAACTATAACCAAACTAGATAACAAGGCAACTTACTAAGTATCATAAATGCTCACATTCTTATTTACTTAGAGCCCAAAGTTCCAGAGGACAAAGTAAAAACAACTGTTAAAAAAGGCACACAAAAACATTTACTGCTCACATTGTCATGTTTGGTGACCAAAAAAAAAAAAGAAGAATCAGCTTGTTTGGCATTTCCTCCTGTTGTACTAAGCACCATCACAAATATTTTTTCTCAGCGTTGCCGAGGAAAAAGGTCAAACCGGTCCATGTAAAGAAAGGTACATTAGTTCAGTAGGATTAATCCATATAACCAGTGTGGGATTGTGATGACAGTGATTTATTTATCAAATGTAGGTCACTGTATTCTGTAAGTGGATTGCTCAGGAGTGAAACAAGCATTTTGCCTATGAGATCAACAATAAATCAACACAGGAAATGGAGAGTGGTTTTTCTGCAACAGCTCCATAGGCAAACTGCTGTTTCTATGTGATCCTGAGGAATAATATAAGCTTGTGTATTTGCAAAGCAGATTTTGTAACGCTTTTATAACTCACCTCTTACCTTCTGTAATGTTGACAAAAAGAGCTGGGGTCCGTTTCACAAAGCAGGTTTAGTGAAAACTCAGAGTCTGTTAACCCTGAAATGAGGGAAACTCTGAGTTTTCCGTTTCAAAAAGGGAGGTAACTCAAACCAGAGAAAGAGGGGTAACTCTAGCCTATTTCAGAGAGAGAGGTAACTTAAGTTCTCGGTCAGTTACCGTAGTAACAGACTCTATGAACCTAACCTGGTCGGGACCAGGTTTTTCTCAATGAACCTCCAGTTTCTCTCTGTCTCCGCCCTCTTTCAGAGCCACACACTCCATTTGATTTCCTCATTCATTCAGTCAGCAGGCGAGTTTTGGCGTAGCCTGGTTCTGCCGTCTGTCATTTAAAAAAAAATCAGAGTCAGTATATTAGAAGTCCATCAGGCACAGTAGGTGGCGACTTTTTTCCACTAACATGGCATGTCCTTTTGATAACGATCCCGTGGATGAAGATGCAGCGTTACTGCGCAGATAGTTAAATATTCGTTGGGAGATGGTTATCAGACCGCGCATAGATGTTCTAGCATTTCCACACAATTATCTTTTTGAGCGGTACCGTTTCACGTCACACTCCATCATCTACATACACAACCTAATCCGTCATTACATTTGCAACATTACCAGTCATAGTCATGCTCTCACATCCCAGGAGATATTGTGTGTTGCGCTGCGTTTCTTTGCAAATGGAAGTTTTTTGTACAATGTCGGAGACGCTGAGCACTTGAGTAAGGCAGCTGTATGCAGGGCGGTCAGAAAAGTGTGCTCGTTTTACGGGCATCTGCCTTCTTTCTGTTGGCTGAGTAGAAGTCTGTGTTAGTTTAAACAGGCTTAATTATTTAACAGAACACGATATAGATGAGAAGACATTTATGTGTGTGAAAACAGCATTATGTTGGGGATAAAACAACTGCACAGTCAAACAGCCACTCAATATTTACTTTACAATGTAAAACATGATCAAAATGAGGCACCCCCATGAGATTATGCCAAGGTCTTACCTGTTTGAACAATGTTTTTATATTTCATCCTAAACTGCTGCCAAGTGCGCTTCTCCCCCGCGGGATTGCACCTAAATTAAATAAATTAATAGGCTACCATTCAAGCAGTTTTCCCCTGTAATATTATTGTGATTGCAAAGGACTACATTTAAACTTATGCACTGACCCGAGCAGCGATGTTCTCCCACGCCGTCTCCCTCTCTTTTGCAGCTGCAGTGGTGTTGCACTTCTTTTTGAAAACATGTGCAAACTCGCCGTATGAGCGCATTAAGATTTCTAATTCTAGTGGGGTGAAAAACGCGGCTTTCCTCTTCCCCGTTGCCATGGTGACTCGTCGAATCGGGGCTCCATTGATGCTGGCTTTTTATAGTTGTGGTGCACGCGCTTAACTCCAGGTGAAACTACTCTGAGTTGATTAAACTGATTCAAATCAGCTGTTCTGGAACCGGAAACTCAGAGTTTCCTATCTCAGAGTAGATCAACTCAGAGTTCAGGATTAGACTCAGAGTTTGTTGAACCTGCTTTGTGAAATGGACCCCAGCAGTGCCAAAGCAAAGGCTGTTCATCCCACCAAACATTAACAATGTGTTGTAAAAGTTGAAATGTTTGGAACGCTTCCTGCCCCTTGCCCTACAGCGTAGAGGATATAAAACAGGTAATTCACACAGCCAGACGCATCAAAAGTGGAGAAACCAACACTTGCTAAGCAGTTTGTTTTTTTTACAGAAAAAGCCCCCAAAATGAACAAATCAACAAATTTGTTATGATGAACTTTCTAACATGAATAATAGTCTTCCAGTTGTAGATTCTTAATGCTGTGCCGGCTCTTTTCAGCTTTTAGAAATCCAGTTTTGTTGTGGTAATGCTGTGGCTCAGGCTGCAATATGCCTAGCTGTAAAATGAACTAATTGTGGCTTCTGCTCTCCGTGTTCTGTGTCCCAATTGTACGAGTCTGACCTCTGTTTCCTTTTGCAGAACTGGAGATTCCTAAAGAAAAGGAAAAACTTGCTGCAGTGAAAAAAGGTAAAGTGTTTGGTACAGTGACAACCATTTTACCATTGACCATTTGATGACCATACTGCCCTGCAAAGGCTAAACCATAGTAGATAGACAGATGTAATTTAATTTCATTTAATTTCATTTAAAAATCTGTCGCCGTTCAGGTGTGGTAATTATAAGTGTGTGACACATCAAAAGCCCTGATTGGCAGCCAGCGTGAGGGATGATAACATTTAAAAGGAGAAAGGCATAAGTGGGATCGCTCTATTGTGCGTAGCAAATTACAACAAAGCACCAGAGAAGATGATGTACCACCGTAAGAAAAGAGAAAAAAAAAAAACAGTGTCACGGAAGCTACCTGTCTCAGTTGTTCTTATTTTTATATTCTTATGTTATAATAAGAGCGATAACACACAAAAAGTTTGAAAACCACTGCACTAGGGGTTCTTAAAAATTTTGCTATTACGACTTTAAAAACTGACATCTGTAAATGAAACAAATACACATTGAATCTAGTTCCTCAAAATGAAAAAGATAAGACACTAAAATTTGGTCATTGCACTTTGCATTTGCATCACCTTTACAACTGTTCAAGGTTACACAATGGAAGAGTGCAGTAACTACACTTTACTGCATTTTGGGGCTCATAGGTCACTGATTATGGGTTGCAGGCATAAAAACCACTTAACAATTAACCACTTTTCTACATCTAACACGTTTAGCTGAAGAGTAAAAGCTCCGAAGCCATTTTTCTCAGTTCTAGTGTTAGCAAAGTTATTTTGGTTAGCCTTTGCAGGGCAGCGTCATCTACATCAGTTTATAATGGAACAAGAATACTGAGTTAATTTGGTGATGTATTTGAGGCGAAGGTTTTAAAGTCTATCATACATACAATATGCTGAAATTCTACTGCCAAAAATACCCTCACACATAAACAATAATGTATATTATATGAACTGCATTTTCTTCCTGATGATGCAGCCATTTCTAAGGAAAAGACCAAACCAGTCCGTGTGAAGAAAGGTACATTTGTGTTGCTTCAGTAAAGGCAGCACTTCATGTAACCATGTAACCTTCATAGTGTTGTGATTACAACATGCAGCCTGAACGCTGAGAATGTTTTCCTGCTGAATGTGACAGCGTTCTTTATAAGAAACATCTAAAGTTTTGCAGAAGCAGATTTTGAGACACGTTTTTATTCAGCAAGAAAATATTCTGTTTAAGATTTATAGACAATAATTTACAGAATAACACAATGCTGATTTATCTTTGTCTATAAATCTTGGGCTTATATACAGTAAATGTATAATTTAGCAATATTTTCCAGTCTCTTACTGAGCATGCATGAAAATAGTTTTAACAACCCTAAACCTTTTGCAACGTGACCTTAGGCATGTCTTCTAATAACAACATAAGTTTAAATTAATGAGTCTTCAGTGTCATCCTGACACTAGTGAACGTGCTGTATGCTACACAGGCTTACACATGAAAGAAAGAAAGAAACTGTTTTACTTTTAAAATGAAACAAAACATCCTTTTTTGTTACCTGGAAATGAAACTATGTTGTAATTATCCATGCTCTTGCCCACTTGTGTTCGTTCATATTTGTGAAACAGAGCCTGAGGTCTTAAAAGAAAAGGTCAAACCCACTGCAGCAAAGAAAGGTACTGCATACCATCAGTGTTGAGTAGTGTTTATTTACATCAATACATCTCAAAAATTCAATTAAATTCAACACACTTAATTTGTACCTTAGTGGTACTTTTCAGAGGCACGTAGAGTTGATTACACAATACAGAAAGTACAATAGGAAAATCCAAAGAAAAGCTGTACAAATAATGATAATAATGATATTATTAATGCAATTAAGTATAATACATTACACAGAATATATTGGTAGCATGCTGTACATTTATGGCAAATTTGTGATTTATGGAGGATTTTCTGTGCATATTACGATAATGATGATATAAGATAAAGATGATAAAATAGTGCAAAAAAATAAGCTGTACACATTCATAAATGATACCGATATGAATGAGAGTGCTGAAAATAAGCTTTACACACCATGAGAATTAAATGAAAATAATAAATATAAATGCAATTAAATATAATGCAGTATACACAGTATACCAATACGGGTAGTACGATGTAAATTTATGCAAAATTTGTGATTTATGCAGAGGACAAGTTTCGTAAAGAAAAACCAGAGGCAATAATGAAAAAAAAAGTTTGTCAATAACCTGACTTTGTGACCACACACAGTTTACAGTACACCTACTACTGCACACTGTAGATCTGAGTTATACAGACATTATATTGTTTTTTCATTTATTATGTCAGAAAAACCAGTTGAGAAGAAGGCCGCGAAAGAAGAGAAAACTAAAGGTAATGTTTTCAACATACTATATGATGATTTTTTTGCACTTTTTTCAACATACAATACTATGACTTTTCTAGCAGTTTTTCTATGTACTATACTATGACTTTTTTCAACATACTATGCTATACTCTGGCTTTTTCTGCACTTTTTTTTGACATACGATACTATGACTTTTCGACATACTATACTATGACTTTTTTAGCAGTTTTTTTATGACATACTATATTATGACTTTTTCGACATACTATACTATGACTTTTTTTGCACTTTTTTGGACATACTACACTATGACTTTTTCGACACACTATATTATAACTTGTTTAGCAGTTTTTTTGACATGCTATATTATGACTTTTTCTGCGCTTTTTTCGACATGCTATACTATGACATTTTTTAGCAGTTTTTTCAACATGTTATACTATGACTTTTTTGGACTTTTTATGACATACTATACTATGACTTTTTCGACATACTATACTATGACTTTTTTTGCACTTTTTCGACATACTATACTACGACTTTTTTCAACATACTATACTATGACTTTTTTAGCAGTTTATTTGACATACTATACTACTACTTTTTTGTACTTTTTATGACATACTATACTACGACTTTTTTAGCAGTTTTTCCGACATGCTATACTATAACTTTTTTGCAGTTTTTATGACATACTATACTATGACTTTTTTATCAGTTTTTTCGACATGCTATACTATGACTTTTTTGGACTTTTTATGACATACTATACTATGAATTTTTTAGCAGTTTTTTATGACATACTATATTATGACTTTTTTCGACATACCATACTATGACTTTTTTTGCACTTTTTTCGACATACTATACTATGACTTTATCAACATACTATACTATGACTTGTTTAGCAGTTTATTTGACATACTATACTATGACTTTATCAACATACTATACTATGACTTTTTTTAGCAGTTTTTTCGACATGCTATACTATGACTTTTTTTGCACTTTTTATGACACGCTATACTATGACTTTTTCGACATACTATACTATGACTTTTTTTCATTTTTTTCGACATACTATACTATGACTTTTTCGACATACTATACTATGACTTTTTTTTTCATTTTTTTCGACATACTATACTATGACTTTTTTGCACTTTTTATGACATACCATACTATGACTGTTTTAGCAGTTTTTTCGACTTGCTATATTATGACTTTCTCTGCGCTTTTTTCAAAGTCAAAGTCAACTTTTTTATTGTCAATTCTACAATATGTACAGGATATACAGCGGATCGAAATTACTTTTTCTCTTCAGACCCTCGGTGCAGATAGTACACTTGACATAACATGCAAATATAGAATATAAAATATAATAAGTAAGGGCATAAATAAAACCTGAGCTAAAAAGAGTTATACTCTAAAAAGTAAAAAGGCACAGTGGTAGCGACACAAACAATGTAGTGCAATGTAGTGCAATATGAGTAACAGTGATGTAGATTGACATGCTATACTGACTTTTTCCCCACTTTTTTCGACACGTTGTATTGATTTTTTTCTACATAATATGCTATGACTTTTTTCGACATACTATGCTGAAATCTGGCTTTTTCTGCACTTTTTTCGACATACGATACTATGACTTTTCGACATACTATACTATGACTTTTTTAGCAGTTTTTTATGACATACTATATTATGACTTTTTCGACATACTATACTATGACTTTTTTTGCACTTTTTTCGACATACTATACTATGACTTTTTCGACAGACTATGCTATAACTTGTTTAGCAGTTTTTTTGACATGCTATATTATGACTTTTTCTGCGCTTTTTTCGACATGCTATACTATGACATTTTTTAGCAGTTTTTTCGACATGTTATACTATGACTTTTTGGACTTTTTATGACATACTATACTATGACTTTTTCGACATACTATATGATGACTTTTTTTTGCACTTTTTCGACATACTATACTATGACCTTTTTGCACTTTTTTTCGACATACTATACTACGACTTTTTTCAACATACTGTACTATGACTTTTTTAGCAGTTTATTTGACATACTATACTACTACTTTTTTGTACTTTTTATGACATACTATACTACGACTTTTTTAGCAGTTTTTCCGACATGCTATACTATAACTTTTTTTTTTGCAGTTTTTATGACTATGACTTTTTTGGACTTTTTATGACATACTATACTATGACTTTTTCGATATACTATACGATGACTTTTTTTGCACTTTTTCCAACATACTATACTATGACTTTTTTGCACTTTTTATGACATACTATACTATGACTTTTTCATCAGTTTTTTCGACATGCTATACTATGACTTTTTTATGAGTTTTTTTGATATTCTATACTATGACTTTTTTGCAATTTTTATGACATACTATACTATGACTTTTTTGACATACTATACTATGACTGTTTTTGCACTTTTGTTGACATACTATATTATGACTTTTTTCCATCTACTGACGTTTTTTGCACTTTTCTCGACATACTATACTATGACTTTTTTTAGCAGTTTTTTCGACATGCTATACTATGACTTTTTGCACTTTTTAGGACATACTATAATATGACTTTTTCGACATACTATACTATGACTTTTTTCAACATACTATACTATGACTTTTTTAGCAGTTTATTTGACATACTATGCTACTACTTTTTTGCAGTTTATTTGACATATTATACTACTACTTTTTTGCACTTTTTATGGCATACTGTGCTATGACGTTTTTCCATCTACTGACGTTTTTTGCACTTTTCTCGACATACTATACTATGACTTTTTTTTAGCAGTTTTTTCGACATACTATACTATGACTTTTTTAGCAGTGTTTTATGACATACTATGTTATGACTTTTTCGACTCAGTATACTATGACTTTTTTAGCAGTTTTTTCAACATGCTATACTATGACTTTTTTGCACTTTTTCCAACATACTATACTATGACTTTTTTCAACATGCTGTACTATGACTTTTTTTAGCAGTTTTTTCGATATACTATACTATGACCTTTTTTGCACTTTTTATGACATACTATACTATGACTTTTTTGCACTTTTTATGACATACTATACTATGAGTTTTTTCAACATACTATATTATGACTTTTTTTCCACTTTTTTCGACATAATATACTGACATTTATAGCAGTTTTTCGACAAATTATATGACTTTATCCGCACTTTTTTTGACATACATATATTATGACTTTTTTTGCACTTTTTTTATGACATACTACAATATGACGTTTTTCCGACATACTATACTATGACTTTTTCGACACACTATACTATGACTTTTTTTAGCAGGTTTTTCGACATGCTATACTATGACTTTTTGCACTTTTTATGACATACTATGACTTTTTCAACATACTATACTATGACTTTTTTGCACTTTTTATGACATACTATACTATGACTTTTATTTAGCAGTTTTTTCGACATACTATACTCAGTCATAATATAGTGTGTCGAAAAAGTCATATAGTCATATAGTGATAAAAGTCATAATATGATATGTTGGAAAATGCAAAAAAGTCAGTATAAAATGTTGAAAAAAAGTTATAATATAGTATGTACAAAAAAGTGCAAAAAAAAGTCAAAGTATAGAATGGCAAAAAACAGTCATGGTATAGTATGTCATAAAAAGTGCAAAAACGTCATAGTATAGTGTGTCGAAAAAACTGCTAAAAAAGTCATAGTATAGTACGTCGAAAAAAAGTGGGGGGAAAAGTCATAGTATAGTATGTGTGGAAAAAGTCATATTATAGTATATTGAAAAAAGTGCAAAAACAGTTACAGTATAGTATGTGGGGAAAAAGTCATAGTATTGAATGTCGAAAAAAAAGGCATCGTATAGTACGTCGGAAAAAGTCATACTATAATATGTTGAAAAAAATCATAGTATAGTATGTAAAAAAAAGAATGTGAAAAAGTCATGGTATAGCATGTTGAAAAAAGTGCAAAAAAAGTCAGTTTGTTGAAAAAAGTCATAGTATACAGTAGTATGTTGAAAAAAAATGCAAAAAAGTCATAGTATAGTATGTCGAAAAAAAGTCATAACATAGCATGTCGGAAAAGTGCAAAAAAGTCATATTATAGTATGTCGAAAAAACAATAATATAGTATGTTAAATTTTTTTTTTAAAAAGGTCATAGTATAGTATGTCGAAAAGTGCAAGAAAAGTCATAGTATAGTATGTTGAAAAAATCATAGTATAGTATGTCGAAAAAAGGCATAGTATAGTATGTCAGAAAAAGTCATAGTATAGTATGTCGAAAAAAAATCATAGTATAGTATGTCAAAAAAATTGCGAAAAAGTCATAGTTTAGTTTGTTGAAAAAAGTCATAGTATACAGTAGTATGTTGAGAAAAATGCAACAAAGTCATAGTATAGTATGTCGGAAAAAAAATTATATTATAGTATATCGAAAAAAGTGCAAAATAAGTTATACTATAGTATGTTGAAAACAGTGCAAAAAAGTCATGGTACAGTATGCTGAAAAAATTGAAATAAGTCAGTATAGTTTGTCGAAAAAAGTGCAAGAGAAATCAGTTTAGTTTGTCAAAAAAAGCTGCTATAAATGTCAGTATAGTCTGTTGAAAACAGAGCAAAAAAAGTCATAGTATAGTATGTCAAATAAATGCATAGTATAATATGTTTAAAAAGTCATGGTATAGTATGTCTAAAAATGTCATAGTACAGTATGTCCAAAAAAGTCATAGTATAGCATGTCAAAAAAGTCACAGTAAAGTGTGTCTAAAAATGTCATAGTATACTATGTCAAAAATGTCATAGTATGTCTAAAAATGTCATAGTATAGTATGTCAAAAATGTCATAGTATAAACTAGACTATTAATAGTTATTTATCTTGTGTTGCTATTTACAGAGGACAGAGTTCTTAAAGAGATACAGGAGACAGCAAAGAAAGGTATTTGTTAAGCAACTAAATTCAGAGTGTTTTAGATACATCACTGAAGCTTTATCTGATTTATGTACAAATGAATCCTCTTGTTATTTGTAGAAAGACCTGCTGAGAAGAAAGTTGACAAGGAGGAGAAAGTCAAAGGTACTGTAGCCAAGCTGTAATTTACAGTAAAATACCATTTTATTGTTTAATTGACAATTGTTTTGTCTTTGTGATAGCAGAGCCGTCTGTATCAGACAGCTTTCAAATGGAAGGTGAGTACAAGCTGCCCCCTCACAACTGAAATATCACACAAGAGTGCAGATTTCATGCTCAGTCTAAATGCCAAACAGAGGCAAGGAACACAGCGTACTGAACTGTACTGTTGCATATTGTCCTGTCCTCCACAGAAGAGCTGCCCTACTTCCAGTGTTTCTTTGTGGACGAGGACGAGGCCCAGTTTCCTTTCTACGCCTTCTCACCACTGCAGATTTGAAGCTTCAGTCTAAATCCAGTCTGAGGTTTACAATTTAGTCAATTTCACTGATAACGACAAGGTCGCATCACAGCCCAGTGCTGCTGAAACACAGCCTACTGTTCACTGCTGGTCCTCAGGAGAAAACCCTGGACAGCAGAGGATGATGGGTGATTTCATGTGATGGACCGATTTGATTTTGGTTGAGCTCTCGTTCCAAATACATGCAGCCAGTGTCATTCCTTTCCATTGTTTTTATTTATGTATTTTTTTGTGTTTGGTTGTTTTGAATGGTGGATATTGTGAGAGTGATGGAACAGTGAAGTGTGTTACCTCTGTGGATCACACATTTAGATCCTCACACTAACACATGCAAATAAATATGACAGTGATTTTTCTTTTTTCTTCACGAAGGAACATTTTGTAAACAGGGTACAAAAACAACCACAAAAGCAGATTCAAGGCGGACGAGGGTTTAGTCCCCACATTTACTTGAAAAGTGGTTTGTACATTACATAAACTGAAATGAATTTTTCTGCACCGTCGTCTGTGCAATTTTAGCTTTTTCCTTTTTATTATTTTATGCTCAAGTTATCTTGTTTTTAAAGCCCTCGAATCAACAATTGGGCATTTATAGTTTGTGGATAATTCCATAATTCTTGATATTATTTCAGTCATTTCAATGAATTTTTTTTCTTGTTCTGTGTATGTCTGTCAAAAGGAATGACCACGTACTGTACACGAGAGCTCCCAAACATACGGATAAAACCTGTAAAGTCTTAAACTACCTACATGTGTACCAGCTCTTCATTTTGACACTGGTGCTAAATTGTCAGAATGAGTTTTGAGTAGCAGATTGACTCAATAATTGGACAACATGTTGGAGAAGTATTTCTCCAGCTGCTCAGTCTGTTCCAATTTGATGCCACCTGAGTTAGCCGATGAGAGGGCAGGTGTTTTTTTGCACTGTCATCAAACAAGCTGGAACATTAAGAGCAGGGCACATGAGATGGATTTCTTTTTGTCAGTCAAAGAGGGATGTGGAGAACAGCGATTCCTTGATAGACCAAAAACACACTGTCACTACCTTTGGTCAGTGTGCACAGCTCAGAAACATGTTTTATTTTAGCACATTTTATTGTGAACGGGTCATCACGCGAAAATCGTTCCAAGTTAAAAGTCTATTTTATGTTTTTAACACGTCTAACATCTCACATTTTACATCCCATTAACTGTGCTAAAACAAACAGGAGTCATGTTATAGTATGAACATCCTGTGCATGTGGTGTGCAGTATGGGTGATGATTTCAGATTGATTTCAACTCACGTGTTTGAAATCTCTGAAGAATGACAGACGATGAGGACAAGAGAGCTGCAAGAATCAGCTCGTCTGCAGGTTTATTTAACAGCCTGAGTGTGGTTGTTAATGTGGTTATGTTGCAGTTAAGTGTAACATTGAAATGAACTTTCATAATCTCTGCACCGTGCGCAGATGGCGTCACGTTTAGGCAGATGATCTCAGATGTAAACTGGTGCATTATTTCTCAGCGTGTACCAGCTGTTGTTTACATATGGCTCTTTACATTGCGCTCCATATGCTGCTTAGAGGACAGTTATTACAGCTTGTGGCACTAATCCTGAGTTTAATCTAAAGTAAATCCACTTATCTTTTTTTTATTAGAATAATAGAGACACTCTATCAGTCCATAGATGATGCATCAGACCCAAAACTGCTCAGGCTCTGGTAGCTGTACTGTGACAGCTGCAGTTTTATGGTGACGCTCCACTATCCCTGATGTTTTGTTCCCATTGTCTTTTTGGACTTTAGTAAAGAAGACATTTTGATTCATGGTGACAAAAGATGAGAATTTGCTTCAGTCGAATTTACAGAATCACATCTAGAGACTCACTTGAACCACGTAAAGGTGCAATACGTACATTTTTAAATATCTCAGTGATCACAGCACTGTATGTTTGTCTCATAGTCCTTGAATGAAATGTGCATGATGTGTGTTTTTGTTTTAAGCTCACAAATGTTTTTTAATATTTTTTTTCCCAACTTTGAGAATGGCAACACTCAATACTTGAACTTACGAACCATTTGATACCAATAACAGACACTTGTCTCCAAGTGTTGTCTCTAACAAGTACCTAACGAGTCATACTAATCAATAATCTCATTGTAAATAGTTAAATAAATAGAAGTTTTATCCCCCTCTCATTACTACTGAAACTGCTCTTTCATAGCAGTTAAAACCACATTATGTATTATTTGTCACTTACATCTTCCTCATGCTTGTGAATAGTAGCAATTTGACATTAAAACACAGCAATGCAAGAGTTTCTTTGTAAGGCTTGTTTTTCTCGAAATGTACAAACATCTCCAACACAAAAACTCAGCCCAGCCTTTTTTTGCTGGTCTCAACTGTTTTATGTTAAAACTAAGTGGATTCATTTTTTAGCACAGAAAACAAAGGACAAATTGAACGTAATAGCTTATGTATAAAAGTGTATAAAGTTATTATTTACCTAGGCTATTATTTATATTTAGGCTACATTTTCAGTTTTGCATGTTGGCAGGTTTTTCAGTCCAGATATTTTGATTATTATCTTTATCATCTGTGATGAAGGTTGTTAAATGATGAAGTTATGATAACTTCAAAATATTATTCTCCATGAATATTGCCATATTCCCTAGGACTTTTGTGGTTTTATTACATGTTTTATGTTCACATGAGTGTCAGGGCTATATACAGGACTTTCTGAAATGTTGAGTTCATCAGCCTGGATTCCTCCAGTATGCCCCCATCCACCGGAGAAACTGATGGAGTTTTTTGTTGTTTGTTTTTTATCTTTTTTTTTTCTCTCCAGTAAGTAGTTTTCCAAAAGTATCTGAGAAGGAAAAAACATCCTATTTGGACAACATGGACCATTTTCATCATTACTCTTGTGCATATTTTTGCAAATATAAACACATAAACAAAAATAAAGGAAAAATTCCAAACAAACAAAAATTCAACAATTTTTTAAAAAAAAAAAAATAAACAGGCAAACAATAAAAAAATAAATTTTAAAAAAATGACAGGGAAAGAAAAAATACAGTTAAGGAGATGTCGGGGACCGTTATGGACAACTTTTTCAACGTAAAAAAACCCCCTTTCCTCTAAGTGACATTCATTCATTCAATCATCTTCTAACCACTTCATCCTCTTGAGGGTCGCGGGGGTGCTGGAGCCTATCCCAGCTGACATCGGGCGAGAGGCAGGGTACACCCTGGACAGGTCGCCAGACTATCGCAGGGCTGACACATAGAGACAAACAACCATTCATGCTCACATTCACACCTACGGACAATTTAGAGTTACCAATTAACCTGCATGTCTTTGGACTGTGGGAGGAAGCTGGAGTGCCCGTAGAGAACCCACGCTGACACGGGGAGAACATGCAAACTCCACACAGAAGAGCTCCCACGCCCGGGATCGAACTGGCAACCCTCTTGCTGTGAGGTGAGAGTGCTAACCACCACACCACCATGCCGCCCCTCTAAGTGACAATGGTAGGGAAATTATTTTTTTTATATAGCACAAAACTCTGTATAGATTTTTTGACTATTTAAAGATACCAAATTTTATTTATTCATTTAACTTTTCAGGTTTATTTCCTATGAATTTTTGCGTCCAGAACGTTATAGAATATATCTTTATTGTGGAAATTTGTCTTCAGCTCACCAAACACAAAAGACAACATTGTAAAACGCAGACAAATAGTTAATAAGATAAGCATGTAGAGTCATTACTAAACACTTAAACACATTAGATCAGGTCATTGTCTGTAGTTTAAAAGTCATCAGTCATTTTGTTGACTTATAGATAGGTTATTTCAAAGCCAGGTATGTAATTGCATTAGAAAATATAAAATCCCTTTTATTTTTATTTAATATATTTAAATTTTTTACCTAAAAATGGCCAAATTTTAAGATAATATGGCTTAAAGAAATCAGAATCAGCCTTAAAAACTCAACATGTGTAATATATGTTTCATCATGGAAAATAACCCCCCACCTCCATGTTATTAATCCCCCAAATTTCCTAAAAATTTGATTTTTAAATGACATGAGGAGCAGTTGTCTCAGCTGTAGCTTCAGCCCTGATGAGTGTGTGATGTTTGAATGGGAACTAGAGTTGACCACACTGAGGGGGGTGTAGAGAAGGTGGTCAGGTCTTCACAGTATATTTCCCTAATGAGGCCTGAGAGGGGTTACTGCTGGCCAGTTTACACCGCTGACACAGATTCCACACAAAGAGGAAACTCCCTGCGCTCTCTCCTGGGAAGCATCTGACAACAGAAGAAGCTACATTAAACTTATCTCCTGCTGTTTCTCCAACACGCACTCACGTCATCTCCCTGTTTCTGCCTTTTCAGTGTGACTGTGCTGCTGTGAACATTGTTACACACACTCGCCTGATCTTGTCTTGTAACAGTTTTCACCCCCAAATACTTATGCTAATGATTTCGCCTGGTTTTGTGAGAAACAGGAGGCAATTTTTGGCAAACTATAACTGGAGCATTAAGACGGATTTCGATTGGAATTAATTCAGCGAGCAACAGCCCAATGAGTTCCACTCCAGTTACCACGGTTTCTTTGTGTTGCACGCTATTCAAAGGTGGCCAAAAACTTGGCAGCCTGTGTGTCGGGATGAGAAGAATGGCCACTTGTAGTCACAGTGCTCAGTACGCTAGACACAGCTCACAGGGCAGGACAGGGAGGCGTTAGCTTGGCTCCTTCAATGTGGGAAAGATGGAGGAAACTTAAAAATGAGCACGAGCTTTCACACAGTCCCCTCTTAATCTGAAGACCAGCACTCGGGGATCACAAAGGTTTACTGTCAGACTCTAATTTTAGACGTTGAACTACTAACCGTGGGATATTGGATTGACACAAACTGTCCTCATCCGGCACGGTATCCTTTCTCTGGCTGTCAACTGCCATGCCAGCGGCAGCATTCAATCACGGTTGGTCCACACAGCATCGAATGATGCCTCTACGTAATGACACCACAACTAAAACCGGATTATCCCAAGGCGTGTGACATCAGCACCCCCACCCCCCTCCGGCTCCTAGTCCTCTCTGACCATCTGGGGGTTACTGCAGGACATTCATTCCCATGAGTTCAATGGTCGCACTGGGCTGCACCGTCACCCTGCAGCTGTCACCTGGAACTGACCCATCACAGGGAGAGCACTGTTCCCACAACTTAAGTCCACATATCTGAGAAGAAATGTAGGACTACATTCAAAGTTGCATGAAAGAAAATGCCTTAAATAAATAAGAGAGCTCTGTTAAAATGAAGCGACGGCGCTCTCATCACTTCTGAACAACTGAAATCTCGGAGGCATAAAGAAGGTTTAGTCAAGTAGTTTATTTTTCCCTTTTTTCACATGTGATGAAACAATTTTTAGGCCTTTCACAGTCTGAATTTCTTACAAAAGATCTTACAAAAAATGTCCCAAAATATTTACCTCATGTTACAACAGCAAATCAAGTGCAAATCACTGCACACTGTAAAAAAAAAAAAAAAAAAAAAAAGCAACAAACATTTGTTAAAAAACAGAGAACGCCTTGTTCAACATTTGCAGTGCAGGGAGGATTTGCTCATTCAAGTGGAGGAGTAAAGTTAGGCTTTCTCGTATGTGCGGACGGCACTGACTCCCTCATAAGTCAAAGTCTGTGAGGCAGAGAAGAGACAAAGCAAAATGCAACATATATTAGCTGTGATTTTTAATGCAAGGTCTATGTAAGTTATTTTTAGTCCATTTGGGTCATATGACAGCAGTTATTACACTACTGCAAAGGTGAATTTACATGTAGCCTACAGCACATTCCAACAGGACAACTCAAAATGATTTAATCACCTAATTTATAATGCAAATGGCTCCATAAACTGATAAATATAAACACTTAAAAAGATTATTTGCACTTGTTCCACACATGTGCTATTCAATCTTACCGCCACCATCTTCCCATCCTTGATTTCTCGGACAAATTTGGTCTCCTTGTCATCCCACTTCTGCACCTGCACAAGTTTGTCTCCTTCCATGGTGAAAGTGGACTGCAAGCACAAGCACAGTGTAATTTAACCCACCTCATGCTGAGCCAGAGCACATGTTGCAGTGAAGATTATTACATGCTGACTTTTTAAACTCGGCTTACTTTGACATGCCGGTCATCAGGTGTGGTCTCATCAAACTCCTCTCCCAGTTTAGCGGCGATCTCAGTGTTCCTGAAGGTGCTCAGGGTTTTCACCACCACTTTGTCCCCATCCTGGCTGATCACTACTGTTGGTTTGGTGACGTTGCCCACTTGTCTCGTGGCAAAACCAACACCTGTCATAAAAGTGTCTTTAGTAATGCATTACACTGGACATATTAGGACAATAAAAATAACTTATTTTACTTCTTATCTGCACTTAAAGTGAAACCATATGAGCAAAAACAAGCAACTTCCTTAAAAACACATTGCTGACACTAACAGTATCTCTATTTCAAGGAGAAAAATAAATGATCTCACCAAGTGCCTTCATGTAGTCATCAAAGTTCTGGCTGTCCACCAGTTTCCATGTAGCACAGAAAGCATCCACCATTTTTGCAGATGTAATTGGTCCAGTTCAGTGTCAAACTGTCAGACAGCCTCTGTTCACCGTGCACTGAGTACTGCAGCGTCTCTGCCCGCCTGCCAAATTAATATACTGTGCCAGAGGGCGGGCACTGGAGCAGGAGCGGGAAAGCTGATTGGACGCTCCAGACGCTTCCAGGGCTGTAATTGGTCATCGTAAAAACTACTGGGGCACATGAATGATGATCGTACTATGATGTCTCTGTGATAAACACGAGATATTACAGTAATTATTTACTACAGAGACGCATATTAAAACATTTTTTTCCACATGTGTCATTATTGCACAGGGATAAAGTTAATAGTTTTATCCTACAGTTGGACTTGTGGCTTTGTGAGGCTGAATTAAATGTGACGTTAGCATGCTAACTTGTTTAGCAGGTGTAACTGTCTTGGTTTAGCATGTTAGCTTGCAAACCTTAGCTAAACACAGTGCTAAATAAAAAGTAAAGAAAGACAGAAAGCTAAGACTAATGACAACTTCATTATTTTGACAAATTATTTAGTCATATCAAAATTTTATCCTGATGATGGCACTCGAGAAAACGTTAAAGAGTTATTATGATTCGCTAGTTAAAAAGCTGTACAGGATTTTCACCTTTTCCAATCATGTTTTTGTAGTCACGTTGTTACATTGTCGCTCGCAGCTTCAAAGTATACGTCTCAAGTGTTTGCTCTTAAGTCCGAAGTCTCAAGTCCTAAACTTTGAGTTTAACAAGTCATTATGCGTTCTTTGCTGAATGTAATGACATTTTAAAAAAGAGTAATAATACATTTACAAAAATCATGAATGCTTTTTAAAGTTTGTATTTATTACTGAGAAGTTGACAAGTTAGTTAAAAAGCTGTTTGGCTATTAAGCTAACGTTGGCCAAGCATTAGCCTACTAAGGCTTAACTGTTAAGCTAATGTTAGCCAAGCATTAGCCTGCTAACTATAAGTGCGTTTTGAAATACTCCAAGTGCCGGAGAGCAGTCTGGCACAAACTGGACGGTTCAAAATTCGTAGCACTGTTAGAATGTACCCGGTTATCTTTTCCATCTCTTGTGGTCATGCTGTGCATTGTTGTTTGTCGCTTAAACACAGCATAAGTCTCAAGTTGCCCTAAAGTCCCAAGTCCTGAACTTAAAGTTTTGAGCCCTTAAAAAGCCATTATGCACTGAATGTAATGTCATTCAACAACAACTGCATTTAAAGATTCATATGCTTTTTAAAGTTTGTATTATTATTATTACTGACGAGTTTGTTAAAAAGTTACTGAGCTGTTAAGCTACCGTTAGCCAAGCATTAGCCTGCTAACGCTTAGCTCTTAAGCTAACGTGAGACGTACATTAGCCTGCTAACGGTCAGCAGTAAGCTAGCGTTCCCTGCTGGGAACTGCCCATTGGTTCGACATCCCATTGTTCCGACCATATTAAACTCATTGTTCCGAAATCATCATGATGCCCTGTGGTTAAGGTCTGGTTAGGTTTAGGCACAAAAACCACTTGGTTAGGGTCAGGAAAAGATCATGGTGTGGGATAAAATGAAAAAGAAAGTGACAAACACATAAGCCGTGAGCCTGCTCTGCCTCAAGCCGGTCGCGGCGCACCATACACCTGCTGCGAGCCGTTCAGCACCGCGGACAGTCGGACTAATGGGCTGTCAAACCAATGGGCTGTCGACCCAGTGACATGGACCCAGCCTGCTAACACTTAGCTGTTAAGCCAGGGGTGTCAAACATATGGCCTGAAGGCCAAAGCTGGCCCGCCAAAGGGTCCAATCAGGCCCACTGGATGACTTTGCACACCTAATATTAAAGCTGTTGTAAAGGCTAAGAGGTGCAGCTTTCAGGAGCAAGTTAAATGAGCATTCTACTTCATGTAAAATGCTGCTTCTGAGGATTTTCCACCCTGGCCAGAATACAGTTCTCTGAAAACACAATGCTTATTGTGGTCATATTTAAAGATATTGAACATTGTGCAAAATATTGTCAACCATGCAGCTTCAGTACAAAAGAGTCTTATCAGACTAATATTTTGAGACGCTTTTGGTGGAATCCTACAGCTCCTCCTCCTCGTACTGCCAAAAGTTTAGATATGTAAATGGTTTGGGATGTGTAGATAACTTAACCTTCTTCTTCAATAACTTCCACTTTAGTTTGCTGATGATGCCAGCATTACTGCAAAAGAGTGGAAATGTATGGAAAAATGTAATGACAGCAAGTCATAGACCTACTTAATGTGGAAAAACTGAGGCATATTGTTGAAATAGCACTTTTTCCTTAAGATATAGCAGGCTGTTCATCATCTCTTTATAAATAAATAAATGTTTTTAAAATGTACTTGTAATTCTTTACACTAAATGAAAAGGAAAAATGTCAAGGTTGTTTTTATTTCTAGATTATTCTACAATTATTTTATTGGTCCGGTCAACTTGAGATCAAATATGGCTGAATAAAATGAGTTTGACACCCCTGTGTTAAGCTAACGTTGACCAAGCATTAGCCTGCTAAAGCTTAACTGTTATGTTAATGCTTAGCTGTTAAGCTAATGTTAGCCAAGCATTAGAACCTAATGAAGAAGAACCCCAACAAGCCCATTCTACCACTGACGATCCAGCAGAAGAAAAAGGAGGAGGAGGAACCAGGACTGATTATCGACTACATGACCTGCATGTCACGCATAAGTGACTTGTCACCATCACAGGCAGAGTCAGGACCAAGAGGAACCACCACAAGAGAACAGCAGTAAGAGGAGATGGGGGTTCAATCGAAAAAAGATTTAAAAAGCTAAAAGTATTTGTATAGAAATGGTATAATGTGATGTGTGATTTGTTGTTCATGCTGTAAAATTTATATCTATTGAACTTTTGTTGATTTTATACAGAAATGTTTAAGAGTGAACTTTATGATAATTGTAAAAGTTTATTGTGAACACATGTAACATGAACTAATGATTTGTGTGTGTATTGGATAAATAGGGAAATGAAAGGATCGGTGGAAAATACTCAGACTGCTGAGTAGGCACAGATGGCTGGAGAAAATGGGAAGTACCTTAAAATAAATGGTTTAATTAACAGATTAGCAAAGCTCAGCAAAACATCGGTTCATGACCAGGGCTGCTGGGGTTATGACCTTATGTACTCAACTTACAGGAAAGGACACCAAGTTCCCATCACTTAACACTTAGTTATCATAGCAAAGGTGAACACACCATCTGTGACTCTCCTCGTGCTAGCCTTGTGCCCTCCAATGATCTCATGTAGGATATCCATTTAGGGGTAGTAAAGGAGGGGATTTGATGAAGGATGTCCATGTAGGGATGGAGAAAAAGGTATAAAAAGTCAAGGTTTTAGAAAAGTGCAGATCTCCTGATAGATTGCTGGGGCTCTGAACGAGAACGGGAGCTGGACAAGTTTTTCAATCTGAGAATGAGACATCAACTGAGCAGAACAACTTTGCTGATGCCATGGACTGAGACGAACCAGAGCCTGATGAGATGGGACGACCAAGGGTGCTTGAGCTCATCCTGTTCGCACTCAGTCCCCTAAGCGAGTTGCTGTTACCGATTTCTGAGATTTTTTGACTCTTTGTATTTTTACTTCCAGCCTTATTCTTCAGAGTCCAAGGAGGTCGTGAGTAAAAGAGCAATAGCGTAGAGATAGGTAAAGAATTGACTGATTGTCTTTGATTAATTTTGTTTTCATTACATTATTGTATCTGATTGATAATAGCCAGTCCACAACGCCAGGAATCAGCACGCTCGTGACTTCGTTTTTTTATCCTACGATGTCGGCTCTTCCTATCATTGTGAAGCAGAATTCACCAAGCACTGGATTGTTCACCCACTAATAGGGAACATGAGCAGGGATTAGACCGTGGTGAGACAGGTTCATTTTACCCTACTGATGATGTGTTGTTGCAATAGTCAACCTGACTGTTGTTGACTCTGCTCCAGGTCGTCCAAATCTGAGGCCATGGTTCTCATCTGGGACTTGTTCATCAGTGAGGATAGAATGGAGCGTGAGATGGAAAGATGATTTGGTGAGGCTTCTGCAGTGATGCGGGCACTGTGCTGGTCCATCATGGTGAAGAGGTAGCTGAGCTCTAAATTGCCCGTAGGTGTGAATTTGAGCATGAATGGTTGCTTCAACTGTACAGTTCTTGAGAGACTGACCGACCAATGGACACTGCCATTCATGAAGACATGCAGCTAGGAATCTGTTAGAATCTGTATGAAAGCCACAATGAATTAGTTTCAGTCTAATTAACACAACATGACAGACAGTTACTACTTTATACCTTTATTATTGATAAAATATTTCCTGCACTTTCAATCTGACACAGATACACACAGAAGTCCACTGTCATAATACAGCAGGGCAGTCCTTCTCAATAACACCAAAAATGTAATCAATAACACTAGTAAACAATACAAAATGAAATTCAACTATTGCTGAGTATATAGCCAAAAAAAAAAAAAAGTTATTTCTACTTGCAAACTCTTGGCACTGATAAAGGCCAGATTTATACATGAAACAAAACCTGCAAGCACCATAAAAATATTTCATAACAAAATCAGATTTCCATCACGATTCATACAGTAACAAAATTATTTTGTCGCTTTTTTCTTCAAATAAATTATCCATCAGAATGATTTTTACTTCCCTGAAGTTCACATATAGTGCATGCAGATGAAACATTTAAATGTCCCACGATGAAAACTCTTGGAGCAACTCAGGAATTTGCACTTTTACATAATGAAGAAGAAAAACTGTCAGAAAGAATTTTAAATGTTTTACAGTATATTTGTGGAGCAGCAGTGAGCAGCAAATTCATCTGGCGCCATAGGTGATTATATAACACAGTGATGTTTGGCTCCATACAGTTATTCAGTTGAATGTGAAATGATATATTGAGGTGAGAGTGAAGACAGTCTGCTTTAATTTGGAGCTCTAAAAGGGGAGATTATGTTTGATACGTTTATAAAACATGACTGGAAGTAACCAAAGGCAGACGATCTACACTTACACAGCAAATGTGTCACTTCAAACCTTAAGTTGAGAACACACAGAGCAAAAATTATCTCACTGTAATACTTATTTAACCGTATTTGACTCTTGATGAAGCAGGGCTTTAAGTTAGGAAGATGCATTTTAAAGGAATTAAAGGGAGCAGAGGTAGAATGAGAGAGGTAGAGCGCGAGGTAGGGAGGACGGAGCAGCATCGAGGCGTCTCCACGTTAAGGCCCATCTCTCCTCTCCGTTATCAACCTAAAACAACCCCATGATCCAGATAAACGTTTTGTTCTTGGCGCACAGTGACGGGTTTATCATAAAAATGAGCATCACTTCAAACACCTAATGACCAACATCAACACATCATGGTTGATTTTTTACTATAATGGCTTCTTGTACTGAACAAGTGAAAGTTTAAAGCCACTAGCTTGTGGCTACTAGTATATAACATGTCACCCTGATTGCTATAGTTAATATAAAACACTATATGAGATAGAAACTCCAGTTTGCACAGGTGTCAGCCTGTGATAGAAAAAAACACCAAGTAGAAATAGTTTTCTCTCTGAGCTCATACTTTCACTATAAGGTTACAAATTAGCTACTGATCCATGCAGCAAAAAAAATCCTGAAGGTCACACTGTCTTCAAAAATCCCTCAGAAAATTTTGAAAAGCAAGCAAACAGCAACTGATTTAAAAAAACAGAATGTGTGGTGGCTGTAAGTTAGAAGAGCTTGAACGGAAAGGAAGCAAGCTTTAAAAAAAAAAATAAAATTGTCAGTTTTTTGAAAACAGCAAATTAAAGAGTCCAAATAAAATTCTTCTGCTCCTCTGTCGACAAATCAGACAGGAAGTACCTCAGAGTTTTTAGTCAGGTTTGAAAGATTTGCGGAGAAATACAGTTAAAAAAAAAAAAAAAGTGGCACAAGACTGATGTCGAGTGGATTGTCCTCATTGCAACATGGCATCTGTGTGTGTGTGTGCACATGTGGTTTTGTAGGTAGTTCTGATTAGTCCATGCACCCATGGGAGCAGGGTGCTATCTGAATTCCCCAACGCTGATCGACAGGGCTACCTCTGGTTTCCTGGATTTGGTCGGAGCAGTCTTCTTCTGTGGTCCAGCGCCATCAGAGCCTGCAGCCTGCCCTCTGAAAACAAGCAAGGGTAAAAAAGAATTAGGATCTTGAGCAGACGTTGGACGACATGAAATCTTATCAGAGCTAACTGACACAGTGGTGTGGTGTTACAGCTACATTACTGATCACAGTTGTCACAGGATGATTTCCAAACAACACATGCCATAAAAGGTTTGAGTTGTTTCCTGTTCTCTGAACTCAGTTCAAAGCCATGATCACAACTGTTACACCAAGAAACAAGCATGTTCCCCGCAGCTGCATGTGTCTAAGTGAATAAGTCCCACCCTTTCCTGCGTTCCTCCGCCTGCTCTCTGAGCCTCTGCTGACCCCGTTCATCCTCCAGGGTGAGGAAGTCCCTGTTGTTATCAATCAAAAGATTCTGGGAAAGACATCAAGGACAGATTTAGTGTTTCTCAAACAAATCAAAGCAAAACTGAGTCGTTCTTAAAAAGGGACAGGATTTTATTGATACCTTGATGCCGATTGTATCGCCGTCTTTGAGGTGAAATGGTGCTCCCAGTAATGATTCTGCTTTTCTCTTCTTTTTCTTTTTGGAAATCTGCTGACTCTGAGAGTTAAAGGCAAATGACACATTATTCACTGATAATGTGACAATGAATTAGCAACACATACAAGAACACTGACATTCTGGAATACTTTCTTTATTTATGCTCCTGATAAAATTATGGACTGAATGATCAAGGTTGACTGTCCAACTGTTAGCCACTCTTTGCTACATTTCATGCAGTCATTTCTTTCTCATGTTCTTCCCAAACTGTTTAAAGCTTTGCCATCTCCTCTACCAACTTAACTACTGAGCAAAAGACTGCAAGTACACATATGGGTTTAGCCTGACATTGATAGACTAAATCGCAAATGCAAAGAAGTCTGGAACCTCTCTGTTCATTTCCATTTTCATGGGGTTTTATCAAGGATTTATCAACATGTGACTAAGCGACAAATGACCAGATCAGCCCGGTGTACATGACCAATCATAGCACATTAAGGTGGGACTTGGTGCAAAGCCATGGAAAAAAACAATGCCTGAGCAACAGTAAATGTAAACAGACTACAGTGTGCAGAAATGAACTGGCATGCTGTCAAAGTAAACACATCTTTCTTCTCAAGGAAAGCTTTAAGTGCAGTCGATTGTTCTTCTTTCAGCCAAAGTATACAGTTCATTCAATACGGATACGGAAATGGCTTCAACAAAAAGTTTCACATCAGCTGCTGCCATATTAGGATGCTTTCACATTTGCCCTGACAACTTCGTTTGCCCCCTAAGTCCGGTTCGTTTGGACAGGTGCACACCAAAAAACTAATGCTGGTGCGGATCATTTGTGGTGAGAACGTGTTCCGACCTTGATCTGAACCAACTGCAGTCACATGACACATTGTTTGGGTTAAACATGAGCATGTTACAGTCCTGGAGGATTATTAATGTGCACCTCCTCCTGTACTGCCTTAATATGCACATTCAGCACATCCAATGCATCAAAACATTGTTTTCTAGTTGGAGCCGCGCCTCGTTTTCAAACTGTATGGTTTGACTAAAATGAACAATGACAGCAATATAGTCCACGATGAGCAGCGCTAAAATCAACCTGCGTAGTTGTCCCTCCATTGTGACATTAGAAAGTGTCACATTTATCTTGCAAGTGTACTCTTCTTCAAAGTTTTGTTTACTTCCTGGATTTTTCCCACATGGAAATTCTGACCAATCAAGAGCAGCTTTCTCGTGCAAGGCATTTGATCTGGTCCGCTTGTAAATGCTGCCGTGAGAACACGAACCAACTTTGTAAGTCCCTGATTCGGAGCAAAGCAAGCAAACTCTAGATCTGAAAGCACCCTACGTTGCAAGAACCAAACCAGATTCTCCTTTAGTCTTACCCAGTTTGAGATTTCCTCCCAGGTGTGTTTGTCTGGCTGGTGTTTGGCCAGCAGCAGAGAGTCAGGGGAGAGGCCGTAGTGTGCAGCCAGACAAGTGCGTAGAGAGCGTGGAGAAGAGTCACGGGATGCATCCCACACCAGCTCCTCAGGAGGGTAGAAACACCTCTCCCCTGGTACTCCCATTTTAACATTCAGCATCACATCTTTAGGGCTGAGGAACAGAGGGACAAAAAAAGAATTTAACTAAGAAATTAAATCAGGGAAATCTACTGTATGTATTGGACAGATGGTTAATGGTGGTGACATTCCAAACTTTACCCCAGATCTTCTTCTTTTAGTAGCTGCTGCACACAGAGGTCAGTGCCGCTGGTCAGCTTCAACTTCCTGATCGGGAGGAAACCAAACAGAAGGGCTGCATTTATCGATAATAAATCTAGTGGCCATCACATTACACATAAATGGGAATAAACACTGTGTCAGAAAACTTCATAGTCATACTTGAGTGTGAGCTGTTGTCCTCTGAGGATACGTGCCAGCCTCCATCCCTCAAGCTGCCACACACGCATGAACGCAGTGGTGGGCACACACACATCTTGAAGGGCTGGCAGCGTCAACACCTGATGCAGAAGTAGAGCAAGAGGTTTGCATTTGGTTAGATTAAAAGCATCAAAATTGCATACACTTACATTTACCTGGTTTGTGTTTTGTTGTGTTTGGCCTCCTAAACTAACCTGCTAGTAAAATGTCATCCAGTAACAACCTATGTTATACCCTTAGAACTAACTGGTAGGATTGGGAAAGGGGTTGATCTCTGGGTCCTAAGTAATACGGACGGAAAACTACTAGATTCAAAGAGGATTACCACACGAGTATGAACAACTATCAACTCTTTTGCAATACACATAACCTTCATACGCTACCTGAGTCTTGAGATCCTCCAGCGTGGCTTCGTCTGATATCTCCACCTGCCCTGCACTCCTCAGCTCCATGTTGCCAGCACACAGAGGAGGTACGTGACTTTGTGTTTCACCTGCAGTCACAACCTCCGGCACTTGCTCCTCAGTGAGGCCGTTGTCAGTGTGATTAAAATCCTGAGAAACCGCTGAGTTGTTTTTGGGATCCAGATAAAGCCACACAGATAGCTTGAGGAAACCCTGACAGATAAAGAGACAGCAAAGGCTGATTACAGAGGTGAAGTTTTAATGTATAACAGTGGTGGAATGTAACTAAGTACATTTACTCTAGTACTATACTTGAGTATAATTTTGAAGTACTTAGACTTGAATGTTTCTATTTTATTTTACTTCATACACCCACTCCAATACATCTCAGAGACAAATGTAGTTTTTACTTGACTTCGTTTGTCTAATGAAAAACCTTCTTGGATCATCTGGAAACAGCATCGTCAAAAATCTAGAAACAGGGCTGTTTTTCTGAGCTCATAAGAAGTTGACTCAACTTCTTTAAATATGTGATAACCTTACAGAACATGATGCATTGTTGTAGATCAAACTACCCAACAGTATAAATGAGTTAAAATGAGCACAACTTTAAACATCTACAGCAGTAAAATGCAACAAACATATCAGATAGCCAACCAAAAATATCAGATAGAATGGTACAACTTTTACTTTTACTTTCAGTACTTCAACTACATTTTGACGATAACACTTACATACTTTTACTTCAGTAAGGTTTTGAATGCAGGACTTTTACTTGTAGTGAAGTATTTTCACAGCGTGGTATTAGTTCACTTGCTGAAGTAAAGGATCTGAAAACTTCCTCCACCACCGGTGTATAATGACTCTCCAGCCCATATAAAAACCTTTAAGTACCTTTGGAGGAAGTTGTCCTTCTGTGACGACTAATGTCTCTCCATTGTTTATCTTCAGCTCTGACAGAGAAGCATCCTGAGAATAAAAGGTGGTTGTGATTAAATGGGAGAGTATTAATATATTTTTGTCAAATATGCAGCAGAAGTTGGTCAAATAGTTCAAAAAATACTCAAGAGTTTTGGTGTCATGTGATTGGATTTTGCCTTCTAGTATATATCTGCTTTTGGGTACATGCAAGTTTAGTTTTGTTAGCTTACAAATAATATTCTCTCTATGAACTTTGCCTGGTGCTACAAATCATTAAAAATCTGCCCCTCCAGGATTTCACAGAGTTTTTTTGGGGGATTGTTGCAGCCAAAAATACCTGATTTCACGCCAGCTTTTTAAATAAAATGGGAAGCATGTTGTAATGTTTTTTGACATTTTTTGCAATAAAAATTGCAAGTAGTTGTTTTTTTTTTGTACAATTCATTAAAAATCAAGGCAATTTGTTCCAATGAGTATAAACCACACTATTCTTGGTTTGTGTGTTGTGTGTCCTTTACACACGACATCTATTGCACGTCTGTCCGTCCTGGACGAGGGATCTCTCCTCAGTTGCTCTTCCTAAGGTTTCTACCATTTTTTTCCCCCTTATCCACTGTGAGGTTTCCGAGGACAGAGGGATGTTGTCTGCTGTAAAGCCCTCTGAATTAAATTGGGATTTGTGAAACTGGACTTTATATTTAAATAAAATTGTATTGAATTAACGTCACCACCGTCCATACATAATTAATCTCACTATGATTTTTTTCTGCACTTGCAATGGATCTGTAACAGCCTCTGTCACGGTGATTTGTCTGTTGTCAACGTGTTTCAGCTATTCTCCACATTTTGAGGTACAAAAGTATTTGTTAAATCAGTGACTTTTGTTTGTGTTTCATCACAACATTGCTCACGGGACGAAACATCAGGGCATTGCCTTGCATGGTCTTTAACTGTCATTTTTGTTGGTAAATGTGAGACATTGAAAAACATCTACATCTTCGCGATCAGAGACAAGAGGGCGAGTTTGACAATGTGCTACTATTGGTGAAACTCACGGCAAACTATAATGATTGTTCCAATCTGTGGAAAAGTTGCAGTGATTGAACAAAACTGCAAGGTCCCACAGAATTCATAGGGTTTAGTTGAATATGCGTTAATTGTTGCTACTGCAACATCACAACATCCTGGAGGGACTGAAAAAGTATGTGAAAATGCTCAAACAATCAGCAGGGTAAAATGAGCAAAGCAAAAAATATCTATCTGACATCTACAAACAGTTTGATTTAGGCTCTGCCAGGAAGCTGAGGCTCGAGTCCAGACCCTCCAGAAAGCCCTGAAGAAGGTCATCCTCAAATCCAAACCTTACTTTGAACTCAAGGCTCAATTCAGTCTCATTCTTGAGGTGTGTACCAGCAGTGAGTTTTTAAATATAACAAATACTATTCATACTGTGCACAATACAGTCAGCCACCCACCTCATCCATAATTGGTTCTCCAACCTCCTCACACCAATCCAGCCTCCTCAAGTGCCAACAGGTGCCTGCAAACACACATTTAAAATCATATTACAAACAGTTAACGACCACAAAAGTTGAGTCTACAGTACATACTAGTTACATACAGTATGATAGGAAAACAGTAGAAAACTGTAGTTTTACCATCAAGTCCCACGGCATCCAGCATCGCCTTTAGACACTGCAAATAACAATCAAAAGATAAACATTTTTTAAAAGGACACAAACATGTAATATCAGCACATTATGAATGTTTCACAAAATACGTTTCCTCACCTCTTTGACGGTACAAGTTTTCTCCACAATTATGTTCATCTCCATGCCAGCAGAGGGCGCCATGCCCACAGTGAAGTGCAAGAAAAGCTGCCAAGCAAATGGAAACATCAACATCAGTCAAGCATATTAAACACTCGTAACTCTTCAGCTCGATTTGTTTTAAAATGTGGGATCCGATGGTTTTATTGGTACTTAAACGTTCTGCAACATTCAGCTGTGCAGCTGCAAGTACAAAGGATTTATTGAAGATCTCAAATAAAAAGACACACCTGTGATGCCTTGGGGGCATTTCCCGGACAGAGAGTCAGTGTGGTCATGAGTCGCACGCCTGCATCCCGAACACTCAGCTCCTCACACACTGTCAGGTAAACCACGGTAAGACAACATAAATGCACTTAGTAAATGTGCTCTAAAAACTTCAAAGATACATGATGAGAAGAAAAATTACAAGCAGGGGGAGTACCTTTTAAACATTTAATGAGGGGGCAGTGTAAAGGAATGCCTATCTTAATATTTTGGTTAAAATGAGGGGGATTTCCAGCTCTAACTCATCTGCACCATTAAAATCACCCCCAGGTTACAAAGTACAGTACCTGGAGGAAGGAGTTTCCCTGTGCAGTCCACCTGCCTCAGACAGTATTGTGCACCTGGTCAGTGAGAATAAAAACAACAGCTGATTTAGGAATGTATGCTTGCATAAGAACATACGATTCCAAACACAAATACACATTTTCACTGCCTGAACAGTAGCTGAGAGTTAAAATAAAAAAATACTTAAAGACACTTGTGAGGTCCCGAGCCAGTTTTCATCTTGGGCATGTTATAATTTATTGAGGTATTCTATACTAACCCTGGTAAAACCTAAAGCAGTGTAGCCTCATGTTTGAAGTGTTACAGTTTAATGGGCTGTAATTTTACATTTGCAAGAGACATTTACGATATATGTTTACTTCACTAACCTATCTTAGAACATTGCTGCAAAGACGCTACATATTTTAAAACATGGATGCTTCACTTTGTGTAAAATTTTGTCACGATTAGTGCAAAGTTACGGCCAAAAACATGTTTTGTGAGGTCACAGAGACCTTGACCTTTGACCACCAAACTCTGATGAGTTCATTGCTGAGTTCAAGTGGATGTTTTTGCCAAATCTGAGGAAATCCCTTCAAGGCCTTTTTGAAATATCGCATTTACGAATATGAGACAGACACAAGGTTACAGTGGCCTTTACTTTTGACCAATCTAATCCATTCATTGTTGAATCCAAATGGACGTATGTGCCAAATTCGAGGAAATTCCTTCAAGGTTTTGAGATATTGTGTTCATGAGAATGCAACAGATACAAAATCACACTGACGCTGAGCTTTTACCAATCTAGTCAATTCATTGTTGAGTCCAAGTGGACGTTTGTGCCAAATTCGAGGAAATCCCTTCAAGGCCTTACAATATCACGTTCATTTGGGACAAATTTTAAGAAATTCCTTCAACGATTTCTTGAGATATTGTTTTCCCAAGAGTGAGACAGACAAGGTCACAGTGACCCCGACCTTTGACCAACAAATCTAGTCAGTTCATTGTTTAGTCCAAGTGGACATTTGTGCCAAATTTGAGGATCTGTGTTCACAAGAATTAATCCACACTTGTTTCACTAAGTGGGACTCTGCATCTGCATATACTCTATAATGAGGAGAGTGACCAGGAAATCTTTTGCAGACACAGTTATGTATAAGACTGAGCATCTTGCCTGAGATTTGCTCCTGTAGCTGCAGCTCCTCTATGGCCCTCTGCTTCACCTCACACAGCAGCTGTAAGAGAGACACATTAATCACATGAATTACTTTTAGAAAGGACAATGTGATACTTTAATGGAGAGACAAAGAGCACAGCCAGACAGAGCAGCACAACAATTACTGACCATACTTCCTGTAGCTGGAACCTTAATCTTCCTCCTCTCCTCTTCTTTCTCCCCTTCTCCTCCTCCTCCTATAAGTGGTCGAAACTCCACTTGGAGCCAGCGGCAGTCAGACGGTGTAGTCACAGTGACGACGTCTCCATTTAGAGCGAACATGCTGAACAAAGTTAAGAAGACAGTGGTAAAACACATGGCTGATGAAAACAACATGTACACACACTGTTAAGGATTTTACCTGCTGTCGAAGGACTGTGGCTCCAGCACCAATAGTGCATCTCCGTCTTTCAGCGACAGCTCCTTGAGCGTCCGCTGCATGTCATCGGGTGGGAACACCCTCCATCCACTTGCCCCTCCTCCCTCTCCTGCCTCGTGCTCTCCTCTCTGTCCTCCTTTATGCTCCTGGCACAGCAGACTCTCCTCAGGCTCCCCCAGTGCCTCCCTCACCTCCCCGAGGGTCGCAGCACCTGCAAACCCTCTGGCTTCCTTTTTAAGCCCTGGTTCCCCATTTTCAAAACCTCCTCTTCCCTCCTCACACTCCATCCCATCCTCCACCTCCTGACCTTCATCTTCCCCCAAAAAGGGACGGACAACATTTAGTAGCAC
Organism: Epinephelus fuscoguttatus; assembly: GCF_011397635.1. Lineage (NCBI taxonomy): Eukaryota > Metazoa > Chordata > Actinopteri > Perciformes > Serranidae > Epinephelus > Epinephelus fuscoguttatus. The sequence goes on along the minus strand of NC_064765.1, from coordinate 15,170,331 downwards.
TGGCTCCCACTCTGCTCCAGTTAGGACAGTCGCACCACAAACCTGAAGGGAGACAAACAGGTACATTAGTCAGCAACTTGGGATCTTACCAAGTGAGCATTACAGATAACGTGCTGTACTCACCTCTCTGCCGTTCCACACAAACAGATCAGAGTTTGTACAAATGCCTGCACTGTACAGGGACACACCATCATCTGCAAAGAGAACCACAAGCAGAATATAGTTACGCAATTTGCCAAAACGTATTATATCCTCTTGAGGTGTTTTACATTTAAGTGTCTCACCTGTAAGAGTGTTGTAGAGGTGTAACCCTGCAGGAAGACTCCTGGCCACAGTCAGAGCCATGTCCCCTTCCCAGAGTTCCTGCATCTACATAAACAAATGCACATATGCACAAAAAATAGCTAAATCTCTCATTCTTTTCAGTGTTTTATAAACAACAGCTAGAGTTGCAACATCAGTTACCTGATAAATAGCTAATCTGAGATCTCCCACAGTTTTTCTGCGGTCGAAACTCAAATTGGTGCTCCCATTCTGCTCTTTGCTGATTGGCTGCAGGGCTCCATTTTCGAGCCTATATGAGGGGGCCAGGTGCAGATGCAGCTCAATGGTGTTGTTAGTGGCTTCAAACTCCTCGCTGTAATATAAAGAGTGTTGACTGATATGAATAATCTATGTAACAAACCCATTTTTATACAACTTCTGTTGATCCTCACTGATTGTGAAATTTAAGATACCACTTAAAGCTATAGTTGGTAATGTTGGAGAGCTAGCAAGATTTGAAAGCGGCACCTCCTCTAAGCTCCACCCCCTCCTCCCCCTCCCGTCAGTGCTCTGTCCAAAGCCACCGCCCCACACGAACTTGAACTCGCATCCTGCAGTAGGAGTAAGCAGGGCAGAGGAGAGCCGAGTAAAATAACAAATCCCCCGAAGCAAACAAATAATTACCTGTCCAACAGAAAGACAGCAACCTCTGCATCACTTTTCAGGCCCTTCAGCTCCCTCAGTTGTCTCCACCGTTCAAAAGCTGCAACAATGTTGACTCTGGTTTGTGCTCTCACTTTATCCAAAGCTTTTTTCGTCGCAGCCTTTTCTGCCTCTGACTTTCTTTTCTCAGCCTGTTCAGTGGGGCGAGCCATTACAAGTAACACTGGAAGTGGTACTTTTGGTTGCATTTTCTCTGCCATTGTTCAGCAAACTCCTGCTAACCTTGGTTTTTACAGACCTGCAGCTGCCACAGAGGTCACATTTTTTTCGTTCCTTTTTCTAAACACATTATGTATTGACTACTCTCAGGATGGAAGGACCGTTTCACCCAGTATAACAAGAAGTGTTTCTGAACAGGATTACCAACTATAGCTTTAAATCTTACACTCATAGAGGGGAACGTAGAGCCTACACCATAGCGTGACGCACAACTCCCCAGGAATGTAACTACATGTCGCAGCAACAAAGACCTCTTGTTTTTTTTTGCAAGTTGAAACCATTTCCCTCAGTGGAAACAAAGCTTTTATTTACTTCAATATCACAGATAAACAATAAATTGTGTGAATAATATCATTTTAAGTCTTCTGTGTGATTTATCCTTTGGGGATTTACACTCGGGGATTTATCCTGGCTTCATATGAGCAGAGGAAATCTCTATCATATGATGATCATAATTTATACAATATAAAATGCCATAGGCTTGTGCTAAAAACATTATCATGTTGTATTTGTGGGGAAAATGTGTCCAGATAAAGACAAGTGTTTGTCTGTGAATGCTGCGAGTTATAGTGAAGCTGATTTGTGTACTTGTGTTTGAAATTGTCTCCATTAAGCCATATTTAATGTGTGTTTTGAATCAATTAAACTTCACAGAGACCCCGCCGCCGTCTAGTGTTTTGGAGGTGTAACTGCAGAGTGACACAGACACACCATAGCACAAGTATAAATGCTCACAACGGGAAAGGTGACATGCGTAGGCTAAGGTGTAGGGTCTGCCACACAACTATAAATCCCGCTTAAGTCAGAACCCACTTAACAGCTAAAAGTGTCATGTGGTGATAGCGTAATATGTGTGTTTGTCTCTGTACCGCATGTTCTGCAGTTTGATGTTCTCCTCCTGAGCCATCTGGATGAGGTTGAGAGGAACTTTATACTGGGGATTGTTCAGGGCTGTGAATGTAAACACATAAAACACATTTCAATAGATAAATATTAGTCTTCTAATTACTTCGCCTCCTGTGTACTTGATGACATAACTATTAAGTTATCAAACTAAACAAATGATGAACCAGTTTGCTGTTTCATTCATTCAAATTACCCATAATAATTTTTTCCTTCACTCTTTCTTTCTCCGATTCTCTTTTCCAAAACAAAACATGGTGTCTGTTACCTTCACTAGGCCTGTGCAGCCGCGTTTTTCTGTAGAACAGCATGTACGCGCTCTCTTTGCCCTGGAACTGCTTCTCTATGTCAGACTCCCTGATAGAAGTCACCGTGGAGTCGTTCAGATCAAACCAGTGGCTACCCTGCTGACAGACAGGAAGAAAAACCATGAGAAACAGGCACCTAAGTAATCACAAGATGTCCACCAGGAACAGTCTTTGTTCACGTTAGACCTTTTAGACTGTTGCTCTACCTCTTGCCCACACTCTGGCTTCTGGTCTTGTTCCGGCTGTTGCTCAGCAGCTCCGGGGTCTGAAGGTGTTGAAGGATCGGAGTTAGTGGTCTGCTCTGCTGGGCCGGGCGGCTCAGTCACAGGGCTTGGCGGGTTTGCCTTCAGTGCCACTCGAGTACCATTGGACACCAACATGAAAATATCACTATGGGACTGCAGGAACTACACCAGGAGGGAAAAGCAAAGAAGTAAGAACTATTGGTATGAGATATACACTGGTATGAGCTCAAAATGATAAATATGAAAACATAAAAACAAGAACTCCTAAATACCTTTCCTATGGGACCATAGTGTTTTCTGAACTTTTTGCTCCAGGATGAACCAATCTTATTCATGAGTTTCTGTCCCAGCTGGTCCAAGAGGACACTCTTTGATGGTTCCTAGTGGACAGAAAATGAATGCCACCCAATTAAAAGAGCTGGCAATACTACTGACTCAACAAGAAACACTTAATGAACTAAAAATATTCCGATTGAGGAGAGTTGCTGTGGCTATACCTGGGCAATAATGGCAGTGAGGACAGACAAAGGGTCATCTTCTTGTACTTTTGGCTCACACATTTTCTTGACCTCCTCCTTGACTTTCCTCTGAGTCTTGGGTTTGCATTCCTCCTCCTGACAAAGAAACAAGGAGGTGATGCCTATCCTGGTGCACACATTCAAAAACTGAATGGCAAACTTTATTTAACATTGCTGATACTAAGCACATCCAAAAAGTCTGCCAATCTGAATATTAGCAGTAATTTTATTGGGGATGTTTGCCCTGGTGTGTTTCTCACCGTTGGCTCCCATTGGCCAAGCTGGTCAATGTCCCTGATATGAACGTGGTAATGGCCACCATAGCAGCCGCCCTTATGGATAATCACAGAGAACAGCTCGTAGGAGTAATCAGAGTCATCTCCATCAGTCTGTGAGGGAGGAAAACATAATCAAGACCTCTTAGTGTGTCAAAACCTTCCAGAATGAAGTTCACATGAGCCTGGAAACCAAAAAATTGAACTAAAATAACAACAAATAAGATCATTATTAAATATTCTTAAGGGTGCTGTATAAATAAAGTTTGACTGAATTATTGACATTATTATTATTGACAATTAAGAAGAGTCATGTTAAATGTGCCTGATCTAAAAAGAAGAGAGGTTAGTGTTAAAATCCATCAGGTACCTCTTCACAAAATGGCCGTAGGTTGATGCTTAAGGGGAAACTGTAGCGTCCCGTCTCCTTGTATCGCTCACATTTGGCAAAATCAAAGCTGAATCTCAGCAAAGACATGGTTATGAATGGAGGGAGCTTCTTCAACTTGGCAGACTGCAACAGCAAAATAAGTAAAGGAAGGTGAGGAACAACAAAAAAAGGCAACATTTTTGATGTAAAAAAGAAAAAGAAATTACACAAGGAGACCATGTTTATTTAACAAGTTTTTACATGTTTAGTTTTAATGCTCCTTTCCAGGGAAAAAGAGGGAAAGGGAGAATTTTATTATCTCTTATGGCTCACTGTGATATAACCATTGTTATTGTGTTGACACAGTCTGAAGCTGGCACTGACCTTGGCAGCAGTCACCAGCTTGTTACACTGTGCACAGCGGTACAGGTTATTGCCCTCAAACAACTCTTCCTCTACAAACATGTTCCACAGAGCCTCCTCCAGGCTAGACACGCCACAAACACATGCCGTCAGGTCCAGGAAGTCCTCCTAAAGAAGACACAGAAAACAGAGCTGGGTTAATTAGTCATCTTTGTGTTAGCATTTTATAGTAAGACTTTTTCCACTTAGGACTACTCCCATTGTGTCAGTCTTGCTAAATCTTACTGACATGAGATTTAGACAAAAACAGTAACTAATGGGCAGAATATAACTTTTAAAAAGGAGCCACATCAAAGAGGCAGAGAAACCTGGCAAATATGGACGCACCTGTCTCTGGCTGACGTTACCACACTCCTTGCAGACAATGCTGTTGACAATGGTCCCATGGTACAGCTGGTGGATAAACGTACTACCACTGGTGCCCACAAGAGAGTGCTCCAGGGCACTGAACAGGATCCTGTTCAGCTCCTGCACATCATGCTGGTTTGTTCCCTGAGAGAAGAACACACAGAAAAGGGATCAAATTACAAACAAAAGACATCGGTTGTGCCCCAGTTCCACACTATGAACTAACTGTATACAGTGCATACTGTATTAGACGTTTAATGGTATGTTGTCGGTGTGTTATCATTGAAGAAATCAATGCACTTCACCCTTAAATACAAACAGGAAGTTATGCAAGACGAGCACCAATAGACATCAATAAAACTTGACTGAAAATGCAAAATGGTTCTCCACTTTTCTTCTCTAGCTAGAAGCAGCTTCCTGTGGTGTAGCAGTAGTTGATGTGGTGGGCGTACTACTAAGTTGATGGGTAGGTTTCCAAGAAGGAAGTGGGTGCACTCTCCTATATATTCTGATGGCTTTTTGTCTGATATACAATACTGTATACTGTAAACGGACAGAAAAAGAAGTAGGTACACCCATAAACCTGCAGTCTTGACCTGGAAAATGTGGTCATGCATGGCCTGTGTAAATCTGTGAATGCTTCTTCCTGTTTTCCCTCTTTGTGAATTTGTTTTGCATGACTGCAGCTGGGATGCCTCCAGACAAAATGTAAGTGAAATCAGGCCCGACCTGCCAATAATGTGAAATCCACTTTTGTGCATTTCAGCATGCAATTCCTGGTATGACTGGAAGGTAAATCGCTCACTGAAATGAGAAGTGTAACCTGAGCCTCTCTTTCTCCCTCCCACTGACAAAGATAATGGACACATACCTCACTGCTGTTCCAGCCAAAGCTGTCAGTGAGGTCAGCGGTGGAGGCGCTCTGCTGGTCCACCAGCAGCAGACTGGCAAACAGTCTCTGCAGCTCCAGAGGGATCACTCTGACCTGAGGAGAACAAAGGAAAACCTCCTTAGATATAAGTTAAATGTAAGACTTTTAAAGACATTTTTAATACCACCTTATATGAAATTTAAGACCAAACCTGCAATGGAAATACACATTATATATACACTTCCCAGCCATTTTATTAGGCACACCTGTTTAACTGTTTGTTAATGCAAATAGCTAATTAGCTAATCACATGGCAGCAACACAGTGCATGTTTAGGCATGTAGACATGGTCTAGATGACCTGCTGAAGTTCAAACTGAGCATCAGAATGGGGAAGAAAGGTGATTTAAGACATTGAAGGTGGCATGGTTGTTGGTGCCAGACGGGCTGGTCTGTCAAAAACTGCTGATCTACTGGGATTTTCACACAACCATCTCTAGGGTGAGCGGCAGTTCTCTAGGTGAAAATACCATGTTTATGCCAGAGGTCAGAGGAGAATGGCCAGACTGGTTAAAGATGTTAGAAAAGTGACTCAAATAACCACTCGTTACAACCAAGGTCTGCAGAAGACCATCTCTGAGCCAACAACACGTCCAACCTTGAAGCAGATGGGCTACAGCAGCAGAAGACCACACCAGGTGCCACTCCTGTCAGCTAACAACAGGAAACTGAGGCTACAGTTCACACAGGCTCACCAAAACTGGACAATAGATGGTTGGAAAAATGTTGCCTGGTCTGATGAGTCTGGATTTGAGACTTTTTAAAGCCTCATATTAAGAAAACTTAATTTAAGACATTGTAGGACTCTTTAAGGACCCGTAGACACCCATTACAATTCAAAGATACAGACATTTCATTTATGGTTAAAGCAATAGGCACTTTACATCACTTACTTTGGACCCTGGTTTCTCTTTGTCTTCCAGGCATCCTAATTCCTCTGCTCCCAGCTTGAACAGCTCCTCTGTACAGATACACACCAAACAATGAATATGTAAACATAAATAAATAAATAACTGCTCTCTGGTTGTCTGCTGCACTCAATCTCATCCCATGACTCTAAAAGAAATAATCTGTCCTCACCTCTGAACTCTGGGGTGAACAGCAGGGTCTGGAGCAGAGAGTTGAGGTAGCAGGTGCCACCCTGGTTCTTGATGCCGCACAGATTGCTTCTTCCTCGGGGTGGAGGTGGCTCGTCTCCCCCCTTCACAACTCTGCCTCTGGAGGAGGTGGAAGAGAAGCCTTCCTCCTCCTCCTCCTCGAATAGATTCCCAAACATGCCGTTTGAGTGATTCACTCCGTTTTCTCTGCGTTATGCTCGGGCTCTCGTGGTAAATCGTGTGTTAGCACTGTGATATTCCCTCTTGCTATCTCATCTTGGTCTTGCCGAGTTCTCTGTTGACAATGGCCGGGCTCACTCTGAAATAAGAAGACTTCACGGGGCTAAACATAGCGACTATTACCGGATGTAGCATGTAAGCGTTGGACTCGCTGAAAGGTTGTTTAGCTAGTTTAGTACGCTAACAAAGGCAAACGGTCCGACACTGATGAGCAGTATGACAGCTCAGCGAAAGTGGGGAGAAAAAAATCAGGCTGTCAGTAACGTTTACGGTCACTGTTACTACAACTGGACAAAATGGCGTATTCTCACCGAATCTCTAACGACTCGTTTAACTGAATTAATTCACGGTGTAGCTCCTGGCGCTCTCTCTTTCTTCCTCTGTCTGTCTTAAAACGAATAAACGAAACGTAAATAAAAATACCATCGGTGAACAGTGGGCAGCCATGTTTCTTTCTGGCTGAAAATGGAGCGGTGCATTGTGGTACTTGTAGTGTCACACTTAGCTAACGAACATACTCACAATGAATATAACTGATTATATTTTCATAACTTCGCCAATACGCATGAACATCTTAATTCCAATAATGTGATGTCACTTTATGATACAGCCATAACATTTATGATTATATCTACATTTTCTTTTCAGAGCGGCCATAAAAACTACATTTCCGGCAAGTCTTTTCTTGAAGTTATGGGGATTGTAGTCTTTTATAACAAACGTGTTTTATTAGTGTTTAAAGCATGGAGATGTATAGTGGTTGGAAGTTATGTGCCCAGGGCCATGTGTATAAGTTTGCATACCAGTCAGAGACCTCACCAGAATTTTAATTAGCCACAAAATGACTTGGAATGAAAACTTGTGTACTTTTGATCCTGCAGGGTATGTTCGCCACCTTAGAAATATGTTTGCCACCCTTGTTGCCACCCCACAAGCTCTAAATGAACATAGCTGAGGTTTAGCCAACTCATAAACAACTCATGCATTGCATATGAACATATTAAGTCTGGTTTATTGTAATTTCAATAATTTACTGTCACTTGTTATGTATAATCCATGCAGTCAGAGGCAACGAGTAACAATCAGTCCATTGTTTATGAGAACACACATTCCAGTTACTGAACAAAATGTTAAATATCATGAACATCTTACGGAGACTGTCTAGAGTTGTAATAATTTCTGTCAAACAATGCAAACAAGTATCTATATATTACCATTAAAATATTGTGCTTGTGATAGTTGTGTTGAAATGAGGTACAGGTCCAGAGTGTAGGTTTGTTTCAACATCAGCGGAGACACATTTAAAATGGGGAAATTTTAAGCACCACACACTTAATTTCAGGCATTCTGGTGAATGCTGATGCATCAAATTGTGCATTTTCTGCATCAACTTATTTTGTAAATGTCTTTAATTTTGTTCAAATAAAGGTCTTCTGCTACGATCATGCTTATATTATAATATAATACCAAATTATTCTAGCCACAACCTTTAGGACTTAAGGGCATTTGTGGAAAAAAAGTCTCTGGAATTTTCTTTTTACTTTACTTTTTTTCTCATTTTCTTCAGTCATTTATTTCGTCATCTGCACCAGTTTCAAAACCTTAGGATAATCTTGGATGTTATTATTGTGAAGAAATGCTACATCGTTTTATCATATATCAATTTAATCTAATAATTCTTGCAGAAAGCTGTCATATTGAAAGATAATTACTCCAAGAAATACCAAAATCATTCTTCAAAAGTCACCATGTGCAATTTCTGTTGAATGTAAAATCCTCTGCAAGCTATTAAACTGCCAATTTTTTAGAAACAATATTAAGGTCATGACCTTAATGGTTCCTACAGTCCTGACTGTATGTAAATTGAGGCACAGTATTGTAAAGGCACATTTACTTTAAGATATACTATGCAGGATTTTCCAAAGAAACAGTGTATAGACTCACATATGAAATGGGGTTTGGGGTCCACCCCCAAGGAATTTTGAGCATCAAACCCTAAATTTCCTGCATTCTGGTGAACTTTTATGCATGAATTTGTGCATATTGTACATCAAATTATGGTGGAAATGCCTTTAATTTCATCAGAATAAAAGTCTGTTGTGGGGGGGATAAATGCACAAGTTCCAAATATTGAGAGGGACATGTACCCTGTGTCCCCACGGAAATCTACCTATGCTTTCAATCATCACTTATGACCCACTAGAAGTGTGTGGCAGTGTATTTTTCTGCAGTGTGTACCCCTTTGGTACTCAGGTGAGGGCGGGGCTTCATAAAAAGGTAGCTGCCAGGTGTCAGACTGGCAGAAAAAGCCACACAAATATAGTGAGACAAAGCTAAACAAGAGCAAATCTCAGTGTGGCTATTACTTTTACTTCCGCTGGCAAGCATAGTACACCTATAGATCGGCTCATGAGTTTTGAGAATGTACTTTGAGTTGAGTTAAGTTTACTAACCTTGAGAAAACAAGTTCAACAAACTTAAGATATTAAATTAAATAAATAAATGAGTTAAGTTTTCCGGCTGCAACTTTACTGTTTGAATCGAAACACCAAACGAGAGTGAACCTGGGGCTGGCTTTTCCTTTCACTTCTGCTGGCGAACATGTTGCACAGCCAACAATCCTGCATAGTATACCTTTAAACTCAATCACACATTTCAAATAGTATTGCAAAGATTTTCTCACACAGGAGCACACAGACACTTACATAAAATGACAACATGTACACACACATGAATACAGTACACAAAGCTACATGCACACTCTATTTTTTTGGCCCTAGTAGGTTTTCAGCTTGAACACTTTGGAGAGAGGTGCTTTGGCACTAGAATAGATCAGATACGATTCTCCTTTAGAGCTGAAAAACTCCCAGTCACTGCACCCAATGGTTGGGAGCCAATGAACAGGAACAAATCCTTCATATCCCTGCCACCTGAAAACACACAAAGGAGAGGAATCAAATGAAATATGTATTTGCACCTGCTTAACAAAAGCTGTACACCCCCATAAATCTACATTACAACGTTAGATAGTAAGAGGAAAGTCAGAATAGTTGAATTATTTTACACTGGGAGGGGTGTTGCTGACACATTGAGTACCTGTAGAGAATGCTGTTGAGAGAGTAGGACTCTCCGTTAAAGGAGTTAGCAACAACCAGAAAATATTCCTCCCCGAGGGTGAAGAACTCCCAGTCCACCGCACTGGAGAGACAGAAAGGTATGTGGCGATGAGGAGAGGTTGAAATGGCAGCAAACACGTTACACAGAAAGTGTTCTGACAATCTGTCTTCATGTACATGCACCTGGTGTACTGGAGCGTTTACACATCTGTACCTGTAGGTGACAATATCCTGGAAGCGGACGAACAGGCGTCCAATCATGTCCAGCTCGTAGATAGTGGAGTTGATGGCGTATCGACTCGGTCCGTTACCATGGAGTCTGTGTCCATTGGCAACGACGAGGAAGACTCTGCTGCCAATCTGAAACATTTCCCAGTCTGTGGCGCAGAATGTCTAGATTGACAATGAGATAAAAAACAAACCAGTGTTTTTATTTGAGTTAAAGATCTGAGTTCTTCTTTGACTGTTGTTTGGAGACAGAAAAGCGAAAAGAGAGATCGCTAAGAAAGTAACACATGTTAACAAATGCCAAAATTGTATATTTTCACTCATTTCAGGATGATTTTACATGATTAATTTCCACCTGCCCCAAGGTGTTCTTCCTCATATCCAGCTGTGGAGTTCCCCTAAATCATCCCCTCATGTGACTATCAATGTGTCAACACTCTCCTCAAATGTGGCTAGATTCAAATATATGATTCACTATCAGTTACACGTCAAAGCACTGCTATCTCTCGAGCAAATCGAGGCAAACCGCACACTCTATTTCTGGCCTTGTCTTAAATGCACGGACACGCCCGTTCCTTGCTCCCCATCTCTCTCTTTCATTACCCTTTTATCTCTCCCCATGTTCCCTTCCTTCTGTGTGTACAGACAAGATGGTTTTTCATACTCAAAGATACAGATCTCATCAGAGGAAATCAAAGCACAGCTGGAGAGGAGATGAATGGCGTGGAAAATCATGCAGCAAAATGCTACCTAAAAGTGCTATTAAGCCTAAATTACATCCACGCTCAAACACCTTCCAAATTTGCCCAGTATTGTGATGTAGTATCAAACAGATATTCCTCAGTGTGCAGGACTTAGAAGCATCTATTTGTAGGAATGGCATATAACATATAACTAGTTTTTCATTAGTGTATAATCACCTGAAAAGAAGGGTTGTTGTGTTTTTGTTACTTAAGAATGAGCCGTTTATATCCATATACAGAGCAAGCCCTCTCCATGAATGTATAAAGAGATCAAGATACAGTGTTGGAGGTGGGGCCCCTGTCAGTATTATGGAAGCTGCTCAGTGGGGCATGAAGCCAAAAAAGTTCAACTTTGAGGGTGTTAAGTTACTCAGATCTTCCGCATCACTACAGACTTTCGCAAGCCAAGCAGCTAACTTCTGGTTTAGCCGTCAGCTAACTTGAATGGGAGTAATCATATGGCTCTCCTAGTCTTACGAAATGTTTGGACTGAATCCCAAATGTTTCAAATCCCTAATAGTGAAACAAGTCATTTCTTGAGGGGTTGTGACACTCAAGAAATGCATCGTGTGATTTACACATCTATTTACATTTCTGGGGCCTGTGGCATCATGTGACAGATCTGGAAGTTGTAAATCCACTGTTTGGCCAATACAAGAATTGGCTTCAAAGCCCAGCGCACTTCTTGGGGTCCAGCAAGGCTATTTAGACCTCGTCACCTATCGACGTTTGGTCACAGACCTTCCACGTGCAGATACAACATGAAAGGTACCCTGGGTGTGTTGGTTTTTGACATTCTGGGACACCATGTTAAGTTATGCCTGTTACATGCCCTGTCTTCTTTCAAAATACACTTCTGTTTTCAAAGGAAATGAAACATTTACAGCAGTCTTACGCACTCTGAAGGTCGCCACCTTAACTTTCACTCTTGTCCCGTTCGTTTTCCCCTGACGCCACCAAGCGCTGTTAAACTATAACGACAAACATCCACATATCATGCCAACATTAAAGGACAGCTTTTTTCATCAGTGTCTGACACCGCAGGTCTCTGCCCAAGTCATGGATTTTGACGACTTCGGAGTGAGAACGGGTTGGGGACATAGTCTTTGGCATCATGGAAGCTACAAGGTATGACACATGCGCAATGTAGACATGAAGACATAAAGTTATAGTGCTCTTTGGGTGCATTCCTTTTAGCATTTTTGGGTGCCCTCAGCCTCACAGAACTTTTTGGGTACACTCCAATAGATGGCTGCTGATAAACCATAGAACATTTATTGACATAGAAAGCATTTGTTTTAGGCTTTTATTAATGATCTTTTTCAAATTCTCAGAATTGTAATTCTCACCCACGTCTTAATTTTGTGTATAAAATATATTTCGACTCAAGGCCAAATCTGGATGCCTCAGTGAATCAAATCAATCATCCCAATGATCGTGCCAGCTATTAAGCCTTTAGCAGCTGCAGACCAGATTTCATTGTGCACATGGTGTACTCCAGTGATGTGACGTGATATGACGCCATGACTTCTCCTCTTTTAACCTCCTTGGGGGCTGCAAATTCACAATTCCTAGGATAGCAAAGGAATGGCCCGCCTTACTCTGCCTCTGATCGGCTTAATCTGATTTACCCTAACCCTAGCCAGTCTTAATCATTTTGGCTAAGCCTAACCAATGAAGACAATGAGTACTAGCCAATCATAGGGACAGTAGGACAGGACATTCCTTTACTATCCTAGGAATCAACACTGGCTTTAGTTAAGATAATTCACATCTTTGCATTGGCCACTGTAGTTCTCCTACAAGCTTGGCAAACAGGAGAAGTTTCAGTTCTGCAGCCTCACCACTAGATGCCATTAAATCCTACACACTATACCTTGAAGGCCAATTCTGCATTTCTTTTGCTGTTTCGTATTCACCACTCACCTTAATTGTCTGAAACACCTGGAAGCTTCCACTGACCCAAACGTAGATGACTGAGTCTACAGAGGTGGTCACCCCATCAAAGGCATTTGCGACCACCAGGAAATGGTACGGTCCAACTGTGAAGAACTCCCAGTCATAGGCCCCTGAGGTCAGCAGCATCTGGTGAACCTCAAAAGACTTTGTTAACTTGTTCCATTTGTATATCACACTGTTGATAGTGTGGTTATTATCACCTGAAAGACAAACCAGAAAGAGAGAGTCCAGTAGTGTAGTTTGATACTTTGTGAAGGTCATATCAGGATTTCTGGAAGTTAGAAGAAGTAATTTGATGGAAATTTAGATTTTACCTTGTCTGTGATTGGCCACAGCAAGATAGGTTTGCCGATTGATGTTAAAGGCCTCCCAGTCCCGGGCACAGAGGGTCTGCAGAGTCTGGAACTGCACAAACCGTTTCCTTCTTTTGCTCCACTTATAAATCACAGATATGTCAGTCTCTGAGTGTTTACGCTTGTCTGTCCCCCCTCCAGAGTTAGACACCACCAGAAATGTCTAGATCAGAGTTAAGAGAGAACAGGAATATCCAGATTAGAGTAACAAAATCCTGGGAATATCAGCTCTCCACACTACTTTGACCAGGTGGATGCAAGTGCTTGATTTATATTACATAACCCATCTCTTCCTTTTTGTCATACCTTCTTGCCCATGCTGAAGTGTCTCCAAGCCAAAGCTTCATATGTGCTGATATTCTGGTAGAGCTGGAAACCTGTGCGACCCCACAGATATACAGCGGAGCCAGAGGCTGACCGATGAGCCATAGCAGCCATCAAACCCATGCCAGGTACCTGGAACACCTAAAGATTGGATTTAAAAAAAAAAAAAAAGATGAAAAAAGTATTCTGAACATTTTGTACAGCCTTAAAGGTTGAATCAGCTGTTCTGGAGAAAGACTGATATTCAGCACAAAGTTCAGTACAGATTTACAGTCCCTCTCACTCCCACTGCCCTTCTCTTTATACATCCATGGCCTTTTCCCTGTCCTGTACACAAGCATGAATGCCCTCTGTCGCTGACTGGCTGGAATAGAGTTGTGTGGCTTGGTCAGAGCCATCAACATGTTCTTATCCCAAGTCATCAAATACTGCCGCTTTCAGGTGTCTCAGGTGTGTGTGATGTGTCTTCATGAGACACATCCTATAATTTCTGTATGTGACACACAACTGTCTCCTGGGTGAAACTCATAACGTGGCTAAAGTTGTCAAATGGTCACAATTAGGATTAGGCGATAAAACCACTTGGTTAGGTTTTGACAAAACATCATGTTTTGGGTCAATCTATGTACATAACATGATGTAAATCTGTCACATGGCTTTTGGTTTCACACAGGACACAAACAGCAGTGTCCTGGGTAAATGTCTGCATTTGTTTGACCTATCCATCTGCCCTCCTGCCTGCGCTACACAGACTTTCTCACTCTATATATTATATCAGCTGCTCTGAGCATCAGATATTGCAACAGATGGGTTTACATTGGAGTTAGCTGAAAGCCCAGAACATCTCATGGATGCTAAAGGGTGCCTTTGGTGTCAGTATCACACGCTGAGGGGCATGACAAAGTGTTGGTATTTGACAACCTGGGAGTGGAGCTACTTTGTTTCCCATTTACAGAGCAGAGCTATGTATGAACAAAGTATTTTTTAAAGCGCACACAGAATGGACAGCTAGTGGACTATTCACTGAATTTGACAAAAACTGTATTGAATTAGAATCGCTGACGAAACACAAGTTCTGTCTAGAACCTTGATTCACAGCCTTTTTAAAAATCATTTCAAAATTAGAGAAAAGTCTGGAAAATAAACATAATTTTCGTTCGGCAAGTTTGGCAATTCACTTTGAGTGGTCGGAGAAGATACTCCGTGTACTTTTACCATCCATGTTGTTGTATTCATCTTGTGACCCCATAGATTTATCTCGTGACCCCTCGTGGGATCCCTGACACCCTGGTTCTGAAAACCTGGTCCTGAAAAAGAAAAACTCCCCTAAAGAATTTTTTTCTCTTCTCTCTAGCCCTTGGTTTTCTAACCAGTCCTAGTATAGGCACAACATATATATATTTTTTTTACAAAATGGAAGGATACCTCTACATCATGTGTCTCTGAGCTGGTGGTGAGGACTTGATGCTCCACCACATAGTCCAGTCGTTTATGATCTGAGCAGATGCAGAGATGAGAATTATGTACATTTTCAGCTGAGTCAAAACACGCTCATGAGCTGATGGTTGGATGTTGGATTCTCACCCTCTAACACAGTGATCCACACTGTACCGTCGCAGAGGTAGAGGCCTTTCCTGTGCGGATTGAACCACATCTGGCCCTGCTGCAACTCTGAGCATGACTGCTCCAGCCCCACTGACACCCGCTCTGTTTCTGATCAAAACACAGAGACAAGCAGATAATCAAAGAGGCAAAGAAGCATGAAAACATGTCATGTCTTTCATCATATTGTATCATATGTCTTGTAGAATCCGTCTGGAATTACCATAGGAAGTCACATGGTCGCCGTCCTCCCTTCCTGTGACAGATAAGTCTGAGAGAAGTGGTGGTACTGACAGAGCTGCTAGCTGGGGGTCTGAGGAGGGGCAGACATGATGGGTAGCATCTGAACCTGGCACCAAAACCAGCTGTCGCAACAGACCCTGCACATGAGGCAGCAGATATGAAGGAAAAATGTATTAATTGTGTATTTTAGCAGCTTATTTCTCATGAAAGTTAGTAATGAGGAAATCTTACTGAATACAAGCCTTTCCATCTCCCCCGACTGCCAATGTGGAATCTCGATCCCTCAATGTTGAGGTCTGAGGGTAAAGGCCTGGAGGGAATTCTGTTTGCCATAGAGAAACATAATTATTTCTAATAGCTGAGCTAAGTTGTTTTCCTTCTATAAATGATCTTAAAGTCACTGTAATTAAAAAAGTCTTCTCATTCTTGTGTTTGTAGACAAGACTAGTATCATATAGGCACCGTATGGGAGCTGATATTCCTCCCTTCTGTGTGCCAGAGGGAGTTTCCACTAAAAAACATCTATCACACACTGTCAGGCCACTGTGATATGGCTGCGGGGTGTGAGCAGATTTGGAGCACTGCCATTGTATTGTGGTGAAGGATCTACTATCCCTCAAGGGAATTCAGAGGCAACAGGAAGAGAGGATGGTGGGAGGCAGACAGTGCACCCACCCCGTGAACAGAGAACAGAGCGAAGCAAGAAAAAAACACTTACATTTCCTGGGGTGAGCTGCAGTCCACTGTGAGCTTCACACGATGACTGGCAACAACTAAAACCAGAGTGTGCCACTGGTTGTCAGCCAGCCGAGCGCCTCGAAACCCCCAATGCTCTACGACCCCTCCGTGACTTTTCAAAAAGAAATGCAGAAGTTTTCTCGAGAGCCTCATTCCCAGGATGACCCGTCCACGTTCGTCAGTACTCTGGACTCGCCTCTCCTTCCCCCTCTCTTCATGTTGCTCTTCTTCTTTATTCTTTTCCAAAATGTCCCCTTTAATGATCTCCTCTTCCTCCTTCTGCCCCGCTCCTGTTTTATCTGCATTTTTTGGCTCCATCAAGGAAAAGATGTATTCATTTCTCTGAAAGGCAAACAGGAAATACACTCAGACGCTGCTTTGGCAGGGCTGACAAGTAACAAAGCACATTCACAGAAATGTTTTCTTGTCCTTGTCCACAGAGATCGCCATGTTGCACCGCTGGACAAAACAAACACTGGCTCTAGATAGGGCCTTTCGTACTTTCATGTTTGCCACGACAGTTGGCAGCCCCTTTGCATTGAGCAGCATCGAAAAAAGTGAACGTCAACTATTCAGTGTTTTACTGAATATAACCACCCAGTTGTTTGTTTTGGAGAGGAAGATACCTCTGTGGAAAATCCAGCTCAAAGTAAAAAAACCTCCTGAGCAATAAACACTGAAGGAATTCTAACTGGGAGAAGTTTAAGATGGTTGCAATCTGCAATCTTCACCACTAGATGCCACTAAATCCCCCTAAATCCTACACACTGGACCTTTAAGTACTATTTTGAATGCAGCACTTTTATTCATAAAAAGTATTTTCTCATTGTGTTATGGGTATTTTCACTTAAATAAAGAATGTAAGTTCTTCTTCCACCACTCATGGATGCTCACCTGGGATGCAATGCGACCGACTTTGAGCGTCACAACGATGGAGAATTCTGTGGACAAAAGTTCACAGTTCGCCAGCAACTGGGAGGAGAGAAAGCTCATGGAGGTATGAGGGCTTGATAACTGCACACCCCTCACGCCTCCAGTCTGCTTCATGTGCACCCCCGGGACGAGTTTGGAGGTGTCCCTCTCCAGGACAAAAGACAGAAGATCCAGAGGGAGCAAATCTGTAGACAGTAACAAAATAAAGAGGTCAGGGTGGTTGTTTTACTGCTTTAATCTTTTTATGCAGAATTTTCTTTACAAATTAACCAGTTGGTCCTAAGCTCGGGGTCCAAACTCCCTGAAGAGGTTGCAAAATGAATCTGAGGGACTCTGAAATAATAATGGGATAACAAATAATCAAAATGATTATCTGCTTCCCAAATTATGATTTTTCAGACTTTCCCACAGGATTCCTTTAATGATTCAAATTAAACAACTGGAGAGGAGAAAAGCAGTGGTGAAATGTTAGTATGTGCACTTACTCAAGTATTGCACTTAAGTTCAATTTTGATGTACTTGCACTTTGAGTATTTTCTTTTCATATTTTCACTCTATTACATTTTAGTGGGATGTATTACTTTTATTCCACTACTATTATTAAATAGCTTTAGTTACTTGTCACTTAAAAATTGAATATTAAGATTTTTGCTGATAAAACATATGACAAATTTGAAAAATATGATGCTGTGTTATAAATGAAATTACCCAACACTGTATACAAGTAGGGCTGTACAACATTTTACGGTTCCAGCTCTTGAAACTTTACAGTTTGCTGTTACAACGTTTGGTCATGGACTTTCCACATCCAGATATGATGTGAAAGGTACCCTGGGTGTGTTGGTTGTTGATGTTCTGAGACACCGTGTCAAGTTCTGCCTGTTACATGCATTGTCTTCTTTCAAAGTACACTTCCGTTTTCACAGGTTATTCAACGTTTACATACAGTCTCTTTCAAAATAAAAGCCCTATGTCAGTACAACACCACAAATTGAACTCAACAACAAAAGCATGTGGTTGGGTTTAGGAAAAAAGAACAGGGTTTGGCTTTATAATCTTATGAGACGCAAACACTGCTCTCCCAGGTGACGGTCGGTCTTTATCAGACCTTTCCACCACCACTCTGACCCTCCCTACTCAGACTTTGTCACCTTAACTTTCTTTTTGTGTCTTGCCCCGTTTCCCCCTGACATCGCGAGCACCATTTAACTATAACGGTGACCGGCAGCATATAATGCCAACATTAAAGGACAGCTTTTTCGTCACTGCCGCAAGTCACTGCCCAACGACTGGATTTTGACAACTTCTGAGTGAGACCGGGTTGGGGATATGGTCTTGGGCACCATGAAAGCTATAGGGTATGACACCGCAAGTCAATGCCTAATGCCCAGATTTCAAAGCCCTCAAAGTGAGACCAGGTTGGTCCTCTGCCACAAAATTTCTGAGGATGTCTTATGCACCAATATGTGCCTTTTCTCCATCAATTTATGATATAAATGTCTTTAATTTTGTCAAAATAAAAGTCCTCTGCTACTAACATGCTCTAAATAATGAGGGGGAGGTGTCCCCTGTGTCCCCCCTGAAATCTACGCCAATGAACATTAGCTGCATAAGTTAAAAATGAGCTCCACCCAAAAACACGAGTAAAATGCTACTTACACATAGTAATCTAGAGACATAACAAAGCTATAGTTGTAAAACAGTCACAGGAGATGGAGTATGTTTACTTTTAATACTTTAAGTACATTTTCCTGATTATAATTAACACTGTCAATACGGGACTTTTACAAAGTAGTAGTAAAGGAACCTCTTTCACCTCCGCTCATTAGTTAATATACTCCATATGAAGCAAAGGGTTACAAGCATGCACACAGTAGCTTTGTTTTATGAGGACGCGTGTTAAACAGGTTTGGAACACCCACTATAAACTAATAAATCAATTAATGTCACAGCACACCAGAGTCCTGACCCCCCCAGTGTGTGAGAAATAGCCCTGGGTGGCGGCAGAGCTATAGGAGCTTTTAGGAGGGGTAGTTATTAAGAAAGGTGTTCTTTGAAAAGCGGGAATAATAGAAGAGAATTGCCCTGAATTGATGAGACATCAGATAAACATGCACCCTGCTCGTCCTGATATTCTGATGTGTACAGAATTGTTGTGGAATCCCAACAGATGTCTGTACTTGTTTGTGGAAGTTAATTTAAGTTAATATTGCACGCAATACTGCAGACACAAACACTCCCACTGTACTGTAAGCAGACGCAGACAGTTGGAATTAGCCAAAAGAATTTTAGCTGGAGGGGTTTCCCAGGTTTTCAGGTGAAACCCTAAACCATCCGCTGAATAATCATTAACTGAACATCAAATGTGGTGAAGTGAGCTGAGGTAATGGAGAGTAAAGCTGAGGTAAAACGGAATAAAAGTGGTGCCTTACCTGTGCAGCGTCTCCATGTGTCTGCAGTGGTGTCGATGACCCTTAACCCCAGGAGAAGGAAGTGCACCAATATGAGCGATGTCATCACAGAAAGCCTGTTTGGTTCAGTTGCCAGCTGGTGCGAATGTCTCCATTTTAAAGATATCTCTCTATGTATTGCTCCTTTTGTCTCTATCAGAGGTGACAACACACACCAGGAGACTGTGCGTTCTTCATATTGATCCAAGGGAGCATTCTCAGAGAAGCACGTCTAGCCAACAAACTTTTTAAAACCATCAAAGGCTGCTCTGGCTACCTAACATTCACAGATGGAGAGTCCCAGAGCATCTGTGCTTCAAGAGTCCATTCATCTGTGCGGAGAATCCTGCACCTGCAGCTCCTTTTAAACACCACAGCCATGCAAATCACTAACCAGCCTGTCATTCATCCTCCCTCTGATGACACACACCTGCCAGAGGGGTGAGCTGCTCCACTGTGTGTGTGCATGCTCACATACAACACACACACTGGCTGACTGGCAGACAAGCAGAGTATTTTAATGTGGTATAGAACGTTTCTATCAAAAGACTTATTCCTACAGACATTTGCTACATTAAAGAAGCCCTAGAAAAGAAAATGTAATTAAAAGGAAACCTAAAAAACAACAACAGAACACATGTGACCTTTGGTCCACTGATGGATGGATGGATATGAGCTGCAGTTTATTACCTGACAAACTGAGGCATGTGCATGAACCCAGCTGTGATATTAAAGTCTCAAAACAGGATGCTTTCCTAAAAGAGTTGCAAATATTACTCGTTGAAAGTGTAATGAAGTCTCAGGGCAGTGAAATTAAGCAACTCAGTGTACCGACTGTGGTACAAGACCGAGACAAGACCAAGAGTTTGAGGGGTTGAGACTGAGTCAAGACTAAAACCAGATAAGTGCGAGTCCCAGACTGCATGATAATAAAACATGGAACATGCAAACCATCAAGGGTGGAGGTTTGCATATGAATGCTAAGGACATGACCCTGCCATTATTTTTAGAAGGACAGAATTGTCCCAATCATTTGAGCAAACCTGTTTACCCATTATTCTCATTCTAACACTTCTTTGCAAGAAGATACAGGACAAATCACATTGTGTATTGATTCAGTAGGGGATAGTGCATATTATTTTTCAATTCTGGCCTCATCAGAAGTGTTTTCAGGAAGTTTAGGTATTGAAGCTTCGATGAAGAGCAGTGCAAAGTCCCTTAAACTTTGTCTCATTCAGACATGTCTGTCAGATGGTCTAGAAGGACACGAAACCAGCAGAGCTATAATGTAATGCAGCAGCAGGCTCTACTCCTGAAACATTTCGACTCCATTCTCATTACATTAGGACTTTATTCTCATAATGTTTCCACTTTATTTTCGCTTCAACTTTATTTTTGACCTCTCAGAGAACAGTGAGATATGTTCTGAATGTGCATCAACTTTTGAAAAGTGAGCAGAAATCTTATGACCTAATACATATGACCTTTAAATTTTAGTCATTTTAAAATGAATTAAAATGAATTCATGAGGGAAAATGGGGAGTGCTGCACTGGGTTAAGGCCCCGTGAGGTTAGTTGTTAAAGAATCAGGTGCTCTTCAAGGATGCCACTTAAGGATAAAAAAGGACTGGCCGGTAAAACGCTCTGATGAAGACTCTCTAGTTGAAACACTTTGGTTATCTCTGTATTAATAAAAAAAAATTTCAGCTCCAGTCAAAGTGCCTTGGATGCATTTTTGTACTGCCTGCCTGCACTGTACTGAGCTGGCCAGTCGTTTTGTATCTTTAAAATGAACTCATGTATCAAATATTTGAAAGCTATACAAAATTCTTGAGAGCCTTACTCCATTTCATTCTATTATATTTTGTATTTTGTCACCTGTCACTTGGATTTTGTGATTTCCTTTACATAAATAAACACATTTCTACCATAAACTGGCGCATAAAGTTCCCCAGAATGCAGGAAATAAAGTGTTTGACACTCTTGACATGTCTTAGGGAAGGACCCCCAGACCCCACACCTAATATGTGTCCCTACCAGTGATGAAATTACACCCTTGCAAACTATAGACAATCTTAAAATTGATCTGAAACATCCACATTTATATAATAACCTATCACAGAATAGGTTGTAGCTTCACACTCCCTTAACTAGTACGAATGTCATTCTCTTACAGTGCTCCTTATCCATGGAATAATCTGCAAAAGACCTTAAACTTGGACACTCTGCCACCTTTATGGCTGTTTAAATGCCTTATTTCTGATCTTGCTTGATGCTTTTAACTATACATCTACACTTTAGTATGTTCGTCATCCTGTCTTTCTACTTTTAGCGATCATTTATTGCGATTGTTGTTTGTTGCTTTGTGTGATTTCATTGATACGTATGATGGTTCTTTGTTTGCGTAGTGATTGTTTTAATGTCTTTGTTCATGCTTGGCATCATTGAAAATGAGGGTCTCCCTCAGTTGATTTCCAGAGTCTTCCACTTCATTTGCCTCTTTTAATGCCATATTGTATATATATGTGTGTGTGTGTGTGTGTGTATCAGTGTGTCATGAGAAATGTCTTGCGGAAATCAAAAGGCAGTGCAAATCAACTTAACCATCTCTGTTCAACACTCTTTTTTGTACAGGCAGTTTCCCATGGCTGCGGTCTTATTGACTGGTCTTGACATATCATTCTGACTCCTTTTTGCCTCACACCGATACAAGACAAATAGACATGCAGTCAAGACCTCCTAAAAGATGTCTTGAGACTGATCTTGAGTACTGCAACAGTGGAGCATGGGTCACATAAAATGTGCAAATACTTTTCTGGCATAATTTAACCTGATTGAATTGGGTGAATCACAGGAAATTTGACTTGTAAATATTTCCTTTTGATGATCCATGGCTTCCCAACAACCACTACAAAGTCTGTTTGACTCTGGTTTGTTGAGCTCTCATGTAAAAAACCAGTCTGTTTTGAAAGACGTCGGCATCTCAGCCTGTGTCAGATCTCTCTGAATCCTCTCATCCACCGACCAGCACATTTACAAGGCAAATGCACGTTGTCTCTCTTCTTCTCTTCCACATTAAGAGCATAGACTGCACACTCAGATCAGGATGCAAGATATCTCCTTCCTCTATCCATTCATTAATCTTTCTTCCTTTCAGGCACGGCATGTGTATGAGTTTCAGTGTTTGGATGCAGAAAAGTGAATGATTGTCCACTCGTGCTCACGCTTTTCCTTATTCCTGGTTTGAGTCATCATCTGCTGCTGTTGGTCTTATCGCTGCTGCAGCTGTGTTGAATGCGACCATTCAGTCAGTGAGTGAGATGAGATCTGAGGCTGTAAATCAATCAGTGTCAGCTGATAAAGGACGATCTGGAAATGAATCCGCTGTATGAGATAATGCCTAAATAACATACTAAATATATCGACATGTCTTTATTTAGCCTGCCTCATGAAGATTAGTGATCCGTTGTCTCTGAGGGAAGTCTGGATACGTTTATGTTTCAGGGCCACTGTGGAAATGTTATTTTAACTTTTGTTTTTTCCCTAGCCATGCTGTAATTTTCCACAGAACTCTTTTTGCTCTTTGTAGTTTCTTGTGTCTCTGCATTTCAGATATTTTTAATATATATTTGGACAAATGTGTGATGTTTGAGGTTGATTTATCATTGACTGAAACCAAAACAGACAGACGTGACACCATAATAGTTCACTGGCACCACCTAGCTGTCTATGTCCTTCAAGACACACATGGCGTTTCCATCCGCAGCGCTACATTTTTAGCAGACAGGGCCTCAGTGGGAACTCAAACCCTGTCTTGCAAAGTGACAGTATACATGTACAGTATACCAGGCAGCAGTGAGGTCAAATGGTTGACCCGTACGTCACATGACCAAATGTCACAGGTTCAGCTGTGCCTTCACACATGTACAGGAGTCTCTATCTGCAAGATTTGCAAAGGTGTCGTAGTAATAAACAAGACAGAGAGACAGGCATTGCAAGCTGGATCAGGCTATAAACTCTGTGGCACTGATGGGTGCTGCTCTTTTTACCATCCTTTCTTAAAAAATTTATAAAATCAATTGTCTTCTTTGTGCAGCACTTTGCATCCAGCACTTTGATTGGCTGTTAAAAGACTACAGGAAACAGTGATGTCACTGCTAAAATAAGATGACAAATTACTCTCTCTGTTGCAGCTACACATTTGACATAAAACTGAATCGGAAAATGGAATCAATGTTTTTAGAGGACAGACAATTTTTACCCCGTTAAGCATCCTAGAAGAATCCCAAGGGATAGCTGTATAGCAATTAAATTAGAGATGTGCACAATTATTCGACTAGTCAATGCTATGTTGCTACCATTTTGACACCCATTTTGGGGTTTCCAGTCTCTTATAGAATTCATTTCAAGTTTTAATCACCTACAAGGCTCTCAACGATCTGGCACCGGAGTATATAACTGAGCTTCTCACACCATATCATCTAAACAGGCCCCTTGGGTCCTCTAGTCTGGGTCTTCTAACTGTTCCGGAGTCCAGGTTGAAGACAAAGGGTGATCAAGCCTTTTCCATTCTTGCTCCTCCGCTTTGGAACAGCCTCGCACTGAGCATCAGATCAGCTGACTCTGTTCACGCCTTTAAATCTCATCTGAACCCTTACTTTTACAGATTGGCCTTTCCTGACGCTTGATAGGCTTACTGTGTGTATGGGAGTGTGTGTATTTGCAGCCATGTGTACATGTATCCTTACAGGTATATATGTGTTTGAGTGTATACTGTATGTTGGTGACATATATGCTTGTGTCTTATTAGTATCACTTTTGTTCTGTATTTTCTTTGAAAAATGCTCTACAAACAAAGTTATTATTGTTATTACTGAGGTGTTGTCATGTTTTGTAGGATAATGTGCAATGTTCATAATGCACTGTGCGCAAAGCCAATGCAGAGCTCCAATTTGCCTATTTCAGTGGCCTTTAAAATACAATTTGGTAGGTAAAACATTGTCTCATTTTTGTTTTTAAAGGTCTTATGTCTTTATAAAATCAAATCCACTGCTCACCACACACGCTCACAGGAATTGTTATCCTTTGAAATTCCTCAGATTAGTTCGAAGTTTGGTAAATTAGCTTTTTGTTTCTTCGCACCAAACAGATCGAACAAATTACAAGAGGTATTTAAACAAGACAGGTATGTATTGTTAGATTGTTTCAAGTGTGTGCTTGATGATATGTTTGTTCTACAGTGTTGCTGCTTTGGTTAGTTGACATGATTTTCTACATTTTACTGTTTTATTGTTGCTGTTGTTAGCCTATGTATCTGTCCTTTACGGCAGACTCTATTCTAGTTAAATAACTTTTTTGTCTTTTTACTGTCATTTATAATCCTTGATAGACATTGCTGCAAGTTATTTTTAGTCTTTGTTTCATCACTTTATTGCAGTTACTGTTGAAGACTTGTACCCATCTGGCCCACTGAATGTGAACACAGGGCATTGCTGTAAAAGGGCTTCATGCTCAGTCAGTTTTCCCTGAATAAAATATGGTTTGATGAATAACGTTTTTGGACAATGTTCAAACTTACAAATTAAATTGTGCTCAATTTTGACTGAGTGTTTTCTTCACTGTAAATGAGTCAACTAGTGAGGAAATGAGTTCTTGAATACAAAATGATGCACACAACGGCAAATCTGAGTACCAAACTATATTTATTGTATACAGTAGTAAAAGACCACAAATAATGTACAAATCAGTAGAGAAACAAATAACATGACAAGACGTGGGCCCCGTTCTTCATACATTTACATGGCTTACCTCGAATGTTAGCCAGCTCAAAAGATCCTTGCCCGCTATCTCGGTTCTTCAAGTGCAAGTGGAAGGCTGTGTTGAAAAACTGTGCTCTTATTTTGTGAATCAGCAAAGCTAAAACCGGATCGCTACTTGTGACTTGGCTTGTGCAGAGGCACGTCCTCAAGAGTTTTAATGCTTATTGATGAATGACTGTGGGAAGGATGAGAGTTGGGGATCCTTAAATAAAGTTTATTTTTAGATTGATTTGAGCCAGAGAGGACAGTATTAATTCAAACAGCAAAAGCAGTACAGTGAAGCTCTTTCAAACACTCATGATAAATATTCAATTAAAACTGTTAAACTGTTGGGATTAACTTTTAAGTAGAACACATACAAATATAGAGCTGAACATGTCGTTAACTAATTACCGTTTAAAATTAACCTTTCTAATGTGGCTGGGCAAACTACACTTAAGCTTATGGAAACATTTTAAAGATTACTTGCAACTGGAGCTTGTGTTGCATCATTGTAAATACGGTATAATGCAAGAATTAATATTGCAACTGTCAAAATAACAGTGGGGTTCATACTGAGCCAAATTAAAGGGTTTTTTTGTGTTTTTTAATGTGTTGGTTTTATTTTTTGTTTTGTATGACTACTCCCCTGTTCAGTTACAACAACATGAACCAATAGTGACTCTTAAGGAAGGAAAGCCTCATCTGAAAATGAAATTAAAATCAGGTAACTGAAAAGTGTTGTCATGATCCAACTCACTCTGAATGAGCTTGCAGTTTCACAGGTTTTGAGCGCGAGGACTACGCGCTCCAACAGCTCTTGCATTTTTATCCAGACTGAACTGAAAATCCAAGCTCATGTCAGACCATCAACAATCAAACCAAGCCAACTTGGTTTTCTGCGTACGAAGAACGGGGCCCTGTGGGTACAGAACACTTATCTCCCAAACTCCATTGGTTGGCCTCCCTGCCCTCCCGATATGCAGCAAACTGCATGCATCCTTCTCCGAACTGTTAAATATTGGGAGACACTCATCACCACTTAACATACCGCCGCTGTTTGCATCACTGAAGTCGGGGTTTTGAACAAATGACCTGCTCTTTATACACGAGAAAACAGCTCGACAGTTGACACAGCGGTGAAAAGTGTCTTCAAGTTGTGTTAACAAAAACATACTGACTCACATTGGGTATCTTTGCTCAAACTGGAAGCTGCTCCAATTCAACACACGTCTAGAATCAGCTGTCCCATCAGCCTACACTCGCAAGGACAATACAGAGATGAGACAGCTGATCCCAAAACAGTGTTATGGAACCACCTTCCAGTTATCCACACCTGCAGCCCACCCTCTACGTTCACCCCCCAAAATGTAAAACCCACAAGCAGAGCCGCTTGTAAGAACACCATAGGGACAGGCCACTGGCCACTTTATCGCAAATAGGGATAGAAAACAAAAAGTTATATCTTCCACGTCAAACTACCCTTACACAGCCAGAACCCAACCAACTCCAACAAAGGATGAATTAAATTTCCCTCCCCCGAACAGGCATTTGTCTGTATGAGCGAATAATAGTCTGTACCACGCATACCCACAGAGAACCTCTCTATTAGTAGAAGTCAAAGAGGAAGCAAATAACATTAATGAAATACAAACTCCCTTAAAATGTGACAGTTTTGACCTTGCAGTTTTAGAGTGATCCAAGTACATCAAATATGAAATAGAAGTTCGGTCTTTGGAGTATTGGTCCAAGCCCCACAACTTTTATCTAACATCCACTCTGATACTTCTGTACAGAAAAACAAATCAACAAGCCCCCTGGGTGTTAATTCTTAAGAAAAAAAAAAAATCAAAAAAATACAAAAACATTGCAGAACTCTTTAGCAAAAGCACCTAAAATGCAGAGAGAATTAAAATACTTTTTTGACAGAAGAACAGGAGTCACTGTTCAGACAAGAAAAACAAAACAAACACGAAAGCGAAGTGAAATGGAAGGCGGGTGTGTATTAAGTTCAGATCGTGCTTCCACTTCAAAACATTTTCATGCCCAACTGACTGTGACCCCTGTACAAAAACTTGCAGAGCCTTCGCATTCGACCCCTGATGGATGAAAACCGTGACAAACTACTGGATACTAAGCTTTCACTGGAGAGTGAATGAGAAGCACTGACAAACCAGGAACAGCTGTGACGCGCTGTTGGTCCAATCACTGCCTGCGGTGCCAGACGGAAATGTTGTCCTGATTGGCTGGCGGAGTGACTGTTGACACGCACAAAAGTTCAATCCTGGCTGAGACAGTACATAAACAGCTGAGGAGCCCCCTCCCCCGACACACCTGACGAGAAAACCATGACAGACATCTTTAAACTGAAGAAATAATAATAATATTAATAATAATAATAATAATAATAATAACAATAACAGGCTGAGAGGAGCGATGGGGAGGGGAAGGACAGTGAAGGTGGCTGAGGGCGTGGTCTGAAGGTGGCCGTCGATGAGGTGGTGAGGGCTTAGCAGTGCCCGCCTGTCTGCTGCTGGAAAACATCTATGGTGTCTTCATCTTCCATCTCCAGCTGAGAGGAGCAGAAGGTTCAAGTTAGTGGATATAAACAATAACTGGACAGGTAAAATAATGCACATATGGAAATATAAGACCTGACAGACATTGAATGCCTGCAGTGTGCAGCCTATGTTACATAATCGTCCCTCAAATTGTGACAGGCTGCTCTATGGTGTGTAGAAAGATAATTTCCCTATGGTTTTAAGAGAATATAATGGGGGACAAAGCATTGTATCTTACCTGTGCAGGTGTATCCGTCTCATTGATAGGCTGGCCATCAAACCTGAACCTGATCTGCCTTATTGCGAGACCCTGCAGGAGCAACACAACAGACACAAGGATGAATCCATGCATCACTTACAAGGTGAAGTGTGCAACTAATAGGAAGGTTGACTGTGGTGTTACAGAAAATCCCAAATAATTGTATGCTTCTGGAGAGGAGGAAAGGTAAAAGCAGTTATTTGGGCTTTCAGCTCACCTGTCGTTCACAGTACGCCTTCATTAGTTTGCTGAGCGGTGTGTGTCTTTTGATTTTGAACTGGACCACCGACCCATCTTGCCCTGCAACCTTTAGGTTGATGTGATCGTTCTCGGTCTTCACTCCCTCCTGCAGAGACAAAGGGGTTTGACATCAGGTAAGCCAGCAGAGTGCAGGTGACAGAGAGCACAGACAGTACACTACAGTCACAGACCTACTGTATAAACAGTGCACTGTTAGAAAGCTAATGCTAGCTAAGCTACCAGACTGCAAGCCACCTATTACATTAGCTGCAACTTTAAAAGACATTTCAATGTAAATGCGATGTGTGGTGAATTAATGGTAACAGTGCTGTGTAGATATTTTAGCCAAAACAAACTTACATTGAGCAGAATAACGCAGTCAGGTCTCAATATGTTGCTTCAACCACAGATGCTAACGTTAGCATGATTAGCTCCGGGCTAGCTAGCTGGCACGGCTGCCCTTTGAGACTGATGCTGGGTATAGCTGCCGGCTAACGCTGCTAGCTGTTTTGTTTTGTTGTACTGGGGCACAACAAGCACCGGTATATTGGAAAACAACAATAAAAACACGGCTACTGTAGTTTTTATATTCGTGCGTCACCTCCATTAGCGCTCTTTTGTCGCTGCAGCAGTTGCGGCATTTGCGGCGTTGCGGACACAACGTTAACGTGGTCCCGTTTCGACAAAGAAAAAAATCCGCAAATGACAATCATGGTGTAATGGACGTTTCTGCTCCCAATCTTCGAGACTATGTCTAATAGGAGAGTGTATCTCATATTTCCATCTACAGGGTGATGTGTAGGAGCATATAAATGTAAATAAGGATGTGCGGGCGCTCATTCATTTGCGAAACAAACACTGCGCCGATTCAGAGAAACGTGCAAACCAGGCCATTTTAGATTGCACATCTGAGAAATGGTTTGGCAGGAGCTCGACTGAGCCATCGCTACAAATCCACAGCTTTTAAAAGGTTTAAATCTTACCTTTGGCTTTTCCTCTGACATCCTGGCTGTATTTTGTGTGCGGGGCTTCAGGAAAATCGGTTAATTGAGCGTTATTTGTCTTTCTGCCGCCTTCTGTCCTCTCCTCTGCTCCGCTGACGGGTGCGCGCTTTGGACCGCCGTTACAAATATATGATTGGACCTGAGGAGACCACGTTATTAAACAGCGGGAGCGCGGACGCGGGAGCGCGCACCTATGCAAAATACGCGAGCACGCGAGCTGAAGAGCCTACCAAGGCAATGCCGGGACAAAGCATGTGTTTATATTTGTTTTAAAAAGTCACAAATGTCTATAAATAATGTTAAATGAAGTCACGACAAAAAAAACCCCAAATGTGACAATGTGTGACTAACATGTACAGCATTGTTCTATTTCAATTTTCTAGTGCAAAAACAGTGTTTGACATGCAATTTTTTTTCTTAAGCACAGGCAACTGCTTAAATTCCTGTTACATGTAACCGACTGTGCTTTTTAACAGGTCTTGAATTGAGAATAAATACAAGGCACAAAAGTACATGGCAAAAGACTAAGCCAGGGATACTTAACTTGCTTTGCATGAGGTGGCCACTTTTGCAAAATGACAGGTGGCCAGGGGCGTTTCTAAGGGTGCTTTCACACCTGCCCTGTTTGGTTCAGTTCAGTCAAACTCAAGTACATTTGCACCCTAAGTGTGGTTCGTTTGGGCAGGTGTGAACACAGCAAATGCAATCAGATGTGCACCAAAACAACCAGACTGAGACCTTCTTGAAGAGGTGGTCTTGGTCTGGTTACAAACAAACTCTGGTGCGGTTTGTTTGTGGTGAGAATATGTTCCGACCTTGATCTGAACCAACTGCAGTCACATGACACATTGTTTGGGTTAAACATGAGCGTGTTACAGTCCTGGAGGATTATTAATGTGCACCTCCTCCTGTACTGCCTTAATATGCACATTCAGCACATCCAATGCATCAAAACATTGTTTTCTAGTTGGAGCCACGCCTCGTTTTCAAACTGTATGGTTTGACTAAAATGAACAATGACAGCAATATAGTCCACGATGAGCAGCGCTAAAATCAACCTGCGTAGTTGTCGCTCCATTGTGACATTAGAAAGTGTTCTTCATTCTTCTTCAATTCTTCAATGTTTTGTTTACTTCCTGGATTTTTCCCACATGGAAATTCTTGTAAATGCTGCCGTGAGAACACGAACCAACTCTAGGCAATTATGCAACTTTGTAACAAAATTAGTCCCTGATTCAGACCAAAGCAAGACGACTCTAAGTCTGAAAGCACCTTAAGATTTGAGGACATTTAGGGCTCACCCTGGACCTCTGTTGGGGGTCAGGGGGATCCACCCCTGGAACTTTTTTTGGATAAACAAGGTCCCTGGAACCTAATTTATATTAAAAGTCAATCCATCCATCCATTTTCAACCACTTATCCAAAGCCGGATCGCGAGGGCAGCAGGCCAAGCAAAGCACCCCAGACGTCCCTCTCCCCAGCAACACTTTCCAGCTCCTCCTGGGGGACCCCAAGGCATTCCCAGGCCAGACAAGATATATAATCCCTCCAGCGTGTTCTGGGTCTGCCCTGGGGCCTTCTACCGGTGAGATGTGCCTGAAGCACTTCTAACGGAAGCATCCTGATCAGATGCCCAAACCGCTTCAACTGATCCCTTTTGACCAAAGGGGCAGCAGCTCCACTTTGAGCTCCCTCCAGATAGCCAAGCTCCTTACCCTATCTCTAAGGCTGAGCCTAGCCACTTCTCTGAAGAAAGTCATTTTGGCCACTTGCATCCATGACCCCATTCTTTCGGTCATTACTCATAGCTCACGACCATAGGTGAGGGTTGGGACGTAGATGGACCAGTAAATCGAAAGA
Source organism: Epinephelus fuscoguttatus (assembly GCF_011397635.1). NCBI lineage: Eukaryota > Metazoa > Chordata > Actinopteri > Perciformes > Serranidae > Epinephelus > Epinephelus fuscoguttatus. Next base: position 15,139,057 of record NC_064765.1, on the reverse strand, counting down.
TTTCAATTTTCAATTTCCTATACTAAAAGTGCAAACTATAGAATTAATTTATGCTAAGAATACATTCTGATATCCCAACAGTATTTGGGATAAAATGGGCAAAAATTATTTTGGACACAATAAAAATGTTCTTTACTTCACACAGCAGGTGTCAGCCTTTAGCCTCTAAAGCGGTGGTTCCCAACTGGTCCAGCCACTGGGTCCGGATCTCTCCCAAGTCACTGGTTCAAGGTCCACACAGTAATAACTATCCAGCGTCACTGAATTAGTTTGCTGTCTCTGTCAAATAGCTGTCCGTGAGTCACTCACTCTACAGCAGGACACGGCACTCCAAAATGAAAGCTCTGTGCTGGAAAATAAATTGTGTTTTTTAGGAACTTCACACATTCACGTGTCACTTGCTGTCCATTCAGAATGGACCCGTGACCCAGCAGTTAGGAACCACTGCTCTAAAGACCTTTAGTGAGGTGTTTTCAGCATTTAAACTCCTCCAAGCGAAGTACTGTATTGACAGCCACCACAGTTTTAATCAATTAACTTTCACTTTATAACTGAAGACACAAAATATAAGGCAGAAAACTGTGATTCTAATAAAAGCACAACAGAGGAAATACACAAACAATAAAAGTCCAGTGCTACAAAGGAATTCGTGATTAGTCCAAAGTCTTTTATTGGCTTGTGTCTCTACAGGATATACAGGCAAATGTAGAATTAGGCAGACTTCAATCCAACTTTAGGATCAACACATTCAACTCAAGGTAATGGATACTTTCTGCGGGTGAAGATAAGATTTAATGTTGACCAAATCTAAAGCCTTGAAAAAATCTTTTCTGTTAGTGGAACATACAGCAGTAAGACAATAAATATGGCCTCCTATACATGTCAGAATAGGAATGAGTCCATTTGAAACAAGAGAATAATCACACAAAATACAAAAATAGGTTCTTATTTTCTACGTACGTATATCACTAAATCAGCAGCAGCTCAGAGGAGCAAAACAGATGAAACTTGTAGATGCAACAGATTTTTTTGAGCAAAAGGAAAGAATTATTCAATGGATTCTTTTTCTATCTGTACAAGTCAATGCTACAAGACCTAACCTAATAAATAGTATAAGCAGACTGATGCTATATAGCCACAGGATAGACCGTTATAGTCTTGAAGAACAATGCTGACACTTTGGTTACAGCCTCTCAGGTCATCACATTGAACACAACATTCCTGTTCATCGGCCAGACAAGACTTTCTATACAAAACTGATTTCACCTTCCTAAAATTCTCTTAGTCATAGTTTACAGTAATTATCATGCGTTTACTCACAACCACAAGAGAGTTAACTGATGTTTGTCGTATGAGGGCAAACAGAAGGGTGGTGGTGTAAATCTCAGATCCTCTCATGCAAATTTGGAGTATGGATTTTGTCCACTCAGACCTGTGGAAACAAACACCCAAAATGAGTTTAGTTAATTCTCTTATCAAAAGATCAGACACTCACATTCAGCATTAGGAACAAAACAACATGTCTGCACTACTATTATGTGCACATGTGTATAAAAGAGAAAAGAAAGTGTGTCAGCGAGTGAGAGCTCACCATATTTCTTCCTGATATCGTCATGCCTCTGTTTCATTTCTGCCCTCCTGTAAGAACAAAACATTCCCGTCTGAGCAACACAATGACTGATAATATTTTTCATACTCTCAAACCAAAAGTCGTCTGGCCACAAACCAGTTTGGGCTGGTGACAGTGTGTGACGTGTGCTTTTGTGGTGTGCTATGAAGGGAACTGATATGAATCATGACCAACAATAGAACAGGAGAGCTGGTGCGTCAGGTGCTTTGTCGTTAGCACACCACGAGACAAACCTGTAGATTGAGACAATTAGGAGACTACCTGAAAGCAGTGGCATGGGCGTTTGTACTGTAAGGACAAATATAAACAAATACTGTAAATCCCTGGTGAATCAAAACGTCAGCTGGACTTAACTCAAACTTTATTTGCCTAAAGAAGGCGCTGCCACGACTGAGCAAACTAATCTGCGCACAGCACTCACAGGCCACCCAGAGTGAGTCAGTCATTACAGTTTACAGCTGATCGCTGCAGTGTCACGGGAGAAAGTTACAGGCTGAAAGGGCTCTCTTTATGGAAACAATATCAGGCCAAAGTATAGCAGGGAATAAACACAAGCAGGGTGAAGCAGCATGGATGAGGAAGTGTCAGGTTTTTTTCATGGGTGGAGAAAGCTCTGCGCAGAGAAACTGTTCTTGATAAACCTGTAAACTTTCTTGATAAGAGAGCTTGGAAAAGGTGGTGGCAATGGAGGAAGGGCAGATTGCATGCAACAGTGCATTGCTCCACCACTGGCCAAACTCAATCAAGATGCAACCTGATAATAGGACTGAATTGCTTTTGTGTTTTACGCCATTATAAACCATTTTAATTGCAAATTCAAGTCCACCTAATCCACCTGAGGCTCCAGAGGTTACTTGGTGAGAATGACGCCGTCTCCTGAACCATGTTTTTGCACAGGAGAGCTACTGATAGACTATGAATATAAATATACACTCACAAAAGAAAAAACAGTGTCTATTTGCATCGGGTGAGAGAAGTCACACTGCAGCTATTGAGCTATTTACACCCACCATTACAATGCATTATTATGGATCCCACTGTGAGCTGTGAGTGGCTAGTGCTGGTCACGTTGACACGTCTAAGTTAGAAGCAGTTAGTATTAGGGTAAAGAGGTCATGGTCTCAGATATTTTCTGGGATTTAAGTGGTGAATTTATGAGACAAAAAAATACAAATGTGCTGCCAGGAAGTCAGGTGACATGGTATACAGTCCAAAACAGTAGCAAGACATGGTGGCTAAGTGGGTTAAGCACAGGACATACATACTGAGGTTCAAATCCTGTGTGAGTCAAAAATGATGGCTGATCCATTTAAGACCTTGTTGACTTATTATTTTCAGGTTTTAAAATGAACAAAGCTGCTGAATTTCACACTGTACATAAACATTAGCAGAATAGCTTAAGACAGTGGTTCCCAACTGGGGGGTCGTGGTCTAAAAATGGGTCGCAGGTCCACTCTTAATAGACTGCAAGTGACTAGTGAACATGTCAAGTTTATAAAAAACACACTTTATTTTTGAAGTACAGTGGATTTCTGGCACAAGCTTTTATTGTGAAGTGCCGTTTCCTGCTGTAGAGTGAGTGAATAACAGAGACAGCAAAATAGCTTGGTGACATGGCCAAGCGCAAGTATGACACTGAATATGTTAAACTGTATGGACATTGAACTAATGACTAAGGAGAAATCTGGACCCTGTGGCTGGACCAGTTGGGAACCACTGACTTAAGAGACCCATTTACATTAATGTCATATTCTGTGTTGCTAGGACGCCCAGGAGTGCAAATAGCCACATTTGCTATTAGCACCCTGGTGTAAATAGCATTGTTGGCTATGGACACCTGGGTGCTAATAGCATCTGCCATTAGCAAACCAGGTCAGGCTTGAACCTGTATCACACACACTCAACGTCGCATTCACAGAACATTGTTCCTCACCTTTCTTCCTGCTTGGTTTTCATCTTATTGGCCTGTCTCTGCATCTTGGCTTCGAACCTCTTGGATCTGACACACAAACACAAGACCAAAGTTAGAGTTATGGTTAAAAAGGTCAAGGGGAAGTACACAGTGTGTGTGTGTTGAGTGAGGACACCTAAAGGCTGAAATTTCCCAGCATAGTACACGCAGATCACGATCACATGATATCACCTTGTAATGAATTTAGCTCCAGACTAACATGAAGAAAGTTACTTGACAGGGTGACAAAGGAAGTAATCCATGGTCAGGGGCCCCAAGTGTCACCCCTGGCTTTTACATGCAAAATGCCACTCAAAGAGATGCCTACTGACCAGGAAGAGACTCAAAATGACCACAAAGAAACATAAAAGGCTACAAAAAGACCAAAACTACTACAAAGACATGCAAAGAGACCACAGAAAGACTCATAACGACTGTGAAAAGGGGCAAAAAACCCACAAAGAAATGCAAAACAACAACAAGAAGAGGCAAACAACTGTAAAGTCTCCATGTTTTGCTCCTTTGTAGGAGAGGTGATGGGGCCTTTTGCATGTCTATACCCAGGGGCCCATCATCTTAAAGTCATGCTCTGGCCTTAAACACACCAAACCCATACTTAAACCCTGCTTTGTGACAATAAGTGTGTACCTAAGGCTAACCGTCTCTAACCTCAACAGCCTAAATGTAACTTGGATCACTGACAAGCCACAAATAAAACTTTATCATTATCCAAACCACCCTGGAGGGACCACTGTTGCCATTCTACTGAGCAAAGTAGCTGTGTGCTGCCTATGTTGATAAAGGGGTGGTAGAGGGTAAGACAGATATTTATAGAAACAAAACTGAAAGGGGTGAGTGGGAGGGATGGAAAATCCAGGAAGCACATTAACCACAATACCTGATTTTCATCTAAATACTTAAAACATTTACAATAGATATGTTCTTACTGCTCAAAAAGTGTGTGATTTTGGATTTAATTCTCCTTCAAATACACTCGTGAAGAGTCAGTATTTAAAAATAATAACTGTTTTTGTTATTTTAAGTGTCTATATTATTTTGTTACTGCCTCAAATTGCAGTTACTGTAAAAGACAGGTTACAGTACACAGTCCTCCACTTAAAGTCCATCATATAAATACTCTATAAATACAGCTGCAGATTCCTTTCATCTTCATCTCTCACAGAGCGATAGGCTGACTGCACACTCACCCGAAGTTCTCACACTTGCAGCAGCAGAACAGGCAAACCAGAAGGGCGATGATGATGATTCCTCCGATCACTGCCAAGGTGATTATCAGAGTCTGGAAGTTCACTACAGATAGAGAGAGAAACACAATGACAAAGTTATGCAGGAGTCCACAGTCACAGATCGTAAAAAACATGCTGTACCTTTTCTTTTCTTTGTGTCTTCCTGATCTAATCTCTCTGATCTTCGTATGTATATTACAAGGTGACTATAATTGACTGCAGCACTCACATCTACTTGTAATGTTTGATTGTGCTGTTATTTTTAGGATGTGAGACATTAGGACAAATAGGACCATCCAAGCAGCACGTAAATGCATGCATTCACAAAAAAAACCCGAACTGACTTTAGCTTCTCAAATGTGATTTGCTTATTTTCTCTATCTTGTATTGTTATAAGTTCATTATCTTTGTGTTTCGGACTGTTGGTCTCTGAAGAGATCCATCTTAGACATTTTTCACTATTTTCTGATGTTTCATAGACTGAATGAACAACAAACAATTTTTACTGGCAGTGCCACATCAGACAAATGTAGCTGAGTAACCTGTGACATTTGGTGGAGTTAAAGTATAAAGATGCACAAAATGGAAACTTTCAAATAATGTACACATGCCACAGAACTGTGCTTGATATATAATAATTGCTTTTTGTACAGTAACTGATCAGTTAAATCAGGGATGTCAAACATATGACCCGTGGGCTAGAACCAGTCCGCCAAAGGGTCCAATTCAGCCCACTAGATGACGAGATTAAGAGGTGCCAGGTTTCAGGAGCAAGTTAACCAATGTGTTACCTACTTTATGTAAAATTCTGCGTCAGATGCTTTTCCACCCTGACCAGAATACAGTTCTCTGATATAACAATCAACACTTACTGTGACCATGTTTAAAGAAATTGAACATTGTGGAAAAATATTGTCAATGAGCAGCTTCAGTTCAAAAGAATCTGTAACAGGAAATGTGTGGATAAATGCACACGTTATGACAGTGAGATGGAGACTGACTGAATGTGGGAAAATTGAGACATACTTATTTTTCTCGAAACATCTCAGGCTGTTTATCTGTTTTGTAAAAGGATGATCATCTACAGAATGCACTTATTTCTTTACACAAAGTAAAGGGAAAATATTGGAGCTGATTGTACTTAAGGGTTAATGTGCGATCGTTTTACTGGTCCGGCCCATCTAAGATCAAAGTGGGCTGTACGTGTCCCATGAACAAAAATGAATTTGACACCCCTGTCTTGCCTTGAGTTTTTTAGGGAGGTCTTTGTAGCTTTAAGCTTCCAGCCTCTCCAGCGCAAGCTTTTCTTTAGTTTAAATTAATAAAAATCTGAGTATATGTAAAGTGTGATTGTATATATGTGAATGTCTATGTGGGTCTGTGTGTGTGCTCTCTTACTCCAGCAGAGGCCCCAGCGTGCATCGTTCAGCGGACAGAGTGAATGGGGTGGAAGGATGGTCCTCACTGGGTATGTAACACACGACTTGGTGGTGATGCACCAGAGACACTGTAAAGATACGAAAGCACATGATGGCCTCTGTATTGTTTGGACAAACAATGATTTCTGAGGTATTCAGGGCACTTGAAGGATACATAACATGCACACATAAAGTAGAAAATGGAGGAGGAAGGTGGGAGTGGATGACAGATCAGTTACTCCCCAAACCAGTCTAACAGGTGTGGAGGTGGAGGAGGAGTCGCTGGCTATGGTTGCTCCAAATTTGACGTTTCTTTCTTCATCACACACACACACACACACACACACACACACACACACACACACACTCAAATTGCAGAGGGAAATCAACCCAGCTGAAACAAAAGCTTTTCTCCCAGGACGTACCGTCACATTTTTCAGACATTCCTCACAGCTTGTCCCATTCTTTGTCTCGCACACTGTGGGGAAAAAAAACAAGCCACTTGTTTAGTACTTCCACAGAGTGTAAATAAGGGAGTGAACTCAGTCAACATGTCACTCAGACGCACAAACACAGAGAGTTTTGGCTGGAAAACACCATGAGAAGCAGATTAAAAACGAGGCCTGTTCTCGCTGTGGTTTCTGTAACTACTGCTAATCCTCCTGAGACATTTTTCCATGGAGACACACAGCGCAGTAAACACACAGGCTTCACACCAGTCATGTTATTATCAGAAGACTGCACAGGACAACAGCTGGGTTTGTCTAAGAGGAGCCGTGTTTCTGTAAAACTGGGGTGTAAACAAACAAAGTCTCTTTCTTGTATGCTGGGTTTATTTGTAGCTACTCCTGCCCGAACAGAAACCTGAGGGGGGTTGTGAAATGAAAAGAGACTCATTGTTCCTGCTGAGAGGTCTCAACAATACAGATATTAAACTAACAGACACAATGATGTCAATGCAATCACAGTTTATTTTGTTTTTAAAGCTTTCTTTCTCATATTTTATGGGAAATAATCTTAAACCAGAGACAATTGAGGTGTAATCTGGGACCAACACAGCTCAAATTAAGTTTTTCAGTTGCGTGATGTCCTGTTATATTCTTATTTTCTTTACAGAAGGAGTAAAACACAAAAGAGTTGAAACAACACTGACCTAAAAAGAGAATTCAGGGCCAAAGAAAGGCTTCAATAAATCAGGTGACATTTCTATCACTGACTTTTTAGGTATCTAAAAGCGATCATTTTAAATTATGAGATTATTTCTTAGCAGCCATGAATTCCTCAATCACCACAGACTCACTGATTCCCACTCCTACCGTGGTTAGGTGTTGTAGACTGGGCGAAAACCGTCGCCAAACCGAAGACAAGCAGCAAAGCAGCGACAACAACCCGTGAATCCATCATCACACCGCTCGGACGCAGATTATTCCAAATGTTATTCCTCAGACTTTTCGTCTGAAGAGATTTGAGACACCTGTGAGTGCAGAAACAGGAAACGTTTGGGCTGCCGAAACTCGAGAGGTGAACTTGCCGAGAAGGAACCAAAGGCTGAATCTTGACGCACGCTCATTACGCACCAAAGAGAAAGGAGGGGAGGCGTGTGTGTGCTTCTGGGTGCGTGTTTTCCTTGGCTGTAGAACGAATTCTGCACCTGAGTCAGTGGCGTAAGGAAGTTAAGAAGGGCCTCAGTGCACAGTATTGTGAGGGGCTCCTCATGCACGCTATTGTGCATGTCCTCATGGTTGCATGTCTGACAAAAATATCAAATAAAGTAAGAAATTAATAATTTAATGTAATAGTTTTTAAAGTCTATATATAGATTGTATACCTACCTTTGATAAAGAAAGCATGTGTTTGTTTAGATAGCCACTGACTATATAAAAAATCAAAAGAAAAAGAAAACCATGGAGCCATGATGGGTTTGCCTTTTTGAAGACGTATATAGCAAATGACACTGTTTTTAGAGTAATATAATTGTAGGGCTATCAAGAAATTAAATTAACTCATTAATTTTATGCTCTGTGATTAATTAATCTAAATTATTCACATGCATCAATTGTTCCTGTAAATTTTTTTTTTTTTTTTTTTTTTTAAATCTCAATTCAAATTGATTTTTGCAGGTGTGTCATAGCAAAGCTGCTGGATTTCAGACACAATTGTCCCCCTGTCCTCTACCACCGAATCTGGTATGCAGTCCACTGCAATCTATTTTACAAGGGAGTTAGTCACTCACAGGTAGACTTACTCAGTTTGCATTTGAACACCTGGCTGGACCAGTGTGCTGCTAAATGCTTTGAGGTGATATTTCAGCTTTATAGTATGAAAATTCCAAACAGTGCTGCTATCAACAGTTCCATCTGGGCGTTTTAAAATGTAAATGCTCCATTCATGGGGCCAGACAGCGTCGTCTCGTCTGCCTCTATCATGTCACAAAGCCGCTTTGGCCCCTGACCTGAATATTTGAATCTTGTTTGGTTATCAGTACAAACCCAAGATGTAAAAATGATAATTTGCTAAGATAAACTGCTGACTGCTAGCTGGAGCTTCATATTTAAAGTGTGAGACCAGATTTATGAGCTGATAAAAACAATTTGCCAAGGAAAGCTAAAAGTAGCCTTCTTTCTGAATTACTTTTATTACTTAAAAAGTAATCTTAAAGCAGAAATTACCAAGAATGAAAGCGAAATTCACATCTAACGAGTCTCCAAGTTTTTAGGTTGCTTTATGTCATACAGTTTGCTAAGCTAACTGACTGCTAGCTGGAGCTTCTTATCTAAAATGTGAGACTACATGTATAGTTTTATGAGCTGAGATAGCCTAAAAAATGTGCTGTAGCCTTAACCTAAGATTTTCTAAATTACTTTATAACAAATAATCTTAAAACAGAAAATACAAAGAATCGAAGTGAAATTCAGGACCAACGGGGCTCAAATAATGTTTTTAGGTTGCTCTGTGTCCAACAATTTGCTAAGCTAAGCTAAGCTAAGCAGTTGCTAGCTATAGCTTCACGTTTAACAGAAAAATGTAAAACTACCTTAGTGAGTTTTTAGGTTGCTTTATGTCCTGCAGTTTGCTGAGCCAACTGACTGCTAGCTAGCTTCATATTTAAAATATGAGACAAGTTTTATGAGCTGAGATAACCTAAAAATGTGCTAAGCTAAACTAAATGTAGCCTTAAAGCCCCTACAAGGAACTTTCATTTTGAGTTCATTTTGGTGACCCTGTGGACAAAAGCGGTAGTGTTTTGCCGGAATGAAGCCTACATTTCCCATGAGCTCTAGCGCGTATCGTTGTAAAGATGCTTACCTGGCTCACGCATGTGTTTGTTTTGGGGATGAATGAAACAACAAGACAGGGATTGCCAGGATTGGGCTGGTAAATGCTAGATCGCTAGCGAACAAAACGTTTATCCTGAAGGATTTCCTGACTTCCCGAGGATTGGATTTTCTCTGTGTGACTGAGACGTGGCTGACTGTTGGTGAGTCCAGTGCTTTCACAGAACTTGTGACCACCGGGGCTCAAATAAAGTTTCTAGGTTGCTCTGTGTCCAACGATTTGCTAAGCTAAGCTAAGCAGTTGCTAGCTATAGCTTCACGTTTAACAGAAAAAAAACCTACCTAAATGAGCTAAAATGTAGCATTCACCCTAAGATTTTCTGAATTATTTCAAGACTTATAATCTTAAATGTCAAATATCTTGGGGTGCTCAAACTTTTGCATGGTGCTCCTTTCCTTTTTTCACTCTACAATTGTACAAAACAAGAAAAAAATACACAGATCTATCTTAAAATGTTGAAAAGCATGATCTATTTTTAGCTTTATGCTACGTAGATACGTCAGCTACTTAAATTAATGCCCTCTCCACTGTTTGTATACCAAAATAAACTCATAAAGACAACATAAAATAGAGGACAATAATTCCAATAATTTATTAAAGCATAATTTTGTAAAGCCAGTTACAAATAAAAAAGAACAACACACATAGTATCTCTCTCTTTCTCTTTTCTTTTTTTTTTATAACAAGCACAATGTTTTACTATGTTAATGATGATAATAAGCATAACATAAGATAAGAATGGGCCCCACTCTGGCCGCCTGCGGCTGATAACAGGACCCTTTGTGATGAAGTTGCCCTTGGAAACAGATCTGCGATCAGAAATCTAACATTTACTGCTGTTCCCTTTAGCAAACACACTGATCGCATTTCAGCAACTGCGGGGCAACTTCTTCCTACTCAGTGTAATATCAGTGACAGACAGAACCATAGATGTAGAATAACCAGAACACACAGCTCCAGGCTCCTTTGTAAAATTATGGCTTATGGGTTCTCTGGTTCTCCTCTCATTTTAGCCAAAACTAAAATAACCAAAAGTTCAAAGTGGAACCTGTGAGTGAGTTCTGCTTATTCTAACTCTATAGGCAGGATCCCAGTGGGCTGTGTGTATATGCAGCCAGGGCCGTAGCTACCATTGAGGACGCTGAGGTCATGTCCTTGGGGTTTTTCTGCAGGAATTTGGGGCTTTTCGGCAAAGGAAATATAAGGAGTTTAAATTTAGTTGGCTGATTCCAGGATTTTTAGACATATTCAGGCCAAATAAATCAATACTTTCGCCATGTCCTCAAAAAATGTTGTTGCAACTAATGTGTGGGATGATTTGAAACAGCATTAACGCTTTGAAACCTGGAGCAACATCACTTTTCTTGTGCTCCTTTCAGACGCCTTTCGCTAATATTTAAACCTTTGAACCCTAAGCAGATTGGTGCGATTTATTTAAATAAAACATGGTATAAAAGACAATGGGAAATTTGGTAAGAAATGTCCCACAAAACAAAACAAAACAAAAAAAAAAAAATAAAAAAATATTATTTTTTAAAAACTAGTGGAAAATGAAAAAAGCTAGGTAAAACTATATTTATAATAATTTTTATTATTTCATTTTTAAAATATGTTACAGAATTATTATAATTTTTAAGCACTTTTTCCAGGTAATTCCTTGTTTGTTGTTTTTAACTTTCTTTTTTCTTTTTTACTAATTTTCTTGATTTCAATTTTCTCTTTTTGCTAACGTGTTGCTAGTTTTTGGGGTAATTTCTTCTTTCATTGCTCATTGTCTTCTTCCCATATTTTTAAAGAAATCAAGACAATTTGCTCAGGTTTCAAAGGGTTAAGGAATAAAATTCGTGACTATATCCATAATTAATTAACCTTAATAAGAAGATAAACTATGACAAATCCCAAATTACAATATGTCTATATATCTAGAGTGTAGGGGTTGGTTTAGGGGTTGAAGGTGTTGGCTCATGACCTCAGTATCTCTAAAATCTTGGCTACTGCCCTGCATGTGGCACTCCAGATAGACAGCAGACAACTTTCACCACAGGAAGTTAAAGTTCACTCAAATGTCTTGCAAACCACAACTGTTTTTAGAGCAAATATTGACACAGAAACTTGTTTGGACACTAGCTAGAACAAATTAAGACAATTAATCTGAGCATGTTTGGTTGTTTTTTCTGTCTTATCTAAGTATTCCCTCTAGATATCCGCTGCAGGGAAACACTTTGTTAACAAAGGTGTGTTATGCATGAGGGATGCTGCTGTCTACCTGCAGTGCCGCAGTTAGGTGACAAAACAGTGACTTCACTTTCAGTCCAAAAACACACACACACACAAAGCAGTGATGACTGTCAGCATTCCCAGTGCACATTTAGAGCCATCTCTGAGCCCATATCCTCACAGTGTCCTATCTGCTCCTCTTAGACTGAGACTAAAAAATTCAATAAATTTTTTTAATACATAATCCTTCCAAACACACCTTGCAATACATACAGTACAATAAGAATTAAATAACCCCTAACCCTCCCTTGAAATCCCATGCTTTTCCCTTAAACTCACAATCACGACACCATTCTTCGCAAAGGTTAGTCATGTAAATACGTCTTATTTCCAAGGAATACACTCATTAAAATCACTTCTCTTTTCTCATTTCCCTTTTCTTTTCCAACTGATACACCATAAATACACTCACACACACTCACAGACACACCAGCATTCCTGACACAGCACTTCAGGGTGGTTAAGATAGCGGAGGGATAGCTGTTCATAAACAGATTGGAAACACAGACAAACTGGAGCTCTTATGTGTTATTGTTCAAGTCACTGATCTTGGTAAAGAAATAAAGAGAATAGCATGGGCAGACAGGGATATACAATATTCTATGGCTCCAATTAACGCTGCAGAGTGAGTCCCACAGACGACGACGATGATAAAATCATCAAAACACTGTGAAAGCATGGCCGCCGCGGCAGCCTGTCTGTGTTTTTACTACTAATTTCTCCGTGAATCACATTAATGGCACAGCCAGTGAACGATGTACAGTGTTGGCATCATATTCAGACATACAGTGGTCATTATTAACACCATTCACTTGCATGTATTTTACACAAGAGGTGCCACATTGCATTCAGCATGGCATCTATATACTGTACAGTGCAGAGGGGCACCGGAAATTCAATAATACCTCCTATAATGTGTGATATACAGTACAAAACGATACATGTTGGTTCAGTTTATGTGTGTGAATATACAGTAGATATATGTGGTGTGTGTTATATGTAGACATAGATAGAGAAATGTTTCGCCTCATATTATTCTGGTTGATATTGTTCTCCTTGTAGAGCCGAGTGAGGCCATGCGCCAACTCTCCGCATCAAGTTAAACGTGACCAGAGAGCCTCCAAAGTAAAACCTCCGCTTCTTCTTAAGAATATCTTTTTGATATTGTTCAGAAATATTTAAAGCCACTTCCTTTGGCTGCGTTTTCTTCTTGTGGCCACACGGTGGCACTGACGAGCGAGTGAGCGAAACGCCATGTCGGGCAGGGAGCTCCTTTCCCCCTTCAGCAGCCCTTTGAGTCCTTTTTCTCATAAACAGATGTGATACAGCTGATGTTACAGATAAACGACAGAGAGAGAACAACAGAGAGAAAGCAAGCAAGAATTCAGCATAATAACTTAATACCAATAGCAAACGAAGATGCAACAGGAGTGAGGACACGTGAAGAGAAAGAGAGAGACTCTTGAAATTGGAGGAGTGAGAAAGAAAGGTTTAACTGAGAATGTGTGGCTTTCTTCTGTCTGGCAGTGCACTGGGGGCGTCGGGAGTGGGGTAGGGGGCGCCACCTGGGACAGACTGGGACTGGGCGGCTGAGTTGTGCTTGTTATTACTGAGTTTTGTCCGGAGAAGGAAAGCAGAGAGAAGTTTGGAGTGTGCTTAAACATCTACATGCAGGGCTACAACTGGAGGGGTTATGTGTTTGAGAGGACCGTCCCAAAATACAGGTTGATTTCTTTGTCATGCACATTTTAAAATTATCCCCCCATCCCAAGTGAGACCCAGGCCAGAAGAGTGTGCGTTTGGCTTCTGTGTCCACTTCTATCTTCCCCGTTTTGATCTTCCACCACACTTGATTCAACCTTGAGGATGGCTGGTGTGACTGCCTCCATCAAAACCAACCGACCGATGCAGGGGGGGCCGAGGCATCTGTTGCCACTGGATGAACCGAGGGGTCTGACTGGTTTGTGGCGATCACCTGACCCAGGTGCTGCTTACGCTGGTCACTGACATGATGCTGCAACGTTTCTTCACCACCATGTTGATGTAGGCCCTCATGATCTTGGTGATCTCCCCAACCTGAAGAGAAATAAGAAAGTGGTGGGTTAGTATGCGCCCTGATCTGAAGAATAAAGAAAGAAAAGGTGAATAATAAATAAAGATCTCTCACCAGTGGCGTCTCAAAGAACATCTCCCTCTCATCCACGATGATCTTGTAGGTGCACGGCTGTGAAGCTCCAAAGAAGGTGATGTGTTCATACTGGAAGGTCTCCAGTGGTTTAGGTTCACCCCGTTTATACACCGACACGTTGTCAGCGCTCACACTCAGCCACAGATCATGAGGGAAACCTCCTTCTTTACACTACAGAGGCAGAAGAAACAAAGGAGAAGAGAACAGAAGACATTACCCGTCAGGTGTTTTGTACAATTTTTGCACAAATCTCTGAAATCTGTTATTTGTTCTTTTATTTTCTCACCTCCACATCAAACAGAGTGGATCCGTATCCAGGCCACTCCTTGATGATGCTCATGTATTTCAGCATGGCCTGATGCTGAGGCATGCCCTGCAGCCGGGTCCACTTCTCCAGGACGCTGGTGCGTGTGGCGGATGTCTCCTCCTTCACCCACATCTCCAGCATCTGCTCCTCCTCCACCTGCAACCACACAGATCAGCCGATCAATGAATAACCAACCAGAAAGCAATCCAGCTTGCTGGCAAGTCCATCTGTCATCAAGTAATCCAGACTAGTTTGACTGAGTCTATAGGGAAGAGATCCATCACGTCACACTTGTCACACTGCCCCACCATATGGCAGTGATCTAAAACTACAGCTGGAGACAGCTCCTAAGCTACATCTCACTACAGTTATCAAGAATTCAGAAAAAATATTTCCCAGTGTATGGGTGTAAAATCCTGGATGGCATATTTAAAGGCTGTCCAATTCACTAAGACCTCCTGAGCTTCCACACAGTCAAGTATTTCTACAATATTTTCTTCACAGCAACAAAGAGACATTGATTTGATAATAGAAATGAACATGAAAGGGGCCTTTTAAAGTTCATAAAATGATATTGAATGATATTCATAGAATGAAATGAGATATATCACCATAATATAATATAAATCAATTTACAGAATTAAACAAAACTTTGTTTATTTATTTAACTTATTTAAATGAAAAAGTGAACTGAACAAAATAGTATTGATGCATGATATTGGATTTTTGCCGACATCCGATATACTGATATGTAACGACTCATTTGACCAATACTGATATTGATATACATTCACTTTTGTCCCCACTTATTTTAGTGATCATCAAGTCTCTTCTGTAGTGGAATTAACATCATATTATGCATGCATACTCTTACTGTGATGACCCGCCAGCAGATGGAGACATGAAATACAATATTTTTCAATGTATTTAATATTCATTCACTGTGCAAATTAAGAAAAAAGCATGTTGGTTGACTCTAAAAGCTGATATTAGCCAATACCAATGACATACTGATATTATCATGCATCACTACAAAATAGTCGGACTTAAATAGTGTCATGTGAACAACCTTTATCTAATATAAAACCACAAAAATAAATACTAGTGAAATTGGTAATGCATCATTGCTGGTCACAGTCTTGGAAAAACAACACTTGCACTGCTGCAAGCACTTTACAAACAAACACTCAAGGCAAAGGACAAAAAACTATTATGTTATCACCAGTGAAACATAATTCAAAGGCATAATCTATTGACCTTTGACAGCTTTGTGTGTCTTGCTGATGCTAGTCTAGTGTACAAAGTGATTAATGAACTGGTTGGCCCTCCATTAAATGAGTTCATGCAACTGTGCTCAGACAATGGGAGGACATGAAGGACGACCAACAGAGGTGACTGTGCAATACAGCACAGATCTACTGGGTTTGGTAGATCAGTCTTCTCTGTTAGCGCTACAAACTATTGGAACTTAGTACCAAGTGAGATAAAACAATGCAAAAGCTTTGTTGGGTTTAACTTTAACACAAAACCGTGGCTAAAATCAAGCCAATCATGTACCCATCACACATGAACTCACCCAAATGTGAATTTAGTTGTTTTTCACATGTTGACATTGTGCGTTTTTTTTAATGACCATACCTGTGTCTTTTTAAGTTTTATCTCTTTAACTAGAAATTATTAATACATAACATTTTTCTGACCTTTAGTGAATGCATGCTTTGCAGTTTAAATGGGCTCCATGTGTTGTTATGAGTTGTCTGCACACAGTTCTCAACATGGAGGCGGCTGGCAGCTAATGGTAGCCTGATTAAATTTACGTAACTCTATCTTTAAATAGCCAATATTGGTTTGCTGCCATATTAAAAAACGGAATATTTTTACAGACCATTTCAACAGTTTTATCTATTTTTCTTAAGTTACATGCAGCTGTTGGTTTCCATTCAATTCATCTCCTTCTACTTGTAAAAGGTACGGTGAGGTACAACTTCACTTTCACCACTGACCTTCTGCTTCTTCAGTGACCCAGTCTTGAAGCTTCTCCTCAGGGTGCCATCCAGGAAGCTCGGGGTCTTCCGTTTCTCCGTGCCGACCCCGACACCTCCCTGTCCTCCTACCATTCCTTTCCCGTCTCCTGCTCCGACTCCAGCTCCTCCGGCTCCACCTGCCGCCCCCACGCCCGGCTTGGTGGAGTGGAGGATGCGATTGCGGAGACGTCCGATTGGATAGACGCTTCCCAGGCTCCAACCGGCCCGACCTGCCCCGTCGCCATGGAGATACTGGAGACGTAAAGCAGCCAGGTGCTGCAAGGTCTCCTCTGAGGCCGGGAAGTGACCACTTATCAAAGACTCATGGGCCTGAGAGGGAGAGGGACAGTGAGAACAGTTTATTTTGCAGCAGTGTTGGGGTGACATATTTATAGGTAATATGCTGATTTAATAACATGACCTCTCCGCTTCTCCCTCTAAAAAAGTAGAACATTATTTAATGTGGGCATTGTGGTGTGGGTGTGAAAAGCTCACCTGCTCAAACATGAAAGCAAACTCCACTCCTTCTTTCGGCATGCTCTCCACATCCAAGAAGCAGTAGAGCTTGAAGTAGAGTTTCCATTCTCCTTCCTCCTCCTCTTCTTCACTGCCTGCCAACCTGAAAAAACACAGCAGCTGCAGGTTAAGCAACCACATACATCAAAATAATCCCATCATGCAGCAAAATTAGCCAGTGAGAGATCAGTATTTAGACTAGATGACAATCAAGGCCAGCTGTATACACAGAAACTGTGGTACCTCTCAAACTTGGCCAGAACATCAGCAACGATCACTCTGCTCTCCAGAGCTCGGTCTGTGAAGGAGTTGTGCTCAAACAGAGAAAACAGGTTCTTGCTCTCCTCCATGGCCAAACCTCTGATCAGCTTCTCCACAACCTGCAGCAGCAACATACAAACAGTGAGCAGTTTGTAACAGCACACTGCAATTCAACCAAGGGTGCAGAATTTGGTTGATAATATTCAGCGTACATAATATGCTACGATAACACCCCGGCGGGGATAGGTGTCACGGCTGGTGTGATCCCATTACAAGATGGGTCACCCGCCACCTAAATTTTGTGTATTCTTTTACATACATAAAGACATTTCCATAAACTAATGCAGAGAGGGCACAAATTAGTGCCTACAATATCACCAGAATGCAGAAAATTAAGTATCTGATGCTCAAAATTTCCTGAGGGAGGACCCTCTACTTGCGATGTGTACTCCCCAATGTTTAATGACACCTACACCCTTGAAATCAACCCTTGAATCTTGCACTGGGTCTTAAAATTATATTTGTATGACTATGCGGAGGATGTGTCAGTGTGTGAGTGTGTATTTTGACATGCACCTCTCCAGCTGTGGTGTGTGAATTGATGGAGATCTTGCAGGAGCCTCCTCCGTGGCAGTAGACGGTGGTGCTCATCTCCTGTCTCACCAGCAGGGCGGCAATCTCCTCCTGAGAGGGAACGAACTCACGAGTCTTGGTCTTCTTCAGGGATTCCCCGATGAAAGTGCTGTAACGCTCGATCTCTGTGCCGGGATAGCGCTCTCGCACCCTGAGCAAGATCACATTTATTACACATTAATTATACTTTTATCACAAATTGATTGCATTAATGACATATTCAAAAAAGCACACACACACCTCTTGAGGTGGAAGCGGAGGTATCTGAGAATGGCTCGACTGGGTAGGAAGGTGCAGCTCATGCAGGTGAGCAGGTGCCAGTGTGCACAATTGGCTGGGCTGTTCGGCTGAGGCACATGATTGGTCTGCTTGATCACCTGACAGTATACCTGAAAAACAGAAATATGGAGAGCAAATTTGAGAAAGTTTTCAAAGTTTGACAGCAAATAAACATCCCAGGAATACTTGTAATACTTATAATATCATAACTACAAAGTCACTTTTAGTAGATGTATTTGTCATCCAGCATGTCTTACTGGAATCTCCTATTTCCTGTTGTTTCTATTTTTATTCTAACAACTTTTCATGGGGCTCACGCTGCACACCGCTGTGTTTCTCTTTTACATTTCAGCTCTGTTTCCAGCTGTTTTCAGTTGAGATTAGAGAAGAAAGTAAAGTAGACTTTTCTTGACAAATGAAATACCTCATCCCTGAGTGGGCGCAGGTCCTGGCAGGTCTGCAGGATGCCCTGAATGATGGGCACCGTGTCCGCCAGCGTCTCCATCTCTTGCAGTGAGTTGAAAACTCGCACCGCCTCGTCCTGCAGACTGGCGTAGCCCTGCTGCCTTTGTACTGCACACAGACAGAGACAGAAAGAAAATAGTGAACAAAGGCAGCGAAGAAGAAAAAACAACTTGTAACTTTTCCATAAAACCAAAGATGACAGCAATTACAGCAAAAAAAATACATCAAAGGATTATTGTGATGATTCAGGAGTTTGGATTAATTCAAAACTAAATAGGACATAATGCTAAAAGTAATATTTGTGGAAGTCTGCAAACTGTTATTTCATTTTATGAGCACAAAGAGACAAGTGAGACAAGGTCAGTAACGTATGGAAGCTTTTAATGCTGCAACTTGTCGAAGCAGAAGAGGACAAGAAAGAAAAGAAAAGAAGTTGTTTTTGGGGTCTTAGGCATTGATGTCATTTTTCAGGGGGTAGTGATGCCACACGGTCACGTGACAGGCTCCAAAATTGTTATTCAACTTTTTGGCTACTACAAAATCTGGCTTCAAAGTCTGGTGCGCTCCCCGGGGGCCTGGTTTTAGGTTGCTGAGTAAGGGGGCTCTTCTCATTTCTCTATTTTGTGCCTCCTTGTTCCTCATCTCCTCATCTCATCTCCTCTCTCCTCTCTCCTCTTGCCTGTGATCCACAAATCAATCTCAGTGTGCCATTGTGAAGGATTTCTTAATTCCTTAAATCATCTCGAGGAGAGAGGAGGCTTGCTGGAGGAGCTATGAGCGAGGACGCACAGGTGTATCCTTTGCAGAAGTCTTTTTGGCAGCTGTGACTTATAAAAGAGAATATATAAGTTGTCATGAACACTGTTATGTCCTTCAGACAGAGGTTAAAAGAAATACAGCAGTATGTTAAAATGTTCGGTAACAGTGGACAGATGATGCAGATGTGCCACATGTCATATTTAACTCATGCTGCTTTAAAATGATGGCTCTGAAACAGATTTTGTTAAATGCCTGTTGCCTTGACTCCTCTCTCCTTGTGTCTCTTTCCTGCCTGCTTCCATCTCAGGTGGGAGGAACGAAGACGCAAGTAGAGGAGACAAGGAAAGAAATCGAGGATGTACGAACCCAGAAATGAGAAGAGGGGAGAGCTGTACTCACCGCTGGTGACCTCTCCGTAAGGGAGCGGCAGTAGAGGGGAGTGCAGAGGATGCTGAGTGTATCTGAGGATGGGGTTCCTCCTGTACATCTGCTCCACGATATCTGGGTTCACGCTGTTTTCCTGAGAGGACACAAAGAAGTCAAAGGTTACAGGTCAAATTCAACGTACGAGTAAGTGCTTATGCATTTTACTTAATAGGTGTGTGTGTTTTACCTTGATGTCTCTGATGAGCTGCAGAGTCGGGGTCTCTATCGGGGTCTTGCTGTCAATGACTCCCTGTATGGCTGCCGTCCACCTCATGGCTTCGTTCAGCATCTTGGTGTAGAGGCGGTAGGAATGCTTCCTCCCATACACAATGATGTTCCAGTAGCCTGTAAAAAAGCAGCATAATATATTACCACTCACATGTCAAACTAGAATTATCTCTTTACACGTAGTCTCAAACCTCCTGCGTCTAATCCTGGATTAAACCTGCCCTTTCTGCCTTTTCCCTTCACTCCTCTCTCCGCACCTGTCTCCCTGTGCACTCGTTCATCCGGCTGAATGACGGAGCAGAGGGAGTTAAGGACCAGAGTTCCCATCTTGGACGAGTTCCGCTCTGAGCTCTTGTAGTAATCCAGGGAGTTGTGGGTCAAAACAAACCAGCGCTTCTTCAGCTTCAGGGAGGTGCTCTTAGCATTCGTCTTCATCTCTTTTTGCAGCCAGCCTGAAAGATGATGAGGCAGGAGGAGAGAGGGGAGGGAAGAGGAGGAGAGATTTAATACATTTGTACAGGAACAGCAGGGTTGTGCAATTATTCAGTATCATCGTTTATCCCTAAGTCTATTTGTATTGTGACAAAAGCTCATATTGAGATATCGTCAGCTAAAATCTGTCACAACGTAGGGTCTTAAATACTGTACTTTATATACTGTAAAAAGACTTCCAAGGCCCCGACACATGATTCGAAACACCAATTATCACCATAAATACCCGACCTTGTGTTACATGGCTTATAATAAATACATATTCCTTCTCACCTCTGACGAGGAACTCCTGCCCGTCTATCCTGGCGTCTCCTTTGGGTTTCTGCAGCAGACTGATCCAGTGATGCATCTCCTCCGGTGTGTCACTGTTGCAGTGGATCACACGGTTGGCCGTAATGATGACGAAAGAGTTGGGCCTGCAAAGGTCAAATCACAGACTTTTAAAATTAAAAAGTCTACCTTCAGATAGTTAAAGGGTATCACCCCATGTTTTGTGTCCAAGTGACAAATGTGAACAGTAGAGAGAGTATTGGTGAGAGCGCTGCAGCTGGCAGATGTGAAACAGCCTGCAATGTAACCACTTAGGGCACTTGTACACCGTCAATTTACGTCCACCAAATGTGTTTTACCACTGACAGACTCAGACTGTTATTCTGGGAGTCTACGTGTCTGACAACATTATGGAAAGGATCCCTACAGAGAAAGACCTCTTGTTTAAGAGGGAGATCCTTTTTTGTTTAACCAGAAACAGCCCTAATGGCTCTCGCAGGCTTGTAAAACACACTTTATTCAGTGTTGACAGAAACAAAATAAAACACTCAAAACCCATCTTGGTTTGACTTTCCACTGTTCCAACAATTACAACTCGGGTTTGGTTGAAATAAACTATATAAAAACATAAATATACTGGCTCTATACATGATGAAATTACTGTTTAATTAAATGGAGTCTAGTGAGTTTGGTAAAAGCAATTTTAGGGCTGTTTCTGGTTTAACAAATAAATAAATAAAACAAAATAAAATAAAAATCTTTACTCATGAAGCACTTTCCAAAACAGCGTTACAAAGTGCTTCACAAGGTGGCAAAATAACACAGACATGTCATAAAATCAACAGGTTTTAAAAGAAAACAGGAAAAAAAATCATCAACTTGGTGTATCAAAGAGGATCTTACTCCCTAACAAAAAGGTTTATCTCTGTAGGAACCCTTTCCATAAGTTGCCAGACATTTATAATAAAAATCTGAGTCTGTCGGTGGCAAAAAAAAAAAAAAAAAAAAAAACACTTTCGGTAGACATACACTGACAGTACAAACATGCCAAGTGGTTACATTGCAATATTGTTTTGCAGCTGTCAGCTGCAGCACTCTCACCAGCTTCAAAAATCACTGTTCCCATTAGTCACTGAGACACAAAAACATGGTGAAATAGGGTTCAGGTTAAATATTATACTGAAATTACCCATTGAGGATGCTTAAAGGCTGTATAAATAGATGGATAGTGATGGCATTTGGAGTTTTTCTGGGGATTTTTAAGATAAGAGAAACTACGAGAAGACAGGTGTGTATCATGTGTTCAAATTCAGTTTTTTAAAATGTTTTATTTTGAAATGCAAGCTATAGTTTTATAGCTTCATGGTCTATTGATACTGCACTCTTTTCCATGTATGCTTTGAGGACATCAGGAATCAGCAAAAATGTTTATAAATGGCCTTTCCCTCTTTTTTGTGATGACCCCTTCTGTGTCTCTGCTCTGTCTGACCGGGGCTGCCTTCAGCCCCAACAACATGTAGCAGAATGTTTATTTAAACAGAAATGGTGGTGCATTGAACACTCTGTTGTATTTCAAGGGTGCACTGCCTTTTAATATGCAGGGGGTTATATTATTTCAATTCAAAGGAGATTTATGGTATGGAAAACATGTTTACATTGTCAAAGCAAATGTGAAATGAAAACAAATATTGTATGTACAATATGTAAAGATATACCAGAATTTGGTTTACATACACGTCGCTTTTGAAAAGGTTTGATACACCCAGCAAACATGAGAAAACGCACTGCAAAGCCCGGCGCACACTGTTTCACATTGATTCGATGAAACATGCCATTCACCCAGGAAACTGAAGCAAAACAGTGCACGTCGCTTTGAGATTGAATGTGCCTCTGCATGTGCTTTCTCCTTCCCTTACAGGTGGTGGGCTGGCAGTGCAGGTCGTTAGGGAGCTGGTTCACCTGAGCTGATGAGCCAGCAAGCCTACAAAGCTGATCATTCAGCCTGTCTCACTTTCTGGAAGCTCTCTCAGCTCCCACACAGTCCTTTTGTTTGGTTGATGTGTTTTGTCTTTTCTTTTCACATGCAACATCTTCATACACCATTTTCCACTCACCCTGGCACTGACACACACCTCTGATGTTACTGATTGTGCACATATCATGAATTTGTTTTGTCTCTAACATTTAATAGTTCAGTTTTTGACCTCCTTCCTTTTGTCTGATACATGACAATTTGGAGGAACTGACACCAAAATCAAAGCTTATTATTTTCTTTTGTAAAATGTAACCAGTTTGAAAAACCTGAAGAAAGAACTAAATGATCCTCGAATAAGCTTTTCATTTACTGTTGTGATTGATCCAGCTTACCGATCGGGGTTGTCTGAAGCACAAACAGAGTCGATCAGGCCCACGTCAAGAGTTCCCTGAGGGACGAAAGGAGGAGAACAATTTAAATGATGAACTAATGGTGTCCACAGTGACATGTTGGCAATTACAAACACAGCACAGAGTAAATATAACTTTAGGGAGACATTTTTAAAATTAGGGTATGAGAAAATCTTGAATTAAAAGTCACACAGAGTAATAACTTCAACACATAAAAAGTTGTTGTTTTCAGAGACTGACCACAGCATTCTTTGGGTTGGCCTGTTCATGAGACATCTCCAGCAGCTGCTCAGGAGTGCACACACGCACCTTACTGAGCACATTAAACCACCCACTGCACAGAGAGACAGAGGTGTCATCACAAGTCTGAACACATGAATCTGCTCAGTAACTTGTTGCCGTCATCTACAAAATCACTCAAGTCTCCAACACACCTTGCATCCTCTGGTGACTCGGCAAACACCTGATAGGTCCTCTCATCCGTCACAATGTTCAGAGCGTTCTCCTTTTCATGATTGTTCACTATCTCCCTGTGAAAACACAAACATGCAAACGTTGTCTAGAAAACAAAGAAACAGTGAATCATTCCTACAGACATTTTAAGACTTTTTAATTCCACTCGAAATGAAATTTAAGACCAATTTTACAGTAATCAAAAATGAGGGGTAAAAATCATGAGTTAACAGTTTGTATATGGACAAATTTTACTCAGATGTCAGTGGCAAGATGGCGGCATGTGTTTGTGCAGCGGCTCTCTGCTCTCCAGTTTGACCACACCATATGTGCAACACACACAGTCATACTGTGTGTGTAGTTTTTTTTTTAACCTATTACACTTATTTGTTATTAGTGTGAGGATCTGATTCTGATTCTGTAACTTACAACAGGACGCTTTTTGTGTCATGGTGGAGATGAGGGTAGAACAGGACTGGGAAATGGCGTTCTTTTTTTAGCTACAGTCTTATTTTGAGATTTTACAACATGATAAATAATATCCTACTTCCCATGTCTTCTAAGACCTTTAAAATAATAATATAATAATAATAATACCAATGTTAGATTTGTGGGAACCCTGGTGAATAAAGGGGTGGTGTTTGTGTGGTTATTTTGGCACTGGAGCTTTGTTGAAATCTTACTTGGCAGCTCGGATGTCGATGGTTCCCTTCAGCTTCTCCTCGCTGTCATTCTCGTAGTACATCAGTTTGCTGTCTCTCAGGACAAACCAGCGCATCTTCCAGTTTCTGACGAGAAACAGAGACAATAAACCAAAGGCCAAGACGATCCATTCTACACATTATAAAGGTTTATGTATCCCTATGAATGACCTACGAGTTAACTTCTTTACACAGAATACATCTGACTTATTGAACATGCTCACAAGGGTGGAAGTAACTTTACACAAAATCTATGTTAGTGCATTTTAAAGCTTCTTCATGTACTTTAGGTTTCTGAATTATCTTTTTGATTTTATAGTAATCTCGTTACTTTGTTTCCAAAATAAAATATCAAACATTCAGATAGATAACGTTCAGGACCCTTTATGGAAATAACTGAGTTTTAATCATGTTTTTTCCTTCTACTAATACGCATTTACTTATTAAAACAACATGTTGCACAAACACAAGACAGAACAGAAAATATTTATGGGGTAGTCGCACGTACACACACTCAATTATCCCATATTTAAATTAACTTATGCAGCATTTGGTTTCATGTAAATTATCCATTTTTACTAACCCTCAAAACATCGGTCAGTTTTCCAACTGAATACATTTCCTCAATAATATCAAACCATTGCTCTTTTCCTGGAGGATCAACATCGTGCCATGTTGTCGTTATAGCTTCCTGAGTCATTTTTTAATTTTAAGCATACTACATACAACAGTTTTGTATGTTAGACTGAATTTATGTATTTAAATATATTTTGTGTCTTTTTATGTGAGTATTTGGACCTGTGTGTGACGTGTAAGTTGTTAGAATAATTAAACCAAGCACCAAACAGTCCTTGGAGCAACGCCTGCAAGCCAGTTCAGGCAGTCAACCTGAGCTGCACTGATTCACACACACATCATACATCAGTCTCCATATGTCCTCTACAAACACACCCTCCCAGTTTGGAGGTCTATTTCAGCTGCAAAAATCTTCCCCACTCTCCTTTTGCCTTGTCAACGCCGCTGCTGCCCTACATCAGTACTGCTGCTCGCTCTTTCAGCCCCACTTCCACCCCAGCATCCACCTGCAGGCTCCGGTTAAGGCAACCTGCCAATATCTCATGTAAACATATCGACAGGGAGCGATGAGGCCGGAGTCTAGACGCCAAACTTAAACTATGTTCTGCTGCTGATAGTTGTCTCATATTTCAGATTTTCAGCCTTTTGCTAATTTTGAAGCAGATTATTAACTTGGACTTGGGAAGCAGATTCTCAGTAAAGACACAGTACACCAGCTCGAGTGGGACACTGACGTTTTCCAGCACTGCAGAGGGCTCAAAGGGTTGGGTTAGACATACATATGATCTCAACACCTCAACAGGACACAGGGACTTGTTAATGCAACACAGATGGTCATGCACACACTGCTCGTTCATACGAAATTTGTACTGGATGGCACATTCAACAGGCGTTGTGGTTTAAAGCATGCAGGCTGCACTCAGTAACAACTACAACAACCTCCGTGAGAGAGTGGACAGGCCTCCTCCCTTCTTGTAGAGCCAGCCGGACTTGAGGGACTCCTGTTTGGAGCGGAACCACATGAAGGTTTCATCCTTCAGCACACACCAGCGCCTCCTCCATGGGATCATCAGACCAGCTGAGGGAGCAGAGGGTAAAATGACAGTCATGAAAATAACATTCAAAAGGTGGAGAGACATTCACTTGAAAATGACACAGAAAAAAAGTTAAAAAGCTCGGGATGCTGTGGCACATCAGTTTTGCACAGGCTAAAAAGCTGGACTTGAGACTAATGACATCCTGGGAACAGTAAAACATTTTTTGAGATGAACAGAGACCGTCCCTTGGATGCCTTTGGGACAAAAGGACACAGTAAACTCGCACCTTCTTTTGTTCCTGGCACAAAATGTGGAACAGATGCTTCATTGTGAGCAACAGATCCATGACGACAGAGCTAATAACCGTTAGCTGTTTGCAGCCGGTGGCCTCAACTGACAGCTAACAGAGGTTGCACTGACTTACATTACGATGCGTTCAAGCTCTATTCAGTAAAAATTAGTATTAGGCGAAGGTAAAGTTAGACATCATCATGATGTGTTCAGTGTAATCAATCTTGTAAAAGGTCATTTTTGGCGAGAAACATAAATACAGTTGTTGGAAGGAGAAATTTGTTGATGTTTTCACATTAATATAAAACACATGTAAGAGAGGGAATTAAGTGTCAGGGTTTCCCCTCCCTAGTGTCTCATGTTTGTTTTCAGTGGCGTCCTTGTTCCCTCCTCCTGCCAATCATCCTGACTGCCAGCAGCTGCCGAACCTGCACACTTGAACCTCATCAACAATCAATCCACTGCAGTATAAAACTCATCCAGAACACATCCAGACTGATCCTGATCCTTCAGTCTTCTCTACTGTACAGGCAAGTTTTTTTGGACATCAATTCACATTTTGTTCTGTATCTCAGATTCACCACGCCTGCCACGTCCAGTCTCGTTCTCGTCTTGTGTCTCCAGATTCGGACTGCTCTGTCTACAGCTCCTCTGCCTGCTCTGCTTCACCATTACCAGCTCACCTCAGCCATCATTTCTTTCGAGCCTTCAGCTCCACATCCTCAAACAACAATAAACTGCCTCTGACCGTTAAGTTACCCTGTTGTGTTTGCATTTGGGTCCCAAGTTGAACTGCCACAGCATTATGATGTATTATATATGTTGAGGCAGTTATTTTAAAAGATGTTTTTCACGTGAAGGAAGGGTTGTTAGTTGTAGTTTACATTTCTGGTCTCCTTAGCACGCGCTGTCGTCTCTTGCCCGCAACCCCCACCTCATTTTGGAGTGTTGTGAACCTTGTGTGTTCACGATCTTCCCTCTCCTGCCATCCAGTTTTACCTGCAGCCCATGCCAGCTTCCTCTCAGCCTCCTCCACTCCCACGAACCCTGGATCACGACCATTCTAATATCTTGGACAATAAACCTTTTTATCATCTCCATCCTGGGTCCCGTGCTTGGGTTTTCCTTGAGTTCGTAACATGAATGGTCTCTGGTTTTATTTAAGGGTGTTTTTCATAAATGTGTGTGATGGAATTTGTGCTCATTCAAGATAGTGTAATGAGGGGCTGAATGACTTTGAAACAGTTCAGTTATTTTTGTATAATGAAGATTTCTTTGTTTCTCTGGCACAAAAGGTGGAATAAATGACAACAGAAACAAAATAACAAAAAAAAAAGCCCACTGGTTTCAGCTATCAGCCAAATTGGCATTTTGAACCTCAGTATCGGCCCAGAATTTTACAGTGCATTCCTATCAAACACACAGACAGTAGACTGTACCCACCCTTCATGTAGAGGTAGCCGTGGAAATATGGTGGTCCGTTCCCATTGAGCAAGGTCACCCTGCCGTTAGTCACTTCTTCATCAGTGTCCATCATGCCATCGTGTTCATCATCACTGTCTGCATACTGCAACGTCATACAATAATAATTAATTTTGTGTATGTAAACAAAAAGCACAACAATTCATCTGATGACATCATCAGATTTTTAAAATTTTCACTGTGTAGCTGCTCATACATATCTGCGTGCACGCGTGTGAGGATGCGTGTGAGTGTGTGTCCTCACAGAGTCAGAGCTGCCTCTGTAGGACTCAATGCTGGCGTTGGTGCAGGTCGACTTCCTTGGGTGCTCGTCATCTGTCACGGCGGCGCTCCCGCGGTTGCTCCCCGATACGGAGCTGTCGTCTCCGGCGTTGACGGACCCCTCCTCATCCTCCTGGTCGTAATCTGACTCGGTGTCGGCTGGCATGCTGTAGATGGGCTCTTCTCCGTCCCCCAGGCTCTCCACCATGCTCACCTTCCTCTCCTGGTCTGCCTTGGCTCCATCTTTCTTCTCCGCCTCTCCTGGAGGAGGTGGTGGTGGTGGAGGAGGAGGAGGAGGAGGTGGTGGAGGGACAGGGGCGCCATCTCCAGGTGGAGGGAGAGGAGGAGGGGGAGGAATTCCAGCAGTAGGCACACCGTCTGCGGGGAGAGGAGGTGGAGGAGGTGGAGGAGGTGGTGCAGGAGGCACTGTCCCCTCTGCAAAGGCAGGAGGAGGAGGAGGAAGGTGAGCAAATATTTCCTGATCAATCGCATCAGTCTCAGCAGGAGGAGGGAAGTCCGGGAGAGGGATGCACTCCTCCTCAGCATGAAACCCTTCGTCCACCTCCTCTTCTTTGGACGCACCTCTGGTGGCGGCTTTTGGAGCTTTTGCCTCTGTGGCCGGTTTGGCCGCGACTGCTCCCAGCGATGGATCCACACCTCCGAAGTTCAGGAGGTCAATGAGCTCTGTGGCCTTGCGGGACGCCTCCTTCTTCATCCGTTTGAGCTCAGCGTCCCGGCGCAGCTGCAACTCCTGTTTGGAGGACTCGCACAGCTGCGACACCTCGTCCTCTCTCTTCTTTTGCAAGCGCTCGATCTCTCGCTCCAGTTGCAGGATCTCCTCCATCTGTCGGGCCTCATCCTAGATGGGAGGAGAGAAGAGACGGAGCATATCAACATGTGCATTATTTTGTAAATCAACAGGAGGAGAATAAGATGCAACATCAAGAGAAGACGCACCGTGGCAGCATCACTTTCAGCCTTTTTCTCTGCGCCTTCACTGACTTTCTCCTGCTCCCCTTCACCCTTCATCTTCCTCTCCTCCTCCTCCTTCTTCCTCTTTTCCTCCTCCTTCTTCTTCTTCTCCTCTCTGAGCTTTCGGACTCGAGTACGCGCCACCTGACCTCGCCTGTGCTTCTGCAGCACCAGCGCTGCCTTACGTTGCTTCACAAACCGCTTGCGCTGGATGTGCTTTCTGAGGTGTTTCTGGAGGGTGACGACACTGGCGCGTACACGCTTGAAGTGCTTCCTGTGGACAAAATGGAAACCCAGTGAGAACTGGCACATATTAAAATCAATCTCAGTTCCTATTAAAGGCTCTTACTTGGCAGAGAAAGTGAGGAGGTGGGCTCGGATTATCATGGCAGCTTGGCGTCGGACTTCATCCCTGTCTTTCTCCAAACGGTGCTCCAGAGACTCTTTCATAAACACCTGCAAGACAAAGGTGAGGGGTTACAGAGAAGATATCTAATGCAGAAAACCTATTAAATGACAGATTAATCATGTATTGTTGCTCACTGTGGTGGTTTAAGCTTTCTAGGGTCTGAAAATATTGTTGCCAAAAACTTCTGTATCTTACCTTGGTCTTTCCCAACTGCCACTCTTTCTTGGTCTTGTCATATTTGGTTAGAAGATCTGTACTTCTTTTCTTATCATCTCCTGCTGCAGCTGCTGCTGCGACTGCTGCTGATTTCTCTTTCACAATGATTTTGTACCTGGCAGACAGAAAGAAAAAGGACAAATTGTGAGAAACAAACAAAACAGAGATCTCAGCAAAAAGGGCAACACTTCAGACACACTCACACAAACACACATCAGATTAAAGATAAGATAAAGGTAGATTCAGAGATACTTACCGAGAGAAGAAATCTTTGAAGGTTCTGCGGACGGGGAACCCAGCACGACGGATCTTCACAGTCTCCAACATCCCAGAATACCTCAGCTGGTTGAGGACGACCTCTGGGTCAAACACATTTGCATTCTACAAGTAAAATAAGAAAGATTATTTGACATTGAACTGATGACGTGATTGTCAATCAGGCTCTGAGACAGCATTAATGTGAATTTAAGGACTGATAAGAGGTGTGAGCCAGACAGAGACTGACCTTTTCCATGTTGGGCTTAATGCAGCGGATGAAGAAAGGGTTGGATACGCTCAGAGTAGCCATGAGAGAGTGGAGGGAGTCCTGAGGAGAAAGAAAGAAATGATGTTGTATGGCAGTGAACAAAATTACAGTAGTAAGTCCTTCAACGGTCTTTAAATGAAAGAGAG
This sequence comes from Epinephelus fuscoguttatus, assembly GCF_011397635.1. Taxonomy (NCBI): domain Eukaryota; kingdom Metazoa; phylum Chordata; class Actinopteri; order Perciformes; family Serranidae; genus Epinephelus; species Epinephelus fuscoguttatus. Next base: position 15,108,895 of record NC_064765.1, on the reverse strand, counting down.
GACAACAAATAGTGTGTTGTGCACTTACATCTCAGTATAGGGCTGAATCAACTAGTCGATTAATCTAGTAGTTGAGTGACAGAAAGACTAATTGACTCCATAGGGGGAGTTTTCTAATCTACAACAATTTTACCACCCTCCTGGAATAGATGACATCACAATGGGGTCTAATCGCCAAAGACTCTTCACATTATTCACACTTATGTGCACATGTAAACAAAAATTATTTTCTCTCAGAACGAGTCTCTCCTGATTGAAATATCTTTGGGTTTTGGACTGTGTAAGACAAAACAGAACATTTGAGGAGGTCATCTCGGGCTCTGATGGGCATGCTCACCAGTTCCTGCCATTTCTATGACTAAGAATAACTATTCTCTCAGCTCCCTGTGGTGCTGACCTTTACATCCATCCTTCATTATGAGTTGGTTGTTATGTTGTGTCAGGCTGTTCACATGCACTTTACCTACGAAAAGTATTGCACCAGACTTTAGGAAGGAAGTATTAAGAGCGAAAGTTCATGTTAAGAGCCAGGTTGGGACAGTGGATGGGTCAAACAAATACAGGACTTTCCCCCAGGAGACTGGTGTTCATGTCTCGTGTAAAACCAAGTGAACTCTGAGCTCACTAAGTATTTAAGCTAAGTTGTTACACATCATACAAACCGTTGTATGAGGATACGTTGGTTAGGTGCCTAACAATCTTAAACTGCTTGCATCACTCACCCTGAACTGGGAGCTGACGGTGGGTTTGCGTCTGGCTGTTCCCATCTTCTCCTCGTTGTTCCTGCTGCCAACCTTCTCAAACAAGTCGTAGATGAAGTCCAGTCTGAGAGGCAACACAAACATGATGGATTACACACCTACTTACGTATGATTACATTGTCATATGGATGAAAATGTGACATTTCTTGATTACATTTTAAATGAGTTTGAGACATTAAGTGACCCTCAGACCTGTTCAGTTCTTGACACTTTTATCAAAGCCCATCAGACATTGTCAGAAACACATTTCTATACCTTTTCAGGCCCTTAAAAGCTGACATTTCAAGGACTCTGGATTCTAGTTTTCACCCAACAATTAAAGTTTAATACTAGTCATTGTAATACATAGAACGTATTTGCATCAAATATTCATATCAGCTCCAAAATCTACAGGTGTTTCTTCCTTGAATAACCAAAATGAACTTCAAACAATCTCAAGACTTATTGCAGTCCCAATAAACCATTCATTTAGTGAGTGAGTGTCTTGCCTGCTGTCCTTGAGCATGTTTAGGATGTCGTCTCTGAAGGTGTCTCTGTTCTTCTCCAGGATCCCTCTGACATCATACAGGACCTGACCAAGACACACAGGTTCATCATAAATCTCCCCGACTTCACTGAACAATACAGTATGCTGACAAGTGTCTCAGCTTTGCATCACTCACCTCCCCGGCATAATGTTTGATACCGAACTGATACTCAGCAAGTCTGGGTTTGACATAGTACGGGTTTGTCTGCAGAAAACAGGACAAAAAATAAAACAATGTGACGTTTAAGACAAGCACAGCAGCTCGACATTTTTCTTTAATAATGCATGCATTTTGTGTGTGTAAATAACTCACAGAGTGTCTGCTGTGCAACTTCTCCAGCAGGGTGAAGTCAGTTCCTTTGGGGAATCGACTCTCTTCATTCACTAGTGCCAACAGGCCCAGTTTCTAAGCGAGAGAGAAACAAACCATTATGATGTTGCATTAGCACCACTTTCTAAGACATCAGTGCAGTTTTATTAGATCAGTCACCAGAGAGCATCTGAGGCGTCCAACACAGTCTTTATTGTAACTCACTTCAGCACAACTCTGATTAAGAACTGACTGACCTTCTCTATCAGGTCGAGACACTCTGCGTTGTCCATCCAGTCTATGGCGTCCCACTGGACACCTTCCCTGTGGAGAGGAAACCCAAACAGTTATACACAGCAGGAACAAGACATTTATCAGCTTGACAGAGTACTGTTTAAGGGACACCGCTTTGTAACTGTTCGAGTCAAGGATCAACTACAACATAGCGTTGTAGTGAGCCAACAGGAAGGAATGTCTTGCAACCTGTGTACAATCTGTGTACACGTTTGTAACAATCCTGCACCGAGGCCAAAGCATCAAATAAACAGCTGTTCCCTCACTGACAAGCTAACAAGACACCTCTGCAAATAGGACAGGTCAAGGTGTAATTTGGCCGCTTTCACATTTGGTGAAATGCAGGGTAGAGATGAGTCAAAAGATATGTGCGTACATTCATTCCTGACACTGGGCGAGAGGCGGGGTACACCCTGGACAGGTCGCCAGACTATCACAGGGCTGACACATAGAGACAGACAACCATTCACGCTCACATTCACACCTACGGACAATTTAGAGTCACCAATTAACCTACGTGTCTTTGGACTGTGGGAGGAAGCTGGAGTACCTGGAGAAAACCCATGCTGACACAGGGAGAATATGCAAACTCTGCACAAAAGGGCTCCAGCCAGCAGGTTGCTGTAAGGCGACAGTGCTAACCACTGCACCGCTGTATGTAGAAGTTTACCTGTTGTACTCCAGCTGCTCCAGGGAGAAGATATGCTTGTTGAAGTACTCCTGGAGTTTCTCGTTGGCGTAGTTGATGTTAAACTGCTCAAACCGATTCACCTGGAGGCGAACACACATGTCTTATAAACAGATCTGCATGTAGGTGTGTGTGTCTGAAAAGAGCTTTAAGCAAAACAGTTCAAAGTTCTGACCTGAAAGTTCTCAAACCCAAAGATGTCCAGGATGCCAATGGATTTAAAGTTTTCCTTCCCTTTGATCTTCTGATTGATCTTGAGGATGATCCAGGAGAAACACTGGGAGTACAACGCCATAGCAACAGAGTCCCGGGAATCCACGGCCTGTACGGATGAGACAGAAACCCGAGGGGCAGCGTGAGCGTGTCGGTAAGAGCCAGAGATCGATCAAGAGATGGAGAATTAATGTGTGGAAATGTGTGTATGTGCGCTGACCTGCTCTATAGTGAGTGGGGAGCAGATTTCCTCTCCTCTGAGGATTATGGAGCGCTGAGTCAGGACTTCAGACAGCTGGAAGGCATCCAGGCCCAGCAGCTCGCTGGCATTAGTGACCACTGAAAGATGAGCAAAGATGTGCTACACTTCTGCAATGCATCTTTCTAAGTTTTACTTTCCCTGCCTGACTTTAGCCGTGCACAGACCTTGCTTGGTGGTGATCTGGGCTCCGCCTGCAGTCATGAACTCGATGTTTCCCAGCTGTAAGACTCCTGACAGCAGCTTAAACATGTCTCTGATCTCCTCCTCTGTGAACTCCAACACCTTCAGTGCCTCCTACACACAGGTAAAAACACAGCAAAAGAAGATTAGGTGCTACCAAAAGAAGAGGTGCTTTTAACACATTTTTATCGCAAAGACTGGGACGTTAAAATGGATGTAGTGTGGTTGCCAATTCTACATCAGTGCAGTAACTCACAGAGGTTTGATAAATGGTGCCTTTGAATTTCAGCTGTTTGTTTACAAGAGAAAAACTCTCCGTAAACTTGTAATGTTACTCAATGCATGAGTTGACGACATGAATCCAACAACACACCTTAAATTTCACTGTGACAACTCTGACCATTACTTTAGTTTTTATATGATATACACTTTTAGTAATGAGTGGATCTTCAAGCGTTTATATACATTAATTTCAACCAGGTTATGTGGACTGCATACATCCTAATCCTCACTCGGAGAAAAAAAAAAAAAAAGCATTGTAGAGTGTCGTTCCTGTGGGCTCTGGCAATACTAAACCCCTGAGCTTGCCTGAGAAGGACTAAATGCACAAACCCGCCATTTTTAAATATCCCATGGAGAGAGACTCTCACTGCAGCCTGTTTTATTTTGCTCTGGAAATGTCGGCGTGCAGCCTCGTTCTGTGGACGATAAACGAGATGCAGACTTCCATCTGTGTCACCAGTAATGAGGAAAGGTTCTGGATGGAGCAGTGAGTGACAACAGCCCCGCCCACATTTAAGAGTACTGTTTGCGGTAGAAACGCTAGGGTCTAGGTACCATGTCTGAAGGGTTACTTTTGGCTCCAGAGGTACCATACTGAAAGTATTTGGTGGAAACGGGGCTTCTCTGTCAGTTATATTTTATGTAATGCTCTTTCCAGGCTGCAAACATCCCCTCAAGATTTGAAATTAGCTCTCTATATCTGTTATACCAAAAACACACCAAACAGCAGTGAAGTGCAGCTTGTAGCGAGCTGCCATGCAATGGCTATGAAAAGCTGTGGTGGCTGCTCTGAGCTGCAGCTGTTTGATTCTGCAGGGAGGTGCAGCCAAACCAAACAGCGACGTCCAGGCTAAAAAATCAAGCCAACGCAAAAGTGCCAAAAACTGCAGTTTCTCTAATAGCCACTTGAGGCTGGCTCCAGAAACGACTCAATTCCCCTAGACCCTCATCTTAAAATGCAACAGCAGAAATAAACTTGTTTAAAGCTTGGTGAAAAAACAGTTTTGGTCTCTAGCTAATTTCCCCCTTCATGACAACTGTGCGGAGAATGAGTTTTATATAACTCACCTATTTTTATTTTATTAAGGCTTAAAGTAACACATAATTAACTCTATGGGCCCTAGGCGTTTTTGGGGTATTTTTACTGCCTTTACTTTTAAGCTCATATCACAGTCATTATAAAGGCTACATACACATGCTATATCTTGTTTATTTCAGGACAATCTGGGCTAACCAGATTTGCCATCATTACATGTCCTTCTATGTGCCTGTATTTTATATTAATTTTTATATCAATGAAAAAAAAAAATCTGTGTTGCTAAATTCTTACATTTTTACATGTATCTCACCATAGCAAGTTGGAAGTTGACATATTCTGCCATATATGAAGAGGGGAGACTCTCTGGAATCTGGCAATATAGGAACCATGATGCTGGGACATTCTGTCACTTCACAGCTGTCCAAAACATGTGGTTTGTGCCAGGCGGGGTAGTCAACCAAGTGCAATGATCTCCTCCAAGATAATATTTGCCACTTTGTTTGCAGTAAACAAAGTTTGTTGTTGTTTCTCAGTTTCAGTTATATATTGGGGGGGCATTTTGGGCATTGGTGGGGGGGCACATGTCCCCCTCAATGTATATGGTGACTATGGCCCTATTATGCATGCATAATTAGGCTACTGTTGTCTGGGTGCGCAAAGGTGAAGTGGCTGGTCTTGTACAAAGTTTGATGGAGTGTCAACTGGACAATATGGAGATATTTGTATGTTGAAAGCCGGACTACAAATGTGGATAGACAGGGAGAAACACACGCAAGCCTAAGACGTGGTAAGATACGATATTCCTCACTATATGAAGTGACTGATAACAAGATCTATATAATGGATGATAATGATCGCTGTTTCACGTGATATGCGTGGCTTCTCGCTATGACACATAGTCACGGAGAAAATCAATAGAGAAGAACAGTTATGAATTTGGATGCGCTATGCGTCATTCGGGCCCCTAGGGTTAACGGTGTGGTTGACTGAGTGACAGGCTGTTTGTAAGATGTTGCTACAGTCTGTGAGTCAGATCAACCCCCAATCCTCCACAGCTCCACCCTCTCCTCCAAATATGGTCACTTCTGGCTACAAAAAACCATGATGGCAATGACCAAAATGCCAAACTCGAGGCACCAAATCAGGATTCCACAAACCAATGGGTGACATCATGGTAGCTACGTATATTTTATATAATCTATGTACGATATCCAAAGTATAAGATGATAACTAGTCTCTTATCACAATATCAATGTACTGATATATTGTATTGTATCCTAGCTGAATGCCGCTGTTAGCACTATTCACGCTGTTAGCACCGTAGGCTGTTAGCGGCCAGCTAAGCCCTCTCGATGTTGAGATCCATGTGCAGGCAATCTTAGCTCAGACTCTAAACAAAATGTCAAATTCAGCTCCTTTGACTAACGTGCAAAGACCAGTGTAAACCTAGAAGTCAGCTCAGATTACAAATATGACTTACAGTAACATGGATCATTTTAAATTTAATAAATTCTGTCTCCGGGGCAGCTTTTGTCCCGTCCCCCCGTCCCCCACACCAAATATTTATAAAACTCAAATCCACTTAACAAAGAAAGGACATGGGGAAAGACAGAGTAAATGCAGGTGCACTGACCATAACACTGTTATACAGTTCTTTGTCATTCAGGCTCTTGTCCTTCAGACATCCTGATTGGCTGAGGTAGTGGAAAGATTCGGCAGGGTCCTCCAGGAAGTAGAGGCCTGATAGAGGAAACATATAATGAGATACACATTGAGACACTTAACTGCACTTATACCATGCAGATGTCTGGAAGAGTTGCAGTGTGTTTTAACTGATCACTGTAACATGATCTGCTGCTACAGATCTTTCTGTATCATCAGATTTATCTGTTGTAAATGTATTCTGAACACTGTTTCAATGCATGCCAGATACATCAAACCAATATTTGAACATTTGTATGCTTTCCCTTACTTTTATGTTCTTTGCTAGCACCTGCCAGCAGAGCGTAGAAGATGTGGTAGTTTCGTTCTCCAGGGTTTTGTCTCACCACTCGGTTCTACAGTAAAATCAATGCAGAGAAGCCATCAATAACATTTAATTATGAGTCACAATGCAGAACCAACAAATCATTTCTAATGAATTTTAACTTGATGTGAGCAGGCTGCAGACATGGATACCTTTTCCAATAAATCTGAAAGGTAGAGAGTCAAGGAAGCAACAGTGGACACTTAACAAATGTACTTCTTTAGCATTACTCAATAAAAGCAAATACAAAATCTGGTATATTTAATACATATAATCTTGTTATTTAATGTTTAGATATAAGGATACAGTCAATGACGCAGCCTCCCTGGATGTTTCCGCCCTCAGAGAAGTGAAGCTGGATGAACTTCCCAAAGCGACTGGAGTTGTTGTTGTAAACAGTCTTCGCATTACCAAACGCCTCCATGATGGGACTGCAGAGAGAGTAAAAACCTGCAGTTAGTGCATTTTGCTTAGTCTGTAACTTATCTGTGAACGCGGTGTAGAATATAGTACACCCACCATGTCCTGCAGAGGCCATTCATCATATGTTTCTCCAAGAGCAACATTGTTTCACTGACACACTCTTATCTACTGACTTTCTCCTCTCCACAATGCTCTGCTTCATATTAACATAATCATCATAAATCATCATTAACATCCAATTGTGCCAAATGCAAACACTGATTTGCTCTAACAAACTATCTGGATTTGTTCACAGGCTCCCTAAAGAACTGACTTAACTCAAGACTTAAAAACAAAATCCCTCAATTTGTTTGACCTGCTGAAATCCTGAGACAGTAAGAGACAGATAAAGCCGCCTTGCATGGCTGCACACCTTCAATATGTAATCATTACAGCTTTGCATTGACTTGATCCCAGTGATGTAAAAACATTAATATTACATTTCACATTTTATTCATAACATTTCAAAATACAATGAATATGAAATGAATATCAATGGTTACCATTAAACCTGCAAAAATGAGTCCACCAGTAAAGTTGATCAAGTATTGCCAAACATTTAAGCAAAAATGCCCAACACGTGCCTTAAGCTTTTATGCTCCTAGCCACTGGAACATGTTACCTGATGACAGTAGGAGTGCCCCAACAGTATCAGCTTTTAAAGTTAAGTTTAAGACATTCTTTTTTTAGCCATGCATTCCAGTAAGTCTGGTTCAATTATTTCATTTTATTTTGTTTTATTTCATTTCATTTTGCATTCATTTTATTTTATTTTTATTTCATTTTATTTTATTTATAATTTATCTTTTAAATTTAATTTAATTTAATTTCATTTCATTTCATTCAATTAATTTCATTTAATTAAATCTAGTCTTATTTTATTTTATTTTATTTTATTGCTTTCAACTCAGGTGTGCTTTTACTTTTACTGTTCTGTAATGTTATTTTATTATAATCTTTTATTGGTCTATTTATCTTATTCTATACTGTTTTTAGTTTTTTTTATCAATTTTAATTTATCCTCTTTTAATGGCCCCCTTGTATATTTTCATTTTATTTTTAATTTCAACATTTTTTTAAACAGTTCTGAGTCATGTCTTTGTATCTTACTTACTCTTCATCTTAATTATTATTTCATGAGGTTTTAATCTACGTTTTAATGGGTTTGATTCACTTTTATGGTCGGTTTCTGGCTTTGTCTGGTGACGGCAATTTCTACCTCACATATTGTGCAGCACATTTTGCTTTGACCTGGAATTAAATGTGTAATATGAATAAAGTTTTGCTTGCTTCCTTGATTGCATTTGATGTTACCAGCCTCTTTGATGATTTGCTACTTTTCTCAGTGTTACATCCCTGTAAATGATTGAAAACTGAATATCTTTGGGACAATAAATGGGCAAAACATAAACATCTGAAGGTGTCTCCTTAGAAAAGGCAGTTTTTGTACTATTTTATGAACAAAAAAGTTAAATCAATAGTGAAAATAATCATTAGTTGTTGCCCGAGTCAGCAGTCAGAGAGCTTAAAGACTTGCTTTTGACCTCCTTTTGAATTTCTTTTGACTCAGACTTGTCCCAGTTTATTTAAAAACATCTCTGGCAGTAAAAGTAAAGAAACATTTTCACGTTTCTCATCTGTACCTGCTCTGTACGATGGCCTGCTCCACTCGTGTACTTTTCTCTGATGGAGGAGTCCCAGCTGAGTTCTGGCTCATCACCGACAGGAACTGAAGCAACAGTTTGGTGCTCTCTGTCTTCCCTGCGCCTGATTCACCACTGGAGGACACACACACACACACAATTCAATTAAAGACACTGTGACCTTCTCTGACATTCCCATATCTCAAACTGGTTCATTCGTTCAATCAATACAGAGCTTTGATAGTTTCAGAGATATTTCATTAGCTTCCAGTCTTTATCAATAGAGATACCAACAGAGACAAAGTCTGACTGTAATTGAAAGAAACAGGCCACCAACTTCACTCAGTGTTTGTTTTTTTTTTTCTAAATTGGTAATCCACCACCAGGGCAGATGTGATCTTTATTTCATCCTCTTCTCCTTCTTCATCTGATCTAAATAACTTGTTATTTAGGACTGACTCTTGGAGCTTGATCTCGGCTCAAGTCTCTCCCCCAAACACCCACTGTGATCAATATGTCTAAAACGTGGAAATGCTCGTCTACTTCCTTTATCCTTCACATTGATTTTCATTGTCATTTTCTACCCGTCTCTGCATGGGCTCCGTGCACAGATGAGCAAAACGATCCACCTCCCAGCACATTGAAAGCTAACTAATAAACACATTATATCTTGTTTGTTTAAAACCAAAAACCCAAATAAATGTGTCTTTGTGCTAACACATTCACACACCCCGACCATTATATAATATTTTACAATATTTTTGGTGTGTTTGGATAATAAGTGGGTTCTCAATGGGCTAAGCTAAGCTAGCTGTCTCCTGGCTTCATGTTTACAGACACAATGGTGGTATCGATTTAAGAAAGACAATAAGACCGACGCTTAGAGACATAAAAAATGCATGTGTAACTGTGGGTAAGTAGGACAGTAGGAATTGTTGGATTTTCTAAAAATGGAAAAACCCTTTTGGCTAATGCATGCTGGGATAGGCTGCAGTCCCCTGTGATACAGGATTTAGAAGGTGGATGGATTGATGGTTGGGGCATGGATGGATTACTGAATGAGTGTACTGGGCACAGGCCCAAGCCCCCCCACCTCCCCTCCCTCTTGGCTTTCACCTGCAAAAAGTCACTCAAATTAACACCTACTGACCAGGAAGAGACAAATGACTGCAAAAAACACAGAAATGACCTCAAGCAGACACAACATCACCCAAATTAAATGCAAAATGACCTCAAGGAGACACAACATGACCAAAAAAGACACAAAATTGCTTCAAAGAGGCACAAAATTGTCTCAGAGACACAAATTCTTCCCAGTAAGACTCAAAATGACCAAACAAGACAGAAATTACCTCAAAGTGACACATTAGGACCTGCAACAGACATATAATTGTTTTAAAGAGACACAAAATTACCTCATAGACACAAACCAACCAAAAAAAAAAACACAAAATGACCTCAATAAGACACAAAATAAGGACAAGGAGACACAAAATAACCAAATAACAATGTCAAATAGACATAAAATTGTTTTAAAGAGACACTAAAATGAAATTCCCTTAGAGACAAAAAAAGGACCAAAAAAGACAAAATTATCTCAAAGAGACACAAAATTATTCCTAAAGAGACACAAAAATGACCTCAATAAGTCACAAAATTACCTCAGTGGCACAAACTGACATACAAGACAGACATACAATTGTTTTATAATTTTATAATAATTGGATTCCCACAGACCCCCCTCACAGAACTTTACACCCAGGCAGTTACCAGGAAAGTCACCACCATCACACAGGACCCCACCCACCCTCTGCACCCATCCTTCCAACTACTACCATCAGATCGCCGTTACAAAGTCACACTTTCCCGGAAGAACACATACAAAAAAACTTTTGTTCCCACTGCAATCACCACCCTGAACAGTTTAAAATAACAACTGAAGTCCCACCCAGATACACCGCTTTTTGTCGTATATCTTGTATAATGTCTATTGTGTTTTGTGTGTTCTTGTGTATTTTATTTCGGAGCTTGCCAAAGACGAATTTCTGTTACTTGTGACAGACAATAAAGGTTTATCTTATCTTATCTTATCCTAAAGAGAATGCAAAATTACCTTAGAGTCATAAAATGACCAAAAAGACACAAAATTGCTTCAAAGAGGCACAAAATTACCTCAATGAGGCGCACAGTTTTCCCAATAAGACTCAAAATTAACTCAGAGACACATCCCAACCAACCAACCAAAAAAAAAGACACAGAATTACCTCAAAGAGACATAAAAAAGAGGACAAGGAGACACAAAATGACCAAATAAGACATAAAATTACCTCAGTGACACAAACTGACCAAAAAAGACACAAAAATGACCTCAAAGATACACAAAATTACCTCAGTGACACAGACCAACCAAATAATACACAAAATGACCTCAAAGTAACACATAACGACCTACAATAGACATATAATTGTTTTAAAGAGACAAAAAAATTACCTCAGAGACACAAACCAACCAAAAAAGACAAAAAATGACCTCAAAGAGACACAAATGAGGACAAGGAGACACAAAATGACCAAAAAACACAGAAAATTTCCTCAAAGTGACACATAACCTCAAATAGACATAAAATTGTTTTAGACACACTAAAATGAAATTACCTTAGAGACACAAACCGACCAAAAAAGACACAAAAAATGACCTCAAAGAGACACAACAGTATCTTAAAGAGACACAAAAATTACCTTAATTAGACACAAAATTACCTCAGTGACACAAACCAACCAAATACACAAAATGACCTCAAAGTGACACATAACAACCTCAAATAGACATAAAATTGTTTTAAAGAGAGTGCAAAATTACCTTAGAGTCATAAAATGACCAAAAAAGACACAAAATTGTCTCAAAGAGCCAAAAAATTCCCTTAAATAGACAAAAATGCCCCAGACAGACACAAAATTAGACACATAAACTGACCAAAAAAGGCACAAAGAGACACAAAAATTGCCCCAGAGAAGTACAATACTACCTTAGAGAGACAGAAACTAACCTCCAAGAGACATAAAGGGACTAAAAAGAGAAAAATATCAACAAAAAACACCCAAAATGACGACAAGGACACACAAAATCACCACAAAGTCCATCTATCTTGCTCCTAAGTGGGAGAGGTGGTGGAGCCTTTTGCATACCTGTGTCCAGGGGCCCGTTGTCTCATAATCAGCCCATGGGTTTGGGGGAAAGACTGACAGATGGACAAAGCATGAATAAGATGTAAACCAGTACATTTAATCATGACAGTACTCACCTGATGAGGACACACTGACTGTCGTGGCGTTTCCAGATGCAGCGGTAGCATTCATTGGCCACAGCAAAGATGTGTGGAGGCAGCTCCCCTATATGGTGCTTAGAGTACAGGTCCACCCTCTCTGGGTTGTACAGACCTGAGATCTGCTTGTACGGGTTGACGGCTGCCAGGATGCTGCCGATATTGGTCTGGAAACATAAGAGAAGAGACATTTCAGGTTCTGGCTCTGTGTCATGTTTTTAGCCTTTTGTATCTTTTGTTTTTTTGTTTCTTTTCTCCTGTTGTCAGTTTTTTGTCTGCGCTCTGTTTCAAACCTGCACCCACACACTTACAGTAAAAGCACTGACACATGCTCTCAGGGACATGTACAGCACAAATATGTGAAGCCTTGTGTTGATATTAATCTGGATGGGAGGGTGAGGGAGCACATCAGGGTGGAGCTGTGACAGCAGGAGTGACAAATCAGATTTTTATTAGAAAGCTGAGAGACGATGGAGGAGGGAGAACAGATTTCCATTCTGAACTGTCTGTGCTGTAACAGTAACCTCACTTTCTGCGCTAGAAACAAAAACACTCGAGGTCAGCATGCCATCTATGGTGTCATATTACCCTGTCTGTGCACTTCTGTGTACTACACACATTAAAATCTCTGCTGAAGGACACAAATACACAGCGATGCATGGACTCACAGTGACACAGAAAGCTGACCCACACAGGGTGAATTCTTATGATCAGCTTAAGGGAAATCCGTGTATGGACAATATTTCATCATCTAGATTAGGTCACACACAGGACGGCTGGTACTGGTCTGCTGTCTGGTAATCTTCCAGGTTTTCAGGCTTGTGATCAAAATGTGCTTCTTTCAATTGATCTAAATATCCATTCTTTGGGCCACATTAGAGATTATCGTCTTTTACGTCATCAGTGGTCATGGGTGAGATGAAACCCCAGAGGCAAGATGGGTAGTGGAGTTCTATGAACATCAGCTAATGCTTCTATTCATTACAGACACATACACATAAACAAATGACCACAACAGTTCATCTCTGTTGTGACTATTGAGTCCATTATGACAGAGACAGCAGAGCAGTTTGACGCTACACTGCAACAGATTTACTGTACAAAAACCAAGAATCATGGTTCTAATGCATCTGTTTCTATTCCTGGGGTGTAAATACAGACAGCGCGGGCAGTGCAGCTGCACTGGGGTCCGTGGGGTCGGGAGGAACAGGCCCCTTGTGAGTGGTTCAGATTGCCACTTCAGAAATGAGTTCAAGGAGCTAAAGTTAAAGTAACAGCTTTGACATTTGCTATATAGCAATCTGTAGCAAAATGATATGCTCTGCCTACATAAACTATAGTCCAATGTCTCTATTTGATCATTTGACGAGATGATACAAAATATGGCAGCTACTTTAGGAGCAAAAACTGACAAGACTGACAAGCTGAGCATATCTGCAAGCCAGACGAGCAGTCGTGCATTTCAAACATAAAAGCGTGCGTGTGTGTGTTTGTGTGCCTTGGGGGCCGTACACATGCTGCATTTTTGCGCCCAAAAATTCATTGTTTTCAATGTAGACGCACGGCAGGTGAGCTCAAACGCTAGAGTAACGCTGTCACGGTGTGCACGCATTTCCGAGCACCTATCGCACCCTGAGATAGGTGAGATAGTTCGACTTTTGAAAAGCAGCAGCGCACACCACATGTCATGTGATGAGGCAGAGCCAATCACAGCTGACAGATTTCTTTCCCTTCTTCCTCAAATATCAGTCTGCGGTAAACATGAAGAAGTTGATCATAGAAATGGAAACATGGACTATCGCATTGCCAGACACTACAGAGACAGGAACCATGGCTCTGCTGCTGCTGTCTTAAACGTATTGGTCTAGAGAGGATTCTTCCTAATCCAAGGGGAGGAAACCTGGTCTGAAAATTGTTACAAAGGGAAGCATATTGGATTTTCACTTTGAACTAAATGGAACCACATGGCCTAAATGAGAAACTAGATTTAAGCAGTTTTTTGTCATAATTGATATGCTGACGTCAAGTGATTGCACCTGAGTGAGGGAAAGAAAAGGCAGGGCACTCCTCCTCACTACCCACCCTCCTCCTCTTTATGAAAGGATTTTGTGCTTTAGGATTCCACTGAAGTGAATTGATGGTTGTTCCTGTTCTTGTTTTGTAATATATCTTAATCTAGTCAGTTATTTTAAGACCACTTTTGTATATTTATTGCATCTATGATCGTTGGGTTGATGCTTGGCTTTTCTACTTTCTTGACACTTCATTTAATGCACGTTTTTTCTGTTTACAGACAATTAGACCAGATTGAGAAAGAAGAAAGGCAGGACAGGTATGTAATGTGATGTGTCTGGTTGTTTGCATGATATGAGGTGTTCTCAGGTGGTGGGCATGTGCACAGAACCATATATGGAGTCTTCTCAGCACATGATCACCCCGCTGCTGTTGGATTCAGTGCAGCTGCAGCCTTGGTAGAAGTACCTGTGCAATGCATGTAACAACAAACCAAATGAAGCCATGTTGTTTGTAGCATTTCAAAGTAAAGTGTGGTGTATCTGCTTATTTGCTAATCTCATGTTTCCTGCCATCACCTGCACCAAGTCATAGGGACTGATAGCGCTGTGCATGGGGCATGTGCTTTTGAAGAAGTTGATGTTAGTGCAGGGCTGCCCAGAGCTTTACATCTGTCCCACAGACAATATTCTAGGCCTAATACATACTTACAAAGCAGCGCCTGGAAGAAGATCAGGATCACTCAGGAGGTAGGCTATGATATGCTGCTGGTTTTGGTTGCTTAGCAACCTCAGACACAACCTGTCACTGTGCCCTTGAAAGTTGGCACAGAGTAGGCACAAGAGTAGCACTGCCTGACCTCGTGTTTTTCAGATGGTTAAAGACGTGGCATGTGTACAACCCCTTACAACTAATAACTAGCACGTGTAAGGGTCCGTCATGTCCGTCAGTGCACTGGGGCCTGTCATGACTACCTTATACTGCTGTTGTCATTAGGGGCTCTGACACACCGAGCTGACAGTCAGGCCGTCAGTGAGTCTTTGTCGCCCTAGGTTTGGCGGCATGTCCTGCACCACTGTCATCCCTTGTCACCTGTTTTACGGCCATTTCACCATGAATCTAGTACGGAGAATTATTTCCTCTCATGCAGACGCAGAGCATACATGATCATTGGCCATTGGTTGTCGTCTTTGTGGTGCGTTCATTTGTAGACACAGGCGAGGTGAGTTGACTCAACAGTTGGCTTACGTCAACACAAAGTTTCTGTGCAGCAAAAATGTGCATTAAAAGTGAAATTGTCATCACTGGTGTTGCCGATTTAACCAGGATTAAAATCTAAAGAATAATAATGTTTGTTTTAACCTTTGGTTTAATGTACCACAGTATTCTCACTTTAAAAGCCTCTCCGTCTCACTACCTGTTCCACTCAGAGTGGATGTATGTCATAAGATGATTTGTGTTTCCCACTAAAAGCCTCATGCGTGCAAAGATTACTGGAAAAGGAAAAGGGTGGGCACATCAAGACATGAACATAATGTACACACACGCCTGACCACATATATACGCTCTCACACACACGTGTCTGTCTGAATGCACTTACATAGATGTTATCCTTCTGGTAGCGCTGGTACAGGTTGTGCATAATGGCGGCCTCGTGCAGCTCGGCCAGCGCTGACATGTCCTCCACTCCATCGATGCTGGACTGGTGCATAGCGTACACCCGCTCCCTGGTGACCTCGGCCTGCTGGAGGTACAACACCTGGAAGACGACAAGACATACAGACTGTCAAATATCATCCCCTTATGTTTATTTAACTAATGAGTTAAAGTCTTGTTTTTGTGGGTGCCTACATTTTCTGCATTTTCCACCACAGCTTTCAATAATCCTGAATTTGTTGCAGTCATACACACAAAGTTTACAGAACAAGAGAGGAGGCTCTACTTGCATCTGACAGCGATGTAACCCAAAACAGGCTCTCCTGATAGCACACAAATCCTGTCCTTAAGAAAGGGAATAAATCCACCCAAAAAATCAAAGCACACTGCCTCATTAAAATTATGATCTAAAAAAAAGACAGGCGCTTATTCACCATGCAGCGATCTTCCTCAGGGTCAAACAGTCAGGAATATCGAATCTGCTCAGACTGTTTAAACTGTTTAATTAGATGAGCTGTAAAGTTCATTCTTGACCTTGGAAACAGTATTTTGACACAAAAAAAAGCTAAAAATATCTTAGGTTAGCGCGTATTGACTGCACACCGCTCTTCCTCAGGGTCAAACAGTCAGTACTAACAAATCTGTTAAGACTGTTTGACCTGTCTTCATTTTTGACCTTGGAAACAGAAGTTTTAAAAGTTGCAACTGGAGCTGCAAAATTTAGCTTTGTCTGTTTTTCACTGGCATTAACAGTCAGTCCCTGGTCTTTTGTGTGTGGAAAATAAAAAGAGAGGCAGACAAGGAGATGAGATTGCCTTTAACAACTAATTCTACAACAAGAGAGCTTTCTATCACCAACTTTCTGCTTTTGTTATTCGCCACCAAATCGACAGTCAGTCACCAAACAGCCGCTGATCAGAGAGCTGATGAGCGACAGAGATTTCATTGCAAAACCACAGATCGATACCAATACTAGAGAAAATCCACCACTCTTTATACCCAATTAGATATCATGGTAAAAACAAAAACAAAACAATAAATCAGGTGTACTCAAATATACACTTGGGTCTTGTTCACAAGTGAGGGTAGAATGAAGCGTGAGATTAATCGGTGGTTTGGTGCAGCGTCTGCAGTGGTGTAAGTGCTGCACCAGACTGTCGTGGCAAAGAGAGGGCTAAGCTGGAAGGTGAAGCTTTTGATTCACTGGTCCAACTACGTCCCAACCCTCATTTATGGTCATGAGCTCTGGGTAGTGACCGAATGAATGGGCTCAGCCTTAGAAATAGGGTGAGGAGCTCGGACATTTGGAGGGAGCTCGGAGTAGAGCCGCTGCTCCTTCGCATTGAAAGGTGTCAGTTGAGGTGGTTCAGGCATCTGATCAGGATGCCTCCTGGGCGCCTCCAGTTAGAGGTGTTCCGGGCACATCCCACATGGTAGGAGGCCCCGGGGCAGACTTAGAACATGCTGGAGGGATTACATATCTCTTCTGGCCTGGGAACACCTTGGGGTCCCCCAGGAGGAGCTGGAAAAGTATTGCTGGGGAGAGCACCTGGAGTACCTTGCTCAGCCTGTTGCCCCCAAGATATGGCCCCTGGATAAGTGGATGAAAATGGAAGGATGAATGGATCTTAGCTTAGCTTAGCATCAGCTGAAATCTGACAGACTATTTCTTGCCAAGGTGGTGCAAAACCCCTCTAGAAATCGTACAAATCAGATATACCGTGTGCATTACTGACGTAATAGTAGTCATTTTTTTAGCTTTGGACAGAGCTAGGCTAGCTGTTTCCCTCCATTTCCAGTCTTTAAGCTAAGCTAAGCTAACCGGCTGCTGGCTGTGGCTTCATATTTACAGCACAAACATGAGAGTGGAATTGATCTTCTCATCCAACTCTCAGCAAGACAGCGATTAACTGTATTTCCCAAAATGTTGAACAATCCATTTACAAGAATTTTAAGGTGATTTTCCTGTAATGTATCACACACACACACACACACGCACACAGAAACAATGGGCGGCATTGCAACGTATATTATGCCGGTGTTACTTGGCATTGTGTGTGTGCTCAAGGTCAAATAAAAAGGCAGAAAATACATCACAATATTTCCTCCGTGGTAGATGTAATAGGCCTACTTAAGTTTCAGTTGTCATGCTGGTAGCAATGGCTTCTGGATAATAAAGGTTTCTTGTTCAGAGTGCGGAGCGAGCCAATGTGTTCATGAGATGCCAACATTGTGAGGTCTTTCCATTTTTAGCATTAACAGGCTAATTGTGATGCAACGTGATGAAAATACACAGGGTGAGAACACTGAGCTTTGTGGCTCTTCTTCTAACCAGACCCCCATCTCATCTCTGTCATCCATCGCCATGGCAACAAGAGAGCAGGGGACAAGGCGGGTGGGGAGCCCGTCTGTTGGAAGGGGAGGAGGAAGAAGAAGAGGAAGCAGAGAAGAAGAAGAAGAAGAAGAAGAAGAAGAAGAAGAAGACGAAGAAGAAGAAGAAGAAGAAGAAGAAGAAGAAGAAGAAGAAGAGAGAGTAACAGATCTGATCTGGCAGGACGTGACAGGTGAAAGTAGCCCAGTGTGTATTCATGTCAGACACACACACACACACGCACACACACAAGAGGCTACGACGATCCCCGACTTTCTCTCTTGTACACAATCCAAACACACACGGATAATTAAAGTGATTCTATTTCGGAGTAAAGGTCATTCATTCATTCCAGCAAAATCAACTTGTCTAAGAATAGAAAGGTTGTTAATATGTCAGCTTGGTCTCACAGCCAGCCTCCAACCTGTGTGTGTGTGTGTGTGTGTGTGTGTGTGTGTGTGTGTGTGTTGGTGGGTGTGTGTGTGGCTGTAACAGATGTGATGGGAGTCTGTTGAGAGTGGCAGAGGGGCACGCTGTAGGCGTTCAGACATCTTGTTCTTAAATAAATCTATTTCACTCCAGTAACAGTGTCTTCCACCGCACAGAGCTGTGTGTGCGTGCAGACATCTCTCTCAGGGCAAACAAACTCAGCGGTTTCATCTTTTGCCAACATGTCTGTGTGTACAATGTTGCTTGTGGCCGACAAATAAAAACCTGTGTGCTATACGGTGTACTTTAATTCCTAGCCTTCCCTCTCATGTCTTATACAAGTGCAGACACTATGTGGATTCTCTCTGATGGTAATTGTTGATGAAGGTCTCACCCATTAAATCTCTAACCTTTCCGCACTCACTCAGCTGTGATGAAATGACCCAATTATCCCTCGTCCTCCATTAGAGAGAGCATAACTTATGTAGCTCACCATATTCACTGTGACCCTGTCCACTTGACTCTTTGTCTTCACCTCTTTACACCCATGGTGTTTAATCAAGGCACTGACACGCTGCTACAGAAGCAAAATGACTTACATATATATGAGTATTACCGTCGGAGGGTCAATGTCAGCGGCCAGTACTGGCAGCAAATGTGTAAAACTGAAATAGAAATTGCATTGCAGCAACAATAAAACTAGACCAGAGGGTTGCCCATTCAAGTCCCTGTCTGGACCAAATATGGAGAGTGGACTGGTGGCTGGAGAGGTGCCAGTTCACCTCCTGGGCACTGCCGAGAGCAAGGCACCAAACCCCCCAACCGCGCCTGACCAAGGCAGCCCCCTCACTCTGACATCCCTCCACTTTGTGCATGTATGGGTCCTGTTTGTGCATGTGTGTGTCTTTCTATGTGTTAATGACAAAAGAGTGAAAAAATTGAATTTCCCCTCAGAGGGGATTAATAAATTTATTTAAAAAAAAACAACAAAAAAAACTGAAGTCAGTATTTTAAGTTCCTAATTCAAAAATGTGCTATTAACATACTGACATTTATTCATATTCCACAGGACGTCTATTGCCTTTCACACAACGAGATTTTGCGAAGTAGGATATGCTCCCGGATCAACATCCCACATCATGTTCCTGGACCGACATCAACCAATCACAGCCCTGGCTGTGACATCATCACTGTGCACCCTGTGCTCCAGGGTTTAGGGGTGGGGCGGGGGGGAAACAATTTTTAGATGCATTGAGATTCTGTCTTGAATGATGCGAGCATCGATGTGGAAATCTTATAATTGATTTTTATTTTGTTTTTTTATTTATTTTTCAAATGACTGTAACTCCTCGACCATTCACGCTATCGACCTAATTCCAACAGATTCTGAAAGCTGAGAAGCGGAGCTTTTCAGATATATGGTACATTACTAGAGTAGAGTAATGTACCGTAGACGTTAGTAGAGATGTCAATACCTGTGGAAGAGGGGAGGGAAGTGAGCACAGCAGGAGGAGAGTGACAGCTGATGCGGAGAGTGCAAGTTGGAGTGGTTTAGCGGTGTTTTAGTGGAGTTTTGGTGAGTTTTGAGTTGTGAGTTTGGGTGGCATTTTCTTTGTAAATAATATTTAGTGTTGTAAATAATAGTATTTGTGGTTTTTTGAGAGGTTTTGAGTTTTATTATGCCGTGTTTTTGAGTGTTTTTTGCCGTTTTTTCGTGGTGTTTTCACCATAGTTTGTAGTTTTGCCATCGTTCGTCTTTTTTGCAATAGCTCGTGTTTTTATAGTTTGTAGATAGTTATAGTCAGTTATAGTTTTGTAAATACTGGAGGAGAAATGTCGAGGAGGTCAACAAGGGACAGGAGAGTCCCGTTGAGATTTGTAGATGAGGAGGATGGACCGGAGGAGACTGGTGGAGTGCAGTCATCTCAACCACAGTAAGTAATAAAGATTGTATGCACTGGATATGTATTCCCAGTTTTATTACAATAATGTTTTTCAATATCTAGTGTAGATTTTCTTATTGGCTCGTTTTAGAATCGAGAATCATTTTATAATCGAAATCGTTGCCCTCAGAATCGGAATTGAATCGAATCAGGTACCTAGAGATTCCCACCCCTACCAGGATCAGTGAGTTAGCTTGCTAACTAGGTAGGCTTTGCTAATAAGTAAGCTTACCAATATTGTTCACTAACAATAAAATTAAGAATAATGTCATTTTGCAGCTGCAAAGAACTGTGACAGACACATTTTCCCTCCTTTTTCAAAGCCCATTCAAAACAATTTTCTTTTTCAAGATTGTTTTCCTCCTGCATATTTTTTAAGGTTAATCCAGGGACATCATTGCTATGTTGATGTTGACATAAACAATGATCAAGAATCCACATGGCGATCATAGTCCTGCATTACCCAGGGTCAACATGGCAGTGTTTTGAGAAGGGTGTAAAACTCTCTAGTCGAAACACGTTGGTTATTCATGTATTAATAAAGGATTTTTAACTACAGTCAAAGTTTTAATCGCAGAGGTCTCTTCCTCTCCAAAATGTACAGACCCGGTAAAAACACTAAATAAAGCAGTATCATGTCAAAAAATTAAGTGTTATTTTGATGCTCTGGTCAGGAAGGGCCTGCTAACTAGCCAGTGTTTGGCTCTTCTGGGCTACCACAGAAACATGGCAGTGAAACATGGTGACCTCTATGGACGAAGATCCGCTCCCTATGTAGATATAAACAGCTCATTCTAAGGTAATGGAAACACAATTCTTATTTTTAGGTGAGTATACACTCAAAAAAATATACTTATTATCTTGTATTCAATTTCTGCCAATATATCCCCCTAAATCCCAGACAATTTATCTTTCCTGCTATTCTGAACATTTGATGCTGATTCAAGATCACTGGTAACTTTTACATCTGCGTATTTCTGTTGATGTATGTGTGGTTATGTACAGTCCGTGTGTGATGTGCACGGGACACACACTGAGTGATGAGATGCATTAACATGCCTGTTGGTCATGACTTGAACAGCTTTGCACACGCACAGATGCATTCATAGTGACTGTATTACATCCAGACTGGGGTGTATTCCTATTTCTGTGAGAACAAAAACACTGAAAGTCCCTCAAATGATATCCGAGTCCATTAGTTTTAGATAAGGCTTTTCTCTTCATTTTCCCACCCTATTAAATCTCTTTCTCTCCTACTCTCACTGTCTGCGTGCCTTTATGTCTCAGACATCACTTCTCTGTCTCTCTCATCTCGCTTTCCCTTTGTACGTCACTCCCTTCCCCCTCGTTGTCATCTCTCTGTTCTCTCCATCTCTTCCTCCCTCACATCAGCCCACTCTTCATTAATTTACCCCCTGCCCCACACTGCATCTCCCACATTTCAGCCTCCTGCAGCTTCCTTTTTCTTCCTTCATTTGTCCGTTTTCACTCTTTATTGCTGGTTCCTGTATCCTCCACGCTTCAGTTTTTTTGCTGTTGTTTTTACTGCAAGTCTTTCTGCTCCGTCTCTCTACGTGTACACGGTTCCCTGTGTGTTCACTCAAAGACCCACTGTAATGCCTAAATGGCTCAATCTGGGACCCCTGCCTATAATTGAAGGCTTACTGAGAGCCATTTCAATCAGAAAGTCAAGCCTGCCGTAGCAATCCAGGGGTAAATTATAGTGGAACAGAAGATAAGGCTTCACACACATACACACACACACACACACACACACACTCCACATCACATGTGTTGAAGGGAGGAGGGACACTGGGGCGACTGAAATGGAGGCCTGGATCTTTGTTGTCAAAATTCTCCACTCGTCTCATTTCTTTCCATTAATTGTAAAGCTTGTCATAATGCTCCGTGTCAGGGGATAATCATCGTCAAGGTTATTTCTTCAGACTTTAGGAAGCTTGTTTCAGTGTCACTGAAGACATTCAAGTTCCCCTCCAGACGTTTTAACATATGTAAAAATGATTAATATTTTGTTTAACATGGTTTTCCAATATAGTTTTTTTTTTAAACTGAAAAGGTACCAGAAGCAGATTGGTCCCCAGATTTTGCTGCAGAGTGATCGCTCTTCACTTTGACGCTGCACTTTGGTACAGGCACCTCCGTACATGGAGGCAGCTGCCTGAAGGAGAGAGGCTTTGCTATGTAAGTCTCTAAAATAACTATCTTCTGTCTTCTACTTAGAAGTATTAGCTTTTTTACCATACTACTGTCACAGCTCAAGTTTCTTAGGTTTTATTGTTTTTTATTTAATTCATTTATTCATGTTGTTTCCTGTTTTACTTTGAAACTCACAATCTCCTCTTGTTTCAGATCACTTCACTTCCTGCTCCTGTGATTTCACCTGAGTCTGATTGTGTCCCGCCCTGATTAGCCTCACCTGTGTCTCGTTATCCTTCCCCTCACCAGAGTATTTAGTGTGCGTCTTGTTTTCTCTCAGTGCCAGTTTGTCTTAGCTCCTTGTGTGTCTAGTGTTCCAGCCTTTTGTTTCCATGTGTCCCTTTTTTGTTTTTCTTTTGGCTTTAGCCTGCTTTTTGACTCTGCCTCATCCCTATTGGATTTGTTTGCCTCCACTGACTTTTCCTGTCCTTTTGTCTACCGAACCAACCTTTTGACCAGTAAAGACTATTTAAAGGTTGAATATTTGTATTGAACAGTCAAATCTGATTCGACTTACATAATTCTGAGTTGGATACATCCCTAGATGTTACACTGCCTTCACATTGGTCCGGTTTACATCCCAAAACTGCACATTCTACCTGTCAAAACTTTCAATGTGGGGGCGTCGGTGGCTTAGTGGGTAGAGCAAGGCGCCCCATGTATAAGGATGTTGCCGCAGCGGCCCAGGTTCAAATCCAGCCTGTGGCCATTTGCTGCATGTCACCCTCCCCCACACACACACTTACCTGTCCGTTAAAGGCAAAATGCCCCAAAAAAATCTAAAAAAACAAAACAAAACAAAAAAAAGAGGTTTGCTGTATGTCAACTTATATGTCTAAGTCTGTTCCCCTGTTGATATTAGTTTCCTATATTATACAGCAACTGGCTTTCATATTATTAATGTACCTATTCTAGCTTGTCCACGGTACATTCAATTCTCAGATTTTAGGGCACAGACATTGCCTCCTTTAGTAGAGGAATGTGAAAATGCCTCTCTAGTGACAGACTTTGTACTGATACAAGTCAATATAGTCAAGGTCAGACATTTTAAGGGGACATAAAGATAAGAAAAACATATTTTTGAGTGGAGGGGGACTTTAAACAACTGTTTTCACAGGTTGAGTAATACTTCTCGTGACAATTAAAGTGAATTTTGATGTATAAAATCTGCGGGGTGCCCCTCTAAAGAAAGATCTATCTTGAATGGTGGTCTCTATCAAAAAAAACCAAAACTGGACATTAAACTATAGGATTAAATCAAATAAATGCCCGGGCTACAGTTCTGGATTTTACAGTTGTGTCTAATGCCAAAGCTGCTTTCAGAAATAAAGGCCTTTCACAGCAGATAAAGCGGACATGTTTGGGGAAAACCATTTGGGACAGCCCAGATGCAGATGATTCAGAGAGGAGGGACGCTACAAAGTGAGAAAGT
Organism: Epinephelus fuscoguttatus; assembly: GCF_011397635.1. Taxonomy (NCBI): domain Eukaryota; kingdom Metazoa; phylum Chordata; class Actinopteri; order Perciformes; family Serranidae; genus Epinephelus; species Epinephelus fuscoguttatus. Next base: position 15,084,825 of record NC_064765.1, on the reverse strand, counting down.
ATGTCAGTGACTGAAATAAAACGCAGCCGAAGTGAAAGAGAAAAAAAAGGTTTTCTCAAACGTCTTCGTCTTCTTCTTCCAATGCCCTCTGGTGGGTTTTAACACACATTCTGTGCTTCTTGGCGCACATTAACACACACAAAGACGACACATACGCACACAAACTGTACTGTATATCAAGCACATACACACACAATAAGTTTGACTACCCAGAGAGTCTAAAATGGGATACATCATATTCAATAATTCATTATTGGAGAGAGGAACAGGGGAAAGACATGGAATTAGTGAGAGAAAAACATTAAGAGAGAGACGAACATAGACAGACAGGAGAGACAGACAGAATGAGAGTAACGTAGAAGTAGAGCATGGTTAACCAGGTCTGATTTCTCTTCAGTGTTACATCTCTGACAAGACATGAAGAGTGGGAGAGGAAGCTTCTTAAAGGATAACGCTGGTGTTACTCTGTATTTTTCCTATTGCCAAAAAATCCCATGAAAAGAGCAACACCAACAAAGCCTTAGTCTGTCTTCTATCTGTCTTCTCTGCCCAATTTTTCATGTTTAAATAAATAATTTCCCAAAATGTCTGGGACTATTTTCAGCTGTGGATTTATATACATTTGGTACACTAGTGAGTATTTACAGCATGAATATGGTGTATGTAGGATTAACCTAAAATTAATTACAGTGTCCATATTGACCCCTTGAAACCTGAGCAAATTGGCTGGATTTCTTAAAGTAAATAAAGTAAATAAAAAAAATTGCAAGAATTATTTAAAAGTTAATAGTTGATGTAGTTAATAGTTGATAAGAATAAAAATAAAAAACAAACAAACAAGGAAATGACCTGGGTCAACTGTTATAAAATTCTAGTAATTCTCTAACATAATTTCAAATATGTAATAATAATTGTTATAAATGTGTTTTTTCCCTAGTTTTTTAAAAATAAATTTATAGATCTTTTTCTTCCCCCCATGTTTTTGACAGAAATGGCACCAATTTGCTCAAGGGTTCAAAGGTTTAAATACTTGCGAAAGATGTCTGAAGCAGCACAAAAAAGGTGATGTTGCGCCACGTTTCAAAGGGTTTATCGTAAATAGGGTCTATGGATGTTGTTTGGTCAGTGCTGCCCATTTGGCTGTAATCAGGCCATTAAATAGCAGCTATCAGTGGTTATAAGCATCATTGATATGGGCTAGAAGGACCCTACTGTCCTTAATGAAGGCCATTATCAGACAATAAAATGGCCCTGTATTGTTGGACGGCAGCCTCTCATGGCCATGATAATTATGATGGAATCAAAGCAGGAAGTCAGGTGATTCAGTATCAGAGGGAGGGGTGGTGGATGGGTAAAAAGGACATAGGGCTTTCACCCAGAAATAAACTTTTGGGTGTACTGCCATAAATTTTAGTGGAGACATTTGAGGTCCCCAGGGGATGACTCTTGGTTAAACTTGAAACCTCTTCTGACTTCCTCTAGCACCATCAGCTAATTTAGTTTTCAATTATCCAGTGTTATCCAGCATTTGTTGGATGGACTGGCACATTCTTGTTCGAAAAAAAGTCCCAATAATTTTGGTGATCCTCTGACTTTACCTCTAGCGTGAGGTTTGTGTTTTTACGTGAAAGGTCTTGAAAATTTTTGGACAGATTGTCATGAAATTTGGAGGAGGATAGATGGAGGTCTGTGCCTCATAGAAATAAGCTATATGACAATACTTTGACTAAAATTACTAAAATTACTGCACCCTTGACCAGCTTTTGCACATGTGAACACACTTTGACACACACGCATACATACAGTGCACGGAGCGACCTTCCTGTAAAGCCCTCTGATGTCTGAAGCTGCTTTGCATGAAACAGGAGGAGAGCCATGGGAGACAAGCCTCTTCGTCTGACTTCACATATTAGCAGCAGCCAGAGTGAGGAGGAGAGGGGACGAGAGGAATAAAGATAGAGCGCTGTGGGCACAGTGACCTATATACTCTGCAGACCTCTATTCAGACCAAGATACAGTATCACACAGCACTGTACCTGCAGCTCTCCGCTTTGACCTTGGATCTGATGTGGCAGACCTCCATGTGTCAGATTAGGATTGAGGAACACACAGGAGGTAATCAGACCCTTCAGATCAGAATATATTAGAAGCTAAAGGAGCAGCCACCAGTGCTGGGCAAGTCTCTTCATCTTTAAACCAAGTGTCACGGTGAGCTCTGCTGGACCTGCTACATTAGCCAGGTTTGTGATTTGCTCCTGTGCAGCTGTCTAAAGGAAAATGCTAATTACCAGAGGTGGGAATCATCAGACACCCCACGATACAATACCAAACTAACGGTCAATCATTGGTCAATGTCAGGCTTCCCTCACCACTGGCTCTAGTCGGTCCTTCTCAGTTTAGGTTTTATTGTTAATGTTATTAACTGGCTAACTAGCGTCTTGAATCCGTCCTGTCGGTCTTCTGGTTTCCCATTTTGAATGAAAAAAACAGACGACCGCCACCGAACATACATGCTAGTTGGCTGGTGGCTCTAGCCTTTGCGGTGTGTTCAAGTTTCCCTGTCCGAGACACATGAGGCAAACAGTCAGCCTTCGTCACCAATAGTTCTTTGATGTCCGTTTGATGTGTCTGAGCCTAAAGTAACGATACAATCAAACCAATCAGCTGACTGTGGGTGTTTCCTCTCCTTGTTAGCCAATCAAACTTTGCCACGATCTCCTTCAACTATTCATGTTGCTGCTGCCAAACTTAAAATCTGTACTATCTGCTCCTCTCAGCTGCCATTTTAGGCAGAATCGTCGCGCCCTCCTCCACCCCATTCACCTCCAGCTAGAACTTAGATTGGGCCCAAAAAATCCAGCCCCACCCCACCCCAGCCCGTGCATGTTCTGCCCGAGCCTGGCCCGTTCCTTTGTGAGCCTGGTTTAAACCCAACATTTTTTTTAAGGATACGAACGTGAACATTGAAGGCTGACTCTCGTCTTTCTTTCCATGGCAAGCCTTCGTCATGTGCCTCTTACGTGTCGAGGTCCCCATCTTTTTGCTGTCACCAGCATCGAGCTGCACTTGGTACACTCCACGAAGCCGACACACACGTTGTCATCGTCGACAACTCACATGTGGGCGGCCAGTGGCCTGATTGAACTGTTTTATCTATTAAAATAAAGTTTTCAGTCTGTGCATATCACTTCAGTCATTTTTACTGCAGCAAAATGTATCACTGGACTTAAAAAGCAACCCCCCCCCCAATATTTTTGGTTCAGGCTACAATGAAACACAATGAAAAGTCTCTATAATGTAAAGATTTAAAGATTTAAGGAATCTGAAACATATCCCTGCATTAGATGATATGCAATAAACAAAAATGCTATAAAAACTGTCAAACAAAGCAAATTTTTTGGCAGTAAGTTGTGTGAAATCATTCATTTATCATTATTTACATTTCTCAACATTTATAAAATGCCACTCTATATACTGTTTCCTCTTAGTTCCCTCAATGTGCCGTGTAAAATTGACTGTGCTGCACACCTCCAAAGTGCATTGGACCCCTTGCCTTTCTGTTACTGCTGATCTTGGTGTGCTGGATTTAGGAAGAGGAGGTTAATAACAAGCTTTAACTCTGTTAATGCCTCCTCTGCCCCACAGCACCCATTCAGCACTGGGGTGTATAACACCTTTCATATGTCATCATCCTTTAAACCCTCACTCATCCCAGCCCAAGGGGAACCTCTGCTACATTTTCCACAGATAAGGGACACTGCAGGGAGACAGGGATGGTGAGAGACAGACAGAAGGCAGGAGACAGATAGGGAGGTGTGTGTGTGTGTGTTTGCGTATCAGAGTTAAATTAATCTCATTATATGATAGTAAGCGAGTAAGTGAGTAACTGTGGGGTCCTCAGAGGGGCAGGAATATGAAACTGTGGAGAGGAATGTGGGTCAGGAGATCACAGCAACATCAGCTTGTTTCTGCACCAGATCAGACAAAACAAGTCATTTCTGCGCTCTTCATTTGATGGAGTGTGTCGGTTTCTGTATGAGTGTGTGTGTGTTCAAGTCTGCAGTCATTTTGAGTGTGCACGCGGAGTAAGGCATCCCTGCAGCATGTTCTGTGCTCGCGTGAGCTTTCGCTGCAGCTTTCACGCTAGCTACTGAAATCCAGGTCACATAACACACACTATCCATAAGTCATCGCTAACGTAACCTGTGTATGTGTGTGCGTGCATGTTCAATTGTGTGTGTGTATGTGTGCTGTTTAAGTGTAGGGATGTAGGTGTGTGTTGACTTCTGTGTGTTTGTTCATATTCTCCCATGTGCTATACGTTCCTGAGTGGATGAAGTGTGTCCTATAGAGCTATACACTGGGGCATCACAAATATAGCATGTATAAGGAGGAGCCTGATGCTAACCCTGTGGCCGTATCCATGGCAACCACACCAAGAAAATCTCTGAAAGGCACAGAATTGCCTAAACATGTCTGGTTATGAATACGGGGTTGTAAATATAAACTTTCATCTGGGGTTGCAACTGATTATTTACCTTATTGATTAATCTGGTGATTACTTTCTCAATTAATCATTGTAATTATAAAATGTTACAAAATCTGTATATAATATAAAATATATATAATAAGAGCCAAATGTGATGTATACAAGTTGCATGTTTTGTCTAAAAGTCTATTTGTTTTAAAGATGACTGAAACGGTTATTGAATATTATTAACAGTGGTCAATTTTTTTGTCAATCAACTTAGGCTACAATCCTACTATCATATAAAAAATTTCTGGGGTGAAGCATCTCAGTTAGAAACTACACTTACACATTTTAAACAGACATTTTCAGACATGTTGCAGTTAGTTTCCTGTTTAAATCTAAAATAATTGACAGACATTACATCAGTGAATTAATTACCAATACGACCAAAACTACTGTGGTCTATCTCTAGTTTTTATTATCATCAGTGTGTTCTTTCATTTCATTATCTTCATACCATCTCTTTGCTCTGTATTCATCTATATCCAGTCACTGACCCAGTTTCAGGACAGGTTCATTAAAGTTTCCTTTAATCTGATCTAATCTAATCGTTTCCTCTCTGCAGTAAGTTATAGCCTACAGATTTAAAGAAGATGGCCTTTTAATAAAACTAGGATGTCTATGCAGTAGAGAGATGAAAATACTTTTGAAATTGATGCTACAGAACCAGAGGAAAAGGACACTTTTGCTCAAGAAGGATACAGAAGCACTGCACCACACCAGACCAATAAAGACTCCCGCTGGTGGGTGATATAATGTGAGCAAGTCCGTCTGAAAATGGATCTCAATCTTTTACAGTTAAAAACATGTTCCTGAAAACATTTGAGGCAACTCACTAAGAGAATCTTGGTTAATATGTGATCAGCATTTGATGTCAGTTTTTTCAGCCTCTGTTTTCACTGTGCAGGAAAGAGTATGGCACCAACTTCCTGTTCACAAACTCTTGCTATTACAGCTAGACACATTACTAAAAAACTTTTTTAAAAACATTGTATGGGAGAAAAAGGCAATACAGTAATAATCTTGATATATATTCGATGAGCAGTGTCTATAGTTTTACCGTTTGATCTGCTTGGATTTCGGTGCGAGAGAAGAGGGGTGGATCTGTCTCAATCTGCTTCCATATTCTTTGTGTCCACAGTGGAGGAAAAAATGCAAAAGTACAGCCTGTAGTTGAAGCAACAGCCCAAGAGCCAGGGAGTGAGGGGGGATATCTAGGCACTGGTTACATGGAGGGAAGTTTACCACAATTCATTTACACATGCTGCCCACATTGTTTTGACATGAAGCTGGTTGAAAATCGGCGAAGTATCTCTTTAAAAAAGAAAAGACAAAACCTTGGATGATATATGACATATATAATATGATATATCTAAGCAAGATCCACATGTTTTACTGATTAATTTACCTTCCAGTCATGAACTTAAGGTAGTGACTGGAAGAATGATGCAAATACAAGCAAATTAAATGGGTTTCCTGCGCAGGATGCCTGCGCTCTCTGGGACAGCACGAGGAGCTCAGATTGAAAGGAGTTCGGCATAAAAACCTTTTCACTTTGAAAAGAAAAGGTGGAGGTGCTGCAGGCATCTGTTCATGATACCTCCTGGAGGCCAACCTTTGGAGTTATTCTAGGCACATCCAACTGGGTGGAGACCCCAGAGTCAATCCAAAGAAAACATTACCTATCTTTCTTGTAACAGTCAATATCAATACCTGTATTTTCCTCAAACATCCAGTATTGGTTGGGATGGGAGCACCCTGGGAGATCCCAAGAGGAGCTGAATCAATGGATCACAGAGGCTTGCACTACAGCTGAAGAGTTCAGACGTCAGCCTTTGACTTGAGGGCCATGCTGCTGTGTATTCAACTCACATATAGATGCTTTGGTGCATTGAAGTGAACACTCAATACACTATAATTGGCCAGTCTGCGTTTGAGGGGCAGGACTTAGCGAAGGGTCAAGTCAGTCTTGATAGCCTTTATATCCCATCAAACAAGCAACACACATCTAACTTTTCTGAGATGACAAGCTGAGCTGCAGCATGTCAGCCGCAGAGGCCGACTCTTTTCACTTGGCACTCTGCAGCATAGGAAAGATGCTCACATCTTTATGTGGTAGAGAGAAGAGGGGCTAAAGTATGGGTGATTGTGTACCATGCAATCAATGAGACCGTAAAATCACTACTTTCACAAAACAAAAGATTGGTCAGCAGGTCATCACAAATAACTGAGATGAGGAGACAGAGGAACTCACTCCAAACATCCACAGTAAACTTGAACATTAGTAGGATGTTGTCTGTTCTGAAAACTCACTCAGGGTAAAACTATGAATGATGTAAAGGCTTGCACATATACCCCTGGTAGTTGTGAGCTGTGCTGATTTGACATGAAGGCTTGTAGTTTTGCAGCCACAGCATTTGTAACCCAGAATTGGTAATGTGGTGAACTGGGTCAGGGCCTGTAGATTACAGAACCAGAGTGACATGGCAGCTGGGAGCGGAATATGAGAGAGGAAAGTAAAAGTAAAACAAAAAAGAAACCAGTCAAACACTGCTAAATGTTGCATGTTTCTTGTTCTACCAGCCACCGACTATTAAAAATGCCTCGAGGGTCCGCTCTGGACACTTGAATCAAAAATGAATTTATGATCATGGGAACCAGGGGCAGAGCAGCAGGGAGCGATGGGGATCCTGGGACTGTTTGCATGGGTCAGATCCTGTCGTAACAGGGTAAAGCCCCCCAGTCCTGCTGATTCTCTATCAAATATTCACCAGCTCCTGCAGAGCTAACATTTAAACACCATGCGCTAGCAGAGAGGGAGGGCGGAGGAGGGAAAGCTAGGCAGAGCTGGGTTGATGGGGGTTGGGGAGGTTAAGGACATTCATAATCCAGAGCGAAGAGAATGCCTGCTCCTATAACCAATCCTCTATTTTGGGAAATGCCTACCCGTCCCCTCTGTGTCCCCGAACAAGAACAGAGAAGCAGCTACATCAAAAGACGATGCTTTTAGAGCAGCGTTGGGCCATTTTATGTCTTAAAGGCCAAACATGAATTCATTGTACGTCTGTGAAAGAGGGCCTGCATGTGGATGTTCTTTGGGGGCATAAAGGCAGGATTGAGACTCTTGAATTCGGGCCAAAGAACCAAGTCTATTATTAGCTCCATCTAAACACTGCCAACTGGAGCGCATGTGTGTGTTTGTATGCGTGTGTGTGCCAAACACATCAGCCATCAAAAAAACATTAAATCCAACGTGTGCATGTCCTTGCTCTGGTGCAGATTAGATGAGCACACACACGCATACACACACTCATAATGAGATTTAAACATTCAATTCCATTATTTTGGCAGGGGGTTTGGTGTTAAAGGGCCCGAGCTGGAGCAGCCGCTCTGACATCTGACATCCTGAAATGTGCAGTTGTGCTCCCGTAATGCTCTCCTCTTCTAGCTCTCTGGAGGCTGAATGTGTGTCAGGGATGAATTTTGCATATGTATGAGGAAGAGGAGGAGGAGGAAGGATGTGGGGCAGGGAAGTGGAGCATCATGACCAGGAGTTTGTATTGATTGATCCACACAGGAGAGGATGAACCTGCACAGCTGCTTCACCTTCACTCTGACCTTTATCTGATGCACAGTCCAGGTGACATATAGCAGGCAACAACTGCAGCTTTCGCTCAGCAGTCATCTGATGCTGACACTGTTTACGTCTCCTGTGTGGTTGAAACTAATTAAATGTGTTTTCAGTCTGCAGAGTGCTTGCAATTTGCTCCAGTTTATACTGTTTGCTAAATAAACAGCCTCCTTCACATAAAAAAATAATATTTTTTCCAGATCATCACAGCTTTAATGAAGAACCTGTGTAACTGAGGCGCTGTGGTGGCCTCTCCAAGGCGCCAACCACAAACAGCAACACCCCCAGTTAGAATTAAAATGGGTTTATTTGAAGGCTGCCCCCTAAACGTAAGCAATTAAAATTAAAATGGAGTTTGATGTTTTGTGATGTTTACTTTTTCACTTGACTTTTACTTTCTGAGACATTTTTCAGATGTGTTGTATGTAGGGATGGGAATTGATAGGATTTTATCGATATCAATGCCATTATCGATTCTGCTTATCAATCCGATTCTTTATTGATTCCCTTATCGATTCCTCCTGTGAATTAATGATATCACCTCCTGTTGTTTGTAACCCAATGCATCTGCTTTCAGAACGTTTTATTATGAACCTTAAAGCCATGGTCTAGTTCAGAAAGATGATGAGAAAGATTTGAAAAAAAGCATCCCCAGCCTGAGTGTGTCAACACCATGCAGCTAGTGCAGCTAACTCAGGTGAGGCAGCTAACGCAGCTAGCCCAGCATATTATAACAACAAATAGCGTGCAAATCAACTCAACTGCCCTCATCTTACTTGGTGTTCCCATGAATTCCAACAACAGGAGCGGGGATGCGCCGAAGCTCCACAGTGGGCTAGCAGCTCCAGGGAGGCTAACAACAACAGCGCCCCGCCCGCTGTCCACCTGGAGCAGGGACGGCTGAAGCTCCACAGTGGGCTAGCAGCTCCAGGGAGACTAACAACAACAGCACCCCGCCCGCTGTCCACCTGGAGCGGAGATGCGCCGAAGCTCCACAGTGAGCTAGCAGCTCCAGGGAGGCTAACAACAGCGTGAAGTGAAGCTACGGCTTTGACCGCTTCTGTCTCTCCGCCATTACGTCGTCTTTGTTGTTGAACGGGCTTCTGACTGACGAGCAGAGATTTGGCGTAATGAAAAAAATCGATAAGGGAATCGTTAAGCATAAAGGCTAATGATGTCGATGAATTGGACCAGTTGGAACTGGTTCTTAATAGGAACCGGTTCTCGATTCCCATCCCTAGTTGTATGTCATGTTTTACACGTTATGTTTTGTGTGGACTCCAGAAAGAGTGGTGCTACTTTAGATGCAGCCAATGGGGATACAAATAAATAACTGAGAATAAATGTCGATGAGGGAGCACCAGCATGGAAGGCTGTAAACTCTTTATACCCTTTTTCTTCCAAAAAAAACCACATAGATGTCAGTTTTTTAAACACAGGGAAAGCCACTAAGAATAGGCAATAGACTGCTCTCCCATTGCCAGTAGATGAGTATGGCTTTCTGTGTTTTTTTCCCCTGGTGTGTCATGTTAAATGTCACCAGAAAATAGAGTTAGTAAACAGTAGAAAACAGCATGGAGCATGGATGTATAAAGAGAACTGGATGTAGCGTTTGAGGCGGTGCCCTGTTCATTCCTATAAAAGTTACTCAGTGGTGCTCAAGGCCAAAAAAGTTCTATTTTGCAGGTGTAAAATTACCTGGATCTAGTAAGCATTGTAAGCGGTTAGAGTAAGACTTCTGTCAGCCAAGCCAGCTACTTACGGTTATCCCTTCACTAGCTTGAATGGGGATCAAATGATTTAATCTTGTAGCTCTTCTAGGCCTTCCAAATGTTGTCAGACCAAATGGATCAAATTCCGATGGTGGAACGACTCATTTCGGTGGGGTTGTGACACTCAAAAACAATATGTCCACTGATAAACAGACGTCTTCCCAGTGTAAGTCTATGGGCTTGACATGGCATCACATGACAGACTAGGAGGTTGTAGCTACACAGTTTGGTCCCTATGTGAAATCGGTTACAAAGTCTGGAGCTCTACCTAGGGGCCTGGCATGGAGGCCAGTGACAATGTTAAGGTGGTTACTTCTTTTTCATGTTACTTATTCAGTCTCTCTTTCAAACTCAGTGCCAACTAATCTGGAAAGATGTTCAAGCACTAATTGGATGGAGCTGGCCAGAATTTTTGGTTGAGGTGACAAAGAGTAACCGATGAAGAAGGGGCGAAAATTAGCATGTCCACGTGGGTGTCATGTTTCTATCACTGCCGATTGGAGCTGGAGCAGATAAATACCTGTGACAACGGCAGTCATGTGTTCTGCCTGACTCTGCAGACAAGTACAAGTACAATTAAAACCTTTCCCACTAAAGACAAAAGATGTTACTGGGTGTTAGTGAGGTTTTTTGTCAAATAGGAAACCAGCTTTACAAACGGAGTCCTGTGTCAGAATTACTTGACTACAAAATAACTGTGATGGAGAGGGGAGGGTTGAGGGGTTAGGAGACGTTCTGAAAATGGCAGTTTTGTTCGCCGCTCCGATGCTCTCAGCTGCAGTGCAGAATGTTAGCAAAGCTGACTAAACTACTTTTGAACCAGGCACTGGTATACCCTTCTCTTCTGGTGAGGTTGACTGCCTCCTCTGCTGACAGCGCTGTCAGCAGTCACGCAGGAGAGGTGCTCTGTGCTGTGCTACGACCGTTAAACTCAACTATGACTAGGATGCACACTTTTCATTTCTCTGACTGTGTGACAATCTGATATTTTCACATCACAGATGAAGAACAAAGGCATAAAAATGTCTTGCAGGTAAAGCACGAGACTTGTATAGGAAGTTATAGGAGGTGAGTGTGTATCAGCTGCCCTGTGAGTGTGTATACATTTCTTACCTCGCCATAGTCGATTGTGATGACAAGAGTTCCATCTCCGCAGGAGTTGACTGTGCCGGGAACCAGCTGCTCCTTCTCTCTGACCCAAACACGGGCCCCCTGGAGCACAAACACACATAGGGACTGAAGTTAAGTAACACATCCAGCAGGAAAGAGGAGTATTTGGTTACATAAGGTGATGAACCCCCTGGTGACCAGAGTGGTTTTCCAGCTCTGAGCAGACATGGTGGAGTCAGAGTTGGTAATGCAGTGTGCTCTTATTTTGAGAGGAATGTGTCAGTAGATAACAGCGGTGCAGAACAATAAAGGAATGTGAGAAGTCAGCTCTGAGAGTGTGTCACAGTGATTCGCTAATGCACAACACCAGGCACACACAACTCAAGGCTCAGACACACAAAACTGACATTAGAGAACTATTGGCGACAAAGGCCACTCTCCGTACCAGCAGGCGGTGGTAGTCTGTTTTCCTCATTCAAAAGGGAAACAGGAAGACTGACAGGATGGATTCAAGATGCTAGTTAGCCAGTTAGCACATTAACAACCCAACCCCATGCTGAAAGAGCAAAGGATTGTTAACATGATCAACAAACTAAATTATAACAACTGTTTCTGTTAAAGAGCTCACAGGGCTAAAAAAAATTATGTTACAACATATAACAAGTTTGTTTTGATCTCACACCCTCTTGACTTCAGCCATTTGTTTACTTTCCTCACTTCCATTTCACTTCTTGTGCGCTGAGCTGAATTGCCAAACAGGGTGATTTAATTGACGTCGATTCAACATGCTAAATCAGCCCAAAAAAGTAGACAAAGGCCAACATGTGCCAACAGTGTGGGACACACCACAAAAACTAGGACTGTCAACTGGACTTTGTCTGACAGCTGACCGTCTGCTGGGCGTGCTTTTCACTTCCTTGTGTTTTGGGATCTAAACAAATGATTTTTCACTGATAAATCATAATGATTCTACATGATAATACCACCTTCGTAGCCAGCTAACCATAGAAACCCAATCAAATAAGACTTTCTTGACACTGCAATGAGGTGTCCAATTACAGTAAAATAAAACTGAGTTACAGTAAGATAAAGGTAAAGGACAGCATGATGTCAAGCAAAGTAAAAGTTTTTATGTGTTGATCCGACGTAGTCAAACTGCACATCATAGGACCTGGTTCTGTTTGACCATATTACTGTAACTGACCCTTGATGCGAACAGTCACTAAGTTTTACCTGCAACATGTAACACAGTATGTATATATGTATGATGAGTGTGCTTGGGTGCACACAGACGGATGTCACAGATGTGCTTAATGAGATACAAAGACTGTAACATCTGGACTTTCTGCTAAGGTGAAGCAACAATCCCTGACATCTGTATGTAGTCTGTGTGTGTGTGTGTGTGTGTGTGTGTGTGTGTGTGTGTGTGTGTGTGTGTGTATGTGTTTGACTCAGGGTCAGAGGAAGTGTACTCTTCATAGACCTTTCCACTCAGACAAAGCCCTCTTTCACACAGTCCCTGACCTCTGACCTCCAACCTTTAAAAAGAGGCACAGCAAAACAGTGGAGGAGACAAAAAAGGAAACAAGGGAGGAAAAAGAAGACTGAAGGACTGTAAAGACAGGAAATGGACCATATTACCTCCCTTAAACATGTGCAATTTAGTCTATTGCACCAATTCTGAATTGTTTTTAAATGTACAATAGCATGAGCTCTGGAGCAGGGACACTCAACTTACTTTGCCCAGGGGCCATTTCTGCAAAATGACAGGAGGTCGGGGGCCAGTTAATAAACAAACATTAATAGTATTTATTTGAGCAAATGAAGGCAAATTCTTCTGTCTAATTTTTCATTAAATTGCCAGTTTTCAACCTTTCAATGTGTGATGTCCCCACTCATCTTTGCCAAGAGGCAAAAACAGACGAGCAGCTCCACACAGGTCTGGTGTACACAAGGGCATTTCCAGGATTTGAGGATACTCTGGCCCTAGCCCCGACCTCTGACAGAGGTTCAGAAAATGCTCTCCTGGCAATTTTGATGTAAAAAGTATATTTTGATGCCATTTTATGCACTTTGGCACCTTAATTATACTTAAAAAATCCCAGTATGAATATATTTGTTTTCATTGTGAATTAGAAAATGGTTGGCAGGCCATGCAACGCCCTGTTGGGGCCAGATTTGGCCTGCGGGGCCTTAAGTTGAGTATCACTAGAGGTTGTCATCAAATAGTGTAAAGGAATGAAATCAAGCAATTATTCAAACCTGTAATTAATCAAATCAAAGATAATGAACAGATTAACTTCTAAGGCTGCTCAAAGCTTGTAATAATGCTGTATGTATATATACACAGTATTTCTGAATGTAAACAGAGAAAATAACAAGTGTTACAATTTGTAAAGGAGCACCATTATCCAGAGCAGATTTTATACCATCAAAGATTTCCAAGTCTCATCTGGTAAATTCTTAGATTTGCTGATTTGCTCTGTCTTATATTAGAGTAAATTGAATTTCTTGGGGACAAAACAAGACAACTGAAGACGTCATCTTTGGTTGTAGAATAGTACAATGAGCAATTTCATTGTTCTGACATTTGATAGTCAAAATGATTACCTGATTGCCGATTTTAAGCTTTAATTCATTTCCATCTTCTGCTGTAAAGTCTTTCAGGTGGTTTTGAGTGCCCAAGCTTCACAATAATACACCTATCTATTTGTATCTTGAAGACAAAAGTGATCATTTTTTGGACAATCTTGAACATAATTACTTGGGCCTAAAACCTGAGTGGATGTTTCAGCAGTGGAGCGACGCTGCGAGACACCAGATGTGTGCATGTGAATGAAGTGAGCAGCAGAGGAGGCTGGAAATGAATTGTTTCAGCAACAGATGGTCCCTCGGCCCAAAGCACTCCCTGACGACTTTTGTCTCTCTCATTTAACTCTGCTTCTTTCTCTCTTTTTGGGCTTTTTCTGACTCTTTCTTGTGCTCTTTATCAATCTGACACACACACACACACACACACACACACACACACACACACACTGATGATAATAGAAAACCAGTTGTGCTCCAGGCTGTGGAGTTAACCAGACAGAAATCACTTACACACACATACAGTACACTAAATATACACACTGCTGGGTAGCTCAAGGTGAGGCTGAGGGGGAGAGAATGTCTGAATGAATTTTGGATACAGAGTTCAACACTGCTGTCGTTTGAGAAAAAACAAACTCTCTGTTGACAAAACCTTTGAATGTATGAAACTGAGCAAGGGTGCGATTTTGCCTTAAGAATTCAGCTTTTAATCTGAAAGTTGTTTCTTCTTACAAAAGTTACAGTCTCACTTAAAACAATATGACAGGTATGTTATCACCTCCAAACATGGATCCAGTGACAGATGCAAAAATGTGCTTGTGTCCTTTCATGGCTGCAGCTTTACATTTTATAAGCTAAAAAGAGAGCTGATCTAAATTTGGCACAAACGTCTTGGCATCTTTTGGTGTCTTCTTAGACTCAGCAATGAACTGATTGGATTTTGGTGGTTATACTGTAGGACAAAGGTCAATGTCACCTTGCATCCGTCTCATTCTCGTGAACATGATAAAACACATTAAGAGAATTTCTTCAAATTTGACACAAACGTCCACTTGGACTGAAGAATAAACTGTATTAAATTTGGTGGTCAAAAGTCAAAGGTCAAGGTCACTGTGACCTCACATAATATGTTTTTGGCCATAACTCAAGAATTCTTAGGCTAATTATGACAAAACTTCACACAAATGTCTGACAGGATATAATGATGAAGTGATGGCATTTTATATTCAAAAGTTCAAAGGTCAACTTCACTGTGACATCAAAATATTCTGCATGAAACACTTTTCTGGCCATTACTCAGCATCATATCTCTGGAACAGAAGGGGAGACATTTGATCAGATACTGGATTGGTGACACTAATCTTGGGTGCCCACCTTGAAACTGAGAGAACTATTAACTGGTTTAAAACAAATAAACTTGGCTATACAAGGTGTAGTTTCATCAGATGTGGCTTTAGCAATGGCTGTAATCTGCCTGCAAACAGAGTAGAAGAAGTAGAAGGTGCAACCCGAAAACAAAACAAGTCACACCTCCTCCTCCATGCTTCACCTGGCCATCAAACTGAGAGAAATATTTAGAGATCTTCAGAAATTCATTTAGACTGGACAAGATTCAATTGTTCTTTCATGTCAGCTAATATTGGTTATGTTTCATGCTGTCCGGAGATGAAGGCAAAACTGTATGTTTGTTCATGGGAATATCCAGAAAGACACCGACAGTGGGAACAGCTTATCAGTCATGTGAGTTTAATTCCCGCATTGTCAGAACTCAAAGGCATTTCCATATTCAGTTTAGCAGGTCAACTTTTTTTGACAAAGGCAAACATACCTCAAGCGAGTTAAGAACTTTTAAGTGCAATCAAGTAAGTACTTTATAATTTTCGTACATCTACTCTCAAGGCATACTTCAAAATGCACACAAAAATACATTTATGGAAAGCAGCTGCAAAGGGCATTAAAGTCTAAGATCTGAAATCCACTGCATGTGCATTTCACACTAATTCACTCCAATCTTTGCCTCATACATCTAGAATCACTCTAAAAAATTCAAGAGCCTCTCTGTTGTTCTCTCCTCAGCAACTCTCTATAAATAGCCTCGGTCATCCACCCTCTAGATCCCCCCTCTCTCTGTAGTCTCAGTCCTAACTCCACCTCGTCTGCCCGTCAGATTCCACCACACAGAGCCGTTATAATGATGGTGATGCCGTGATTTGATCTGATAACCTCCGCGGCCTCTGGCTCTATGCTTACAGTACTTCACTACATTCTGTTTAACTGATGAAATCATCTCTGACCCCACTTCTACCTCTGATAGTGGAGTAATATGTATAAACTCTTCTTTCTCTTCCTAATTTCTCCCTCAATAAAAATATAATGCACGTTTTTGCTTTCGCTCTTTATCTGTCTCTTCTCTAAGTAAATTGGTCTCCAGTCCCTGATCGATGTACTCTGCCTGAGCCACATGCTATCTCTGGGGAAAATGCAGCAAAGGGGACAACAGCGGGTTATAAATGACCTGCCAGCATTGCAACCTACACCTACCAACACCCACGTACTCCTCATCCCCTCCCCCCACCCATTACCGGCCCAGACAGACAGGAATGGTCGTGCATGACAACAAACTCCAGTGCTTTCTGTGCGCTGAAAACTGCACGTATGGCAAAAACACTCCCTCTCGGTTTCACGCTGTGAAATTCAAACCGAACCACAGTCAAAGCAGGGCCTCAGGCTCCGTCCATCACCTTTTCGTCAAGCATCATTAAACCTCAATTGTCACTTTACCCTCACAACATGACCCCTGACCTCGCATCTCACACCATGCTCTCTGACCAACAGGAGCTGAAAGAGTACCAAAACATCCAGCTCAGGGAGGACTGCTACTTCTTTCTATCTTGGTGCAAGTAAAGAGAACATAACTGGTGGTTCTTACAGTACCTGATTGGATGAACGCACCACTTGTTCAGCCTCACAGCTATTCTGAAAAGGTGCATTTCTTTCTAGCTGCAATTGAGGCAAGAAACAGATCATGTCTCATAAAGGCCTAATCTACATTTTAAATTTGTCATGATCCTGGGTGTTTGTTTATATTCTTGTATCTTGTGGACTTCGTTTTGGAGGTCTCCGTTTGTGTTCTTCCTTGTTTCATGTTCATCATTCATGTTTAATCTGCTTCCTGTTTTATTTTGTAGATTCTCTCCTCATGTGTCGTGTCTGCTTTTACTTCCTGTCTCTGTGTGTTTTCCCGCCTGTTTTCTGTCACACCTGTCTCGTTAGTCCTTCCCTGTTCCAACAGTCTTCCCTTCACACCTGTTCTGTATTAGTCTTGTTTGCTCCACCCTAGTGTTCCCCTCCACACCCTTGTTGTTAGTCAATCCCCATTTCCCTCCTTTTGCCCGTGTGCTCCTACTCCAGCTGTGTCTCCTTCTTGTTATTACTTTTCTGTGTATATATACTTGTGTGTTTCCCTTTGTTCCCGGTCAGTTTGTCTGCGTTCAAACCTGTGCTTGTTCTTGTACTCATCCCTGTGTTTTTGGTGTCATTGCCTGTTTTGTTCCCTGCCTGGTGTCTTGTGTTCTGTTTGGATTTTTTTACCTGAGTTCATCATACCATCAGAAACATAAAGACTTAAAATATCTGCAACATAATAACGCACAAATATAGCATATCGGTGGTTTGCAGAAATGTACAATGGCCAAATTCACGTTTGCCTATCATTTGTCTCAAGGCCCTGACACACCAAGCCAACGGTCAAACGTCCATTGATGTAAGGCCATCGATTGGGTGTCCATGGCCCTCATCCCTGCGGTGTGTCTTGCAACATTCGGTGAGTGAGATCACTTTAATTGGCAGTTCAGCTCAGCGCACAAGAAAAACTGAAGTGAGGAAAGTAAACAAAAAGCTAAAGTCAAGAGGGAGTGAGACCAACACAAATTTGGGTCATTAAGCTTGTTAGCAAAAATGGTTCATGATGGTCTGTGATACTGTTCACTGGCTCACGGTAAATATGCTTTGTTCTTTCAACAATGGGATTGTTAATGTGCTAACTGGCTAACTAGCATCAAGATGGTCTTCCCATTTCCTTTTTTTTTAATGACGAATACAAACTACCACCATCTGCTAGTGTGGAGAGCTATTTTCTCTCTCACAAGTCTTTGCAGTGTGTTCATGTGCAACTTTTTTGGCCACGGTAGAGCAACAACGGCAACGCAGCAGAGGGCCTTTGTCACCGCTTGTTCTCTGAAGTTGGTTTGGTGTGCCTGGGCCTTTAAATATACATTATGAATGTAATGCCTGTTGTCTCTCAAATCTTTGTTGTTAGGTCATCCTGGACAGTCCCAACAAAGACAGACAGCTTGAAGCTGAAGGCAATAAAGGCAAGAGCATATTCAGTGTGAAGGATTGTCTTTTTAAGGTAATTCCTAACTCAATAATTTTATTTTCATAGCATTAGTAGAATTCCCCGTAAGGCAAGAAATCTATACCTTTAAGATTATATGATTCGTAATTTATGGGTTCAATCATGTAAATCCTCTGCTGTTCCTCACACTGTTTCCTCCATGTATCAAGGCCTCTGTGCAAACTAAAGCTCAGCAGGGTTGATTATATTATCATAAAATGATTATACCAAGAAGAAAAATGGGAGAACTATTAAGAAAATCCTGACCATCTAATAATCTTTCATTACTGAACATCCCCCAGAGCATTCAGCCCAGGCGTCCTGAACAGCTGTATGCGTGCATGTGTGTGTGTGTGTGTGTGTGTGTGTGTGTGTGTGTGTGTGTGTGTGTCTGATAAAGGCCTTGTTTCTGCTTGGGCGATCACATGGACGCCCGTGCCATTTGATTGAGGTATCACCCTGGAGACAGCCTCTGATGAAGGACCCCCACCCCCTCCCTCTGAGAGACGCTCACGCCCCAACAGACACTGACCACCGACCCAAACGTATGATTACTGTCTGCAGGCATACACCAATCCTAAACTTCAAACTGCACATTCAACAGCCACTCAACTGGGCATCAATAAATACAACTCTGATGAAGACACACTGGCGTCATGGTCGATCTCTTGTACTGCAGTGTACTCAAATCTCTGAGGTCTCTCCTGATACATCAAAACACCTCATTGCATAAAAACACACACAAGTACCTCAAATGTTCTAGTCTCGCCACCAGACAATCAGAGATCTCCGCCTTCTGATAGTCTGGGGACTTTCTAAAGTGTGTTTAACACACCAGCGAAAATGGCCCGCAACAAAGCAACACCTCTTGCATTTTTGAAAAGGACACGCCTTCTCGGAAATGTGCACTCCCCCTTTTCTCGTCCGCAAGGAAACAAACACACAGAGAACTTGAAAATGGATGCTGAGAGATTTAACTCCGTTTTATCAAACGTGTGCTCATCCGTAAAGAAAATATTTTTTCCAGCGGATGTCTTAGTTACAACATGATTGAGCTAACTGAGTAGTTTCACGTCGTATCTGACAAAGGGAGGCTTTTAACAGATGATGTCCTGATGTTAGCTTTGCTGCTAGTGTTAGCTGTCCCTGTCAGCTGCAGCCACTGATGCTTTCTAGACATCATGATTTCCCAAAACTGAATAAATACCACACATAGTAACACAAAACTGCTTTGCTAGCTCAATCATGTTGTAATTAAGATATCCGCTGGAAAAAGTATTTTTTTCACGGACCATTTAATGAGGTATTACCTATTACAGACACCGCTAATGACTAACAGGGCTAACAGCTAACGGTTAGCCCAGCTAAACGTGCACACAGAAATAGTAATGTTTGTTCAATCATTGTGTTTATAGACTTTACAAACATCGGATTAGTCTAAACGGTGATACAGTGATGTGAAAAATGTGATATACAGGTCATATATATATATACAGTACAGGCCAAAAGTTTGGACACACCTTCTCATTCAATGCGTTTTCTTTATTTTCATGACTATTTACATTGTAGATTCTCACTGAAGGCATCAAAACTATGAATGAACACATGTGGAGTTATGTACTTAACAAAAAAAGGTGAAATAATTGAAAACATGTTTTATATTCTAGTTTCTTCAAAATAGCCACCCTTTGCTCTGATTACTGCTTTGCACACTCTTGGCATTCTCTCCATGAGCTTCAAGAGGTAGTCACCTGAAATGGTTTTCCAACAGTCTTGAAGGAGTTCCCAGAGGTGTTTAGCACTTGTTGGCCCCTTTGCCTTCACTCTGCGGTCCAGCTCACCCCAAACCATCTCAATTGGGTTCAGGTCCAGTGACTGTGGAGGCCAGGTCATCTGCCGCAGCACTCCATCACTCTCCTTCTTGGTCAAATAGCCCTTACACAGCCTGGAGGTGTGTTTGGGGTCATTGTCCTGTTGAAAAATAAATGATCGTCCAACTAAACGCAAACCGGATGGGATGGCATGTCGCTGCAGGATGCTGTGGTAGCCATGCTGGTTCAGTGTGCCTTCAATTTTAATAAATCCCCAACAGTGTCACCAGCAAAACACCCCCACACCATCACACCTCCTCCTCCATGCTTCACAGTGGGAACCAGGCATGTGGAATCCATCCGTTCACCTTTTCTGCGTCTCACAAAGACACGGCGGTTGGAACCAAAGATCTCAAATTTGGACTCATCAGACCAAAGCACAGATTTCCACTGGTCTAATGTCCATTCCTTGTGTTTCTTGGCCCAAACAAATCTCTTCTGCTTGTTGCCTCTCCTTAGCAGTGGTTTCCTAGCAGCTATTTGACCATGAAGGCCTGATTCGCAGTCTCCTCTTAACAGTTGTTCTAGAGATGGGTCTGCTGCTAGAACTCTGTGTGGCATTCATCTGGTCTCTGATCTGAGCTGCTGTTAACTTGCGATTTCTGAGGCTGGTGACTCGGATGAACTTATCCTCAGAAGCAGAGGTGACTCTTGGTCTTCCTTTCCTGGGTCGGTCCTCATGTGTGCCAGTTTCGCTGTAGCGCTTGATGGTTTTTGCGACTCCACTTGGGGACACATTTAAAGTTTTTGCAATTTTCCGGACTGACTGACCTTCATTTCTTAAAGTAATGATGGCCACTCGTTTTTCTTTAGTTAGCTGATTGGTTCTTGCCATAATATGAATTTTAACAGTTGTCCAATAGGGCTGTCGGCTGTGTATTAACCTGACTTCTGCACAACACAACTGATGGTCCCAACCCCATTGATAAAGCAAGAAATTCCACTAATTAACCCTGATAAGGCACACCTGTGAAGTGGAAACCATTTCAGGTGACTACCTCTTGAAGCTCATGGAGAGAATGCCAAGAGTGTGCAAAGCAGTAATCAGAGCAAAGGGTGGCTATTTTGAAGAAACTAGAATATAAAACATGTTTTCAGTTATTTCACCTTTTTTTGTTAAGTACATAACTCCACATGTGTTCATTCATAGTTTTGATGCCTTCAGTGAGAATCTACAATGTAAATAGTCATGAAAATAAAGAAAACGCATTGAATGAGAAGGTGTGTCCAAACTTTTGGCCTGTACTGTATATAGCTAAAAGCTCTGCTGGTTTTCTACCCGGAAGTATTTGTAAACAACAAGGCGATTCCCTCTAACGTTATAGTCCGGCCAGACGGATGAGTCATGGCCTTGTAAAAGATTATGTTTGTTTCTTTTAGTTGGTGAGAATGTGTCGCCGCAAACGCAACAAACATCCACTAACTTTGACGGCGTTTTCTGCGAGCACGGCTGAGCCATTTTGTACTGCTACACGTGTTTCTAGTGGGACTATGTTTACAAGCACAAGAGTTCAGCGAGCCACCGAAGGACCGCCCTGCAGATTTACTATTGGTTCTGCAACGTAGGGAGTTTTTTTAAACTCTGAAATTGTATCCGCCCATCTAAACACAAAATCAGGGAGAAAGTCATCAGTCTTTAGTTAAGCAAAGCGTCTAAAGACTGACTTGTGAGTCTACAAATGTTCATGTAGGTGTTTCAGTTTGGGAAAAGAGAAATTAAGGTAAAGGAAAAGAAGAGAAGGGCACAGTAATTTAAATGACCTGTCCAATTCTTTTTTCCATTTATAAAGTTTTTTATATCATTACGTAGCTTCCCAGTAGTGTTCCTCGTGTATTCCAACCTGAACATTAAATTTTTGTCACAGTGTGCACCTATGACCTGCCATACATGCCGTCTTCTCAGCTCACTCGGTAGTTCTCAACTCACCCCCCCCCCTCCACCACGTCTGC
This sequence comes from Epinephelus fuscoguttatus, assembly GCF_011397635.1. Taxonomy (NCBI): domain Eukaryota; kingdom Metazoa; phylum Chordata; class Actinopteri; order Perciformes; family Serranidae; genus Epinephelus; species Epinephelus fuscoguttatus. Next base: position 15,062,972 of record NC_064765.1, on the reverse strand, counting down.
CTGCCAGCCTATCACCTGTCCACACATTTCCCGCTCCTGTTTGTCAGCCATGCCCGCTCTCACCTGTGGATCATTACTTCCAGCCACTATAAAGACCCCAGCTTCACAGACCCTCATCTGCAGATTGTTCTTCACCATATCATGCAAGACTTTCCAGTGTTTATCCCTGGACTGCTTCCTCATTGCCAACCACACCTGCAGCTGACTCTCCTGCTTCGTCTGCTCCCCGGTAAACCACTCCGCCTTTTGTCCTCAACCAAGAGCAGAGAAGCTCTTGGAGCCTGTCGTCAGGGGGGTCAGAGAGTACAAATGACCCCGGCCCTTATGCCATTGCATCGGAAAGAAGTTATGCTAAATTCAGGCGATGTTTGATTTTTATGTTTGTTTAGTATTTTTCATTGGGCTACAGTAATTTCTTTTTCTTTTTCTGAACACTTGTGGAGGCGTCACTTTCAAAATGGCCTCTCATTGTAATCCTTTGCTGTCCCCCACCTGTGTTCGCTTATTAATCAAGATTTGGTGACACCCCCTACCAAGCTTATAAAAATGTTCTGCTTGACTCCTGTCCACCCTTTTGCACTCTGTGTAATGGAGGCAGCCATGTTTTGGAATGAAGCCTTTTTAACTTAAAGGGAAATTGTGGTTTATTTCAACCTGTCTCCTATCATCCTAAATTTGTTTCAAGTGACTAGTGACATAAAAATAATAGTTAGCATGTTAGCCGTTAGCCTAGATACAGCCGGGGCGCATAGTAGTGTCAGACCTGTTAAAACGTAAGTGAATGGGCATACCTTCAAGTGCAAAGTTAGTCCACTAAACAAGCTTTTTTTTCCACAAAGACCGCCTCATATCATTAGGATAAATGTCAGAGAACATACCGGTGTGCTGCCATGTTTGTTTACCATTTAGCTCTGCTTTCCAAAGCGCGGCCGATAAAGCATTATTAAAGCATAATTCAAATGCATCTGCTCCTGCTCCACGCACTAGTGCCTGAAGTTAATTATTTCTTCCCATATGTTGACCCTTTTCTTCAAGAGCACTTGTGTTGTTTCTTGAGTATCATATGATAAAGACGGTCCTGGAGCACACTGCTACGTCGTTCTTCACCTTATAGTTTGTTGAGATATTTCAGTCTGGACCAAAGTGGTGGAACGACTGACATTACACCACTAGTGTGACATGGCTAGCTGGCTAAAAAGCAGTAAGAAATAAAGGTAAAAAAGATAGAAGTAAAGAAAAATCATAGAAGACAAGGATAAAAATGAATGACAGAGACTGAGAGAGAGAAAAGGAGTGACTCACAGGAACAGAAGCAAATCTGACAACCTCGCTGTCATCGACGGAAAGGAGAAGAGTGGAGACAGCGACGACAGAGAAGAATGGGAGAAGAGGGACAATGGTGATGATAGTGGAAAACACAGACACAAGAAAACAGGACCAAAGGTTAAAAGTAATGGAGGCTTGCGAAGACACAGAATGACAGACAGATGAATAAATGATGACAGAAACAGCTGACCAGTCAGCTAATGGAAGGAAACTGAAGACCAGCGTGGCAGTGGGAGGACACAGTGGGATCTCTGGAGCCTAAAGGTCAAAGTCGCATTTTTAGATGACTGCCTCTCTGTCTGGCTGCTTTAGCGAGCTAATCAACTACAGTTACCTCTACCACTGTGTTAAAACAGCACCGGAGACACATCCGAGACTCACACAACACAACCAGCCATCAATAATTCAACATAACAACATCTTCAGTGCAGTTTCAGCTGCCTCTCTGTCTCCTTTCTTCTGTGTTTTGGCACTTTTTGACACCGAAGCTGGCAAAGAAGAATGACTTGTTTTTAACATTTTAAGCTATCAACCATCAAGCTCCACCAAGCTGTGCTCTCGCTACAATGACGGATGTCTTTAAGGAGAATGGATGTGGGTGTGGTTGTGAGTGCTTATGTGAGGTAATCGCGCGAGGAGGGGAGGATCCTCTGGCCAATCTGTTTCTTATCAATCCTGGATGGAAGGCTTGTTTCTGTAATTGATGTTATACGGTGCCTTCAAGTGGAGTGATCACAACATAAGTCCAATTGAGCGACACACAGATGTGATAGCTTAAAGGTCCAGTGTGAAGTAAGGGGCATCTATTGGCGGAAATGGTATAAAATACACTCATTGGCTACTTTATTAGGTACAACTGTTCAAACCTGCTTAAGTTCAAAACCGAGATCAGAATGGGGAACAAAGGTGATTTACATGACTTTGAACGTGGCATGCTTGAAGCAGATGGGCTACAGCAGCAGAAGACCACACCAGGTGCCACTCCTGTCAGCTAACAACAGGAAACTGAGGCTACAGTTCACACAGGCTCACCAAAACTGGACAATACAAGATTGGAAAAACGTTGCCTGGTCTGATGAGTCTGGATTTCTGCTGTGACATTCAGATGGTAGGGTCAGAATTTGGCTTCATGGATCCATCCTGCCTTGTATCAACAGTTCAGGCTGGTGGTGGTGGTGTAATGGTGAGGGGGATATTTTCGTGGAGCGTGCGCCGAGCGACTAGGCCAGTTTGGGACCAATTGACTGTATACATGCAGGAGTAATTCCACTCCTGATCGCATTATCTGGGTGTGTTAGTCCAACTTTGAGAAATTCAATTTAGTACAATTTTAGTCAGACTAACGTGTTACCATGTATTTTAAAAGTCTGGTTTTAGTTGGACTTACACGATAAATCGATTTTCTCTGATGTCATGTGAACATACTTAGTCATGTAGCAAGTGTTCTTAAAACATAAACCAGCAATCCACACATGTTGTGTACTTGACTTCTCATGGCGAACATACAGAGCAACCTCACAAGTTACATTTAAAGGCAGCATTGTGGTTTCCAACCAAACACATAAGAGTGAACACTTAGTGTGAGGTAAAGTGCAAAGTAAAGAGGAGCTCCTGATCGAGCAAAGCAGCCCTGTAAGATGCTGCAGGCTATTACCAAAATGTAAATTATCACAATATTAATATTCTATAATCTTGCAACCCCCTATTGTCTCTAATGTTCCTGTCTTTTGAACAAAAGTGCCAGCAGGACTGAACCGTTATATTCATAATTAAATTCAAAATTAGAGCATTCTGTGAAATTCAGAGATGCACAGAATTAATAGCCCAGTCACCAGAAGGTAATGTTGGTATTGTACATTTCTGCAAACCATCAATATGTTACAATCATACATTCATAACATATCAAATCAAGATTTCTAACGTGATGACATATATGAGCTGACATTGTTGTCGGTAGGGGGAAAGCCCTGTGAGATGGCTTTCATGAAGGCTATCGTACATGAAGCAGGTGCATTTGTGTGCGTGTGTGTTCAAGAGACTTGCTGCTTTTGCCATTTTTTTTTCTACAACATTACTGCGATAAAGCTCCCTGATCCGTCTCCTCTGGTGCAGCCCGGCCTGTGTCAGGGCCCTAAACTGTGTCAGTAATATTCCATTAAAGGTGATAATACAATCAGGACAGCGAGGCTTTCAGCAGATTATGGCGGCTGGAAGGAGAGCAACGACATGTGTTTGGGTGTGTTTACGGGTGCGGGTGGTTGTCACCTGTTCTATATGAGTCACATCTGTCAGTGAAGGAGATTGTAGTTGAATTTCAACACTGTAGGTATGGCTTTCTGAACAATACTTCTATACGTCAACGTATTAAATGAAGATGTGTGTCCTCAAGCACATAATTATCTTTAATTAAAGGTTTTATAGGATGGATAAATATGATTGGCGCAGGCTGACCAATCATAGCGTAGCACTGGGCCAGTTCAGAGACCAGTGTCCGACAACAACACAGCTGTGCTCCATTGACTCTAATGCAGTTGTTTCAGATTTCCTTCATTTTCAGGCTGGTGTTGTGGATTTGGAGCTAAATGTTGTGCCTGGAGCACGTTGTGTATTAACAATACAAAGCTCCCTCGCACACAGAGCTACTGTAGATACACAAGTACTGCAGGTTTTAAGTACGTAAGTGCACCGTGTTCCCCGTTTGGCTGCTTCACTGTTACTCTGGAATATCTGAAGCTTTAGATGGATAACCTTTTGACCTGTCCTCAATTCCAAAACAAACACATGAATGATTTATCCAAAGTAAACCAGATCAGAGTATACTGCTAAATTACAAACAGGGATAAAGGCTCAAGACTGAAGCAGCTGTTAATGTGTGTGTGTGTGTGTGTGTGTGTGTGTGTGTGTGTGTGTGTGTGTGTGAGAGTGTGTGTTTGTACGGTGCAAATCCTCTTTGAGACGCCAGTTTTGAGCAGTCTGCTAATTATCACATTCTCTCTGATCTTGGATTAAACTACAGTCACACACCCCCACCCCCAACAACACCCTGGCAACAAGACTCCACGGCAACAGTGTGGAAACAGAGCGCCATGGAAACAGCCTCTCTCCTCCACGCATTGGTGGATGATGGGAAATGGTGTTCAGGTGGAGAGGACTGTGGGATACACTGTACTGTATCATTATTTTCCTCTATTTACTATTTTTATTCTATTTATTTGTTTGTATTTATGTATTATATTTTGCAATTTACAATTACAATTTACTTTACTGTATACAAAGTGAAAAAATAAGTATGTTTGAGTGTGCAAAATGAAGCAATCTGGGGAAAAACATTAATATCCCAGTATGGTGATGGAGACTTGAGACATAATCAGTCTCTTACCAATCCAAGTTTACTTATACTGCAGATTTCACTTGTCTGAGTCCCATATAATTGATCTGAGAATACCTAATTTGGCAATATAAACTGGAAAAAAAAACCAAAAAATTAATCTGTTGGCTATTTCATAATACTTTACAGAGCAACTATTTTAATAATCATTTTTGTCATTTTTTTCTGACAAAAATCCCCCAAAATTCATTGCTTGGTTCATTTGTAAAATGTTAGGATTTTCTACTCTTGTGTTATGTATCATTTAAAGTAAATAAAAAAAGACATTTAAGACATTAAAAGACATTTTAAAATGTCCTCTTGGACTTAAGGAAATTGTGCTTGGCGTTTTGTTCTTTTTTTTTTTCAGTTTTCTAACATTATACAGACCAAACTATTAACTGAATCAATGATAAAGTAATCAGTATATTAATCAATAATAAGAAAAGTCATTAGCTGCAGCCCTGTGTAACCATTAGTTTAACCATTCAAACAGGCCTCAGTGCAGAAGCCTACGCAAGTCTGGAAATTCTAAAGGGGTGCTCAGTTCAAACATGAAGAAGATTTTTACAAAGTCAATGTAAAGATGCAACTAGATGTCGAAATGTTTCAGCTTAAATGAAACTTTTGCAGGACACTGTGTCACAACAGTTTAATAGTGTATCAAGCTGGGATTCTCCTGATGTTACTGAGAATCAGAAATGTTGGCCAAACGTATTGTCATCATCTGTGGGAACCCGAAGCAAAGGACAGAACAAAAAAGGACAGAGCTCGGCAAAAAGTGAGCAAAGCCATGGGACCACATGGAAAGTTGAAAATATGTATTTGTTACTTGATTCCAGATATCGGTTGTACTTTACTATTAACAGTATTGGGAAGGTTACTTTTGTAATAGATAACAGATTACTGGTTACCCTGTTAAAAATGTCATAAATAATGTAACTATTTCAATTGCTTCATCAAAGTAATGTAACTCATTATATGTGATTACTTTTTCACTGGGCTACTTTTTGAACAACATAAGTTGAAAATGTCCGACAAAATGTAAAGATAGGATAGTCACTCTAACCCCACCCTGTCAGAATCCGTGACCCAGCCCCTAAAGCCTAACCCTAGCCACAAAACAGCTCAGAAAAACTTTTAATGGAGTCTGGTCCTGGGACACAGAATTTCATGTTATAACTGCTATTCCTGCGTGGCGAAAAAACGCAAAGCAACAGATCTAATATTATATTCTACATATGTGCTTTTTTACGGAGAAGAATATATAACATTTTGACTGATAACTGTAACTGATCAATTACATTTATTTTGTAATTTAATAATATGTAACTAGTTACTCCCCAACACTGATGATGAACCAAGTTAGCACTAACGTTAGCATTAGCTGCCTTCCCAAGTTAGTTAGCACAAGCGTTGGCACAGCTGGCTTTCCCAGCATACTCGTCATTGGCCGAATTCTTGCAAGTAACACAAGAAAATTTGCGTTTTGTCTAAACACACCTTAAGAAATGATCCTTTAACTCACGAGTGAGCCTAGATAAGCATGGATGGATTACATAACTAGTCTACAGGGCACAGGCCCAGGGGCCCCTCTGGCCTTTACCAGCAAAATGTCAAACTGCAAAGAGATGCAAAATAGCTGCAAAGAGACACAATATGACAACAAAGAGACTCAAAACCACCTCAAAAAGACACAAAATGACCACAAAGAGACAAAAGTAGCACTGAGAAATGAGCAACAACTATAAAATCTGTGTGTTTTGCTCTTGTGTATTGAGGTGTATGGTGGTGGGGCCTTCTTCCTGTCTGTGCCCAAGGGCCCATTGTCTCCTAATCCGCCCATGTATAAAAGAAATTACATATCCTGCAATGTACCACAAAAGAAATACTCATCGTTACATTTATTGTTATCAAACTAATCCTCTGTAAATTTTCATAGTTATATCACCCAGTTCCACCACAGCCCTTTCAAGAGAAGAGAAGGATTCTGGGAGGAGTTGTTTTATTCACACACATTAAAAAAAGCTTTGATGCATTTTACTGAAGCAGATCTGTAGTCTCACACCTACACAGGCAGAACAAGCAGGAGAGTGAGACAAGAAGGAAGAAGGGGGAAGGAGAGACAGGGAAAGACAGAGCTGGAGAAATGCCAGGAAGAGGAGGGAGACTGGCAGAGAAGAGCCGAGAGTGTTTGGTCGACTGAGATGGAGAAGCACCAAGTGAGTGGCCGCGGGGAGAGAGACAGCATCAGAGGGAAGGGAAGAGAAGACAGAGAGAGAGAGAAGCAAAGCTGATGCAGCTCCTGAGCAGAACAAATGTGTTTGGAGCTGCTGAATATAGGTCACACATCTCCAGTGACTGTTCCCTTCCCTCCACTGAACCAGCTTCCTGCAGCATGCACTTCATATGAAATCCTGCATAATTTGGACCACAATCTATGGACTGCTAAATTTACCCCTAAGAGCTTTTGACGTCACAATGCATCACACAAAAGAAAGGGCTGATTTGTTCCAGCAATTAGACAACACCCTAACTTTCGAGCTTCAACATGGAAGCTGCTCTCTGCGTGGTTTTCATGTATGTTCCACAGCCTATACGCAAGCAGCCGCACAGAATGCATCCAGCTGATTAATATTTTACTGCTCTTTGCATGAAAAATCAACCTCACTGTGCGAAAGATTTTATTGCTCTATAATTATATTCAGCAGGGTATGTAGTGGCCACTCTACAAATTGCAATTGAGTAGTAAATAATTATTTACAGCCCATTCAGAGTGAGGCAGAAAAAGAAGGAGAGGACTGTGTACTGAGCGAAGACAGGACAGCAAGCGAGGCAGATATGATACAGCAACAGTGACAGCAGGCTTGAGATAATGTGTCAAAGCTGTTCTTTCCACCTTCACACCTGTCTATCTCCTGGTTATCGGCCCATGGCGGATGTGCAGCTGTAATACGGTCCAGACCTAACACACACACACACACACACACACACACACACACACCATGAAAACACAAAATGTCATCCATCTTGCTCAGACACACAAATACAGAAATGTAGGTCCTCCGTTACACTGTGTTACACAACTATGGACACAGAAGTACGTGAAATGGGCATGACCTCTTTACAATGCAGTACATAGGGTGCCAAAGTCACGCCCCTTCCGGTAGAGCTCATGAGACCTTAGATCGGAAAAAATATGAATGGCAGTGAATGGGGAGAGCAATATTATCTTTTGTTCCCGTTTGAGTTGCGACATCAAATCTAAATATGTTGTTAATGAATTTAAAACATACATTTTAAGGTCAAGAAAGTCATACTTTGTGGTAAAACTGTTGAGATATAAGCTTTTTAATTAGAAAGACTCAAGAGTACACAGGAGGAGGTCGCGTATGTGACGTCATAGCGTTCGCTCGCTTCCTGCAGCTTGGTCTCCCCGCTTAAATTCCACTGTTTTATGATTAATCGATTTATGATTGAAGATGTCTGTGTGTTTTGTGCCAGGTTGCAGTCACTCCAGGCTGCTGGAAGCAAGCGAAAGCTATGACGTCACATACGCGACCGCCTCCTGTGTAGTCTTTCTAATTACGTTTTTTCAAAAGCTTATATGTCAACAGTTTTACCACAAAGTATGACTTCCTTAACCTTAAAAGTTATGTTTTAAATTCATTAACGACATATTTGGATTTCATGTCACAACTCAAATAGGACCAAAAGATAATATTTCTCTCCTCATTCACTGCCCTTCATATTTTTTCCGATCTAAGGTCCCATGAGCTTCACTGGAAGGGGCGTGACTTCGGCACTCTATTGGCATGAAGTAGAGTGCCCCAGGGATGAGGTTTTTCTGTAGGCTGACGTGGAAGTTAGCATGTTAGCAACCACCTTTTTTTAGGACACATGAAAGCTTCAAAGTTCACAAGTAGGGTATTTACTTACGTATTTTATGTCTTAAAAAAAAACGGCAAAATCTCTCAAGCTTGTGTTAACCACAGACCTTATTTCAGGCATCAAAAAACTTCACTGACTTCAAGACATGGGAAGCGGGAGTAGGGATGAGCGAGTACACTATTATCGGTATCTGTGTCTGTATCTGTTCAACCAACTAAATTATCTGTATCTGTGCACTGAATGGTCAGAGTTTATGCCACAAGTAGGGTTGGGCCTAATTGGAAGTTATTATTTTAAGCCTGAAATTTATATGGATTGATCAGAAGTTGCAATATTTATTACCTATGAGAAAAGTCTTTACAGAACAGCCTCAGAATTGAGCTTCAGATCATTTTTATCACAAGAGTAACAGAATAAACACCACTATGCAAATGAGGATTTTCCTTTATCACAGATAATGACACATTTTACTCATATGATAATCGTACTCGTAAAAAGCACATTATGTCTATTCGGCTCAACCCTAACCAGGAGTGCTACAATGCTAACTCATTTCTGGGTTCAGGACTCATTCCTGGCACTCTGTATAAATGAAAAATAATGTCGATAAAACAATGCTAATGCAAAGTCATTATGAATGGTCGCAGTTTCGTTATGATCTTCTCAGCAGATGGAGTTTGCCCAGTTGTCTTATTGTAGATGTTTAAATTTGCATTTTCTCTGAGCACTTAAAGGACTTTTCTTCGATTGTCTTTTTTTATTCTATTCTAAGGTACTTTGACATAATAAAAATGCAGTACTGACTTTGGGCAATGCCCTGAATTTGATTCTGATTAGCTTATCAATAGGAAAAGTTAGCTAAGTTAAAAATAAAAAAGGTTTGATTGGAAATCTATACTATAACTAGTTCTTACATAAAGGGTTAGTTGTTACTAACGGCCTGGGTACCAGTACTCAATACCTTTAAGGTATCGACCAATGACCCAGTACCAAGTAGTAGCCAAACTTCTTCAGTCAAATTATACCTGCATCCAATCCTTTTTGTACCCAGATCTAGAAAAAATTACCACGTATTTGTATGATTTTGCTGGCAGCCAATCACTGCAAGTGCTCTTTAATTTAACACATGTGTGACTGGCCTATTTCCAAAGCAGCTACAAGACATAGTCTGTGGTGCAGTGAAGTCAAGTGCTGTGAATTTGAAGAATTTGTGCTGAGATTCCACCAAAACATTCCAAAGTATGGCAGTACTACAAGCCTGTGGTTTGGTGGCATTTTACACAACTGAATGTTTCCATTCACATGATGGGTATCGAATGAAGTGGACAAAAAGGTATCAAATGAAGTACTCTATTGGTATCAGTGTCAATTTAAGGGTATTTGTACTGGCACTGGTGCTGTGATTTGACTAAACGATACCCAGCCCTAGCTGTTACTGAATATTGACACCCAGTTACTGTCAGTTAACTATAGTGGCTTACTGAGCAGGCACAGTTTAATGGTTGGTACTAAAGTAATCAATTGGAGCTGAGTGCAGCTGTGATTTGCTTCAGTAGTGATTAGTTTGATTAACAACAAAGAAGGGATTACCCAAACTTTGTATTGTAGTACATGAAGATCACATTTTGGCCATGTTCAGGACATTTATGCCAAGATCACATCGAAACAATCTGCAGTATTCTAATGGCCCTTCAGTGCTTTCACTGTACTCTCTACTGTAGTATCCTCTAGCTTTTCTCATGTATGTTTTTCAGCTAAGCTAACCAGAAAAAGACTTATTCTTGTTTGTATTTAGATCCCATAATGTCACTGCAACTATCCCACTACTAACCAATCCAGTTTGAATATGAGGGGATTATACAGTAGTCTACTGCCACCTGACATTTCATGCTCGGCCGGTCAGCCAGCTATCATGTTTTCTGCCTGGCTTGAGAGAGGGAGGTCAGCTGTTCACTCTTCCTGGTTTAAGGGATAGAGAGACAAGTGGGGGGACGCATACGGGATATAAGATTGAGGGATGGAGTGATGAAGATAGAAGAGGAATGAAACTAAAGTGGATGTTGGGCAGACACCTCTCAAGAGGATTGATTACTCAGCGCCCCACTGCATGAAGTCATGTTTCTGGGTATCAGATATGCAGCTTATGCAGGACTGCAGGCCTGAACATCATAACTCAATAAGTCACTCCATTTTCAGGTCTCACATAGGCTCTCAGAGTCTGTGCTGCGTGGTGGGGCTGCAGGGTTTGTGATGTGCTGGTCTGGGAATCGATACTGTGATCAATATATTACAAACAGACTGATGGGAAATGGAGCAGGAGTGATGGTTGTTACACTTAGCTGTTGTGGTATGATCATCTAGATTATTGCCAGGATTCAATGGACAACCCAATCCCCAGGAAACATGTTGGCATTGCATGTTTCTGCAAACCATGGATATGTTGTATGCACAGGAATTTGTAGCAGATACACTGAAACTTTACATTTCAACAATTGGTGTGATTAAGTTAAGGCACAAAAACCAATTGATAATGGTTAGGAATAGATGGTGTTTTGGCTTAAAAAAAAACAGTTTTGGAGGCATAGTCCCCGCTAGAAAAGAGGCAATGATTCAGTAAAAAAACAACCACTTTTCTTGGCACTATCCCCAAAAACAGAGATGGGTTGCTACAAAACACCCTTGTTAAGTGCCTAAAAAGCCACTGACAAAATAGTGACAGGTCACTACAAAACACCCACTCTCAGTGCCAACAAAGCCACTGGTTAAACAGTGATGGGTCGCTACAAAACACCCAAGTTTAATTCCTAAAAAGTGACTGGTAAAACAGTGATGAGTTGCTTCAAAACACCCACATTTAGAGGTTAAAAAACCACTGGACAAACAGTGACATGTTGCCACAAAACACACGTTTAGGACCTAAAAAGTCACTTGGCAAACAATGACAGGTTGCTACAAAATTTAGTGCCTAAAAATCCGCTGGAAAAACAGTGACAGGTCACTACAAAACACCCATGTTTAGTGCCTAAAAAGCCGCTGAAAAACAGTGACAAATCACTAAAAACACCCATGCTGAGTGCCTAAAAAGTCACTGGACAAACAGTGACAGTTTGCTACAAAACATCCATATTTAGTGCCTAAACAGCTGCTGAATAAACAGTGACGGGTGGCTACAAAACACCCACGTTTAGTGCCTAAAAAACTGCTGAAAAAACAGTGATGGGTTGCTACAAAACACCACTGTGAAGTGGTTGATAAATCACTGGACAAACAGTGGTGGGTCGCTACAAAACACTCATATCTGGTGCCTAAAAAGCTGGAAACACAACAATGACTCACTAAATCACATCCGGTTTTGTTGTTTGTTGGTCTCAAACAAGGGTCTGCAGTGGTCTTCAACTTGGCAGCCGTCTCACCAAGGTGACACGCCACGCACCATCCCCTCCTCCTCCCAGTGACAAAGACAGGCCATATATTACATCACTTATGAAACATTAACATATCACGTGAACTGGGCAAATGTTACATATCTGTGGTTTCCAGAAATCTACAGTGCCAACATTTTTTTTCAGGTGACTGGGCTACAATTGATCACACCTCTAGTTTTCCCAGCAACAGCCAGAAAACGATGGGCCTCGGACACCACTGCTCACCATGGCCCTGGTACTCGCACAAACTTAATACCCGCACAACCACTCACACACACTAATAAATGGCATGACATCACTGCCAATGTGAGAGGCATTTAAACCCATATCAGATTAACTTAAGAGGGGGGAGGATAAGTAGCTTGGAGAGGACGGATATTGGCATCAAAGTCAGCGGACAAGACGGCGTTTTGTGAGATTGTGTGGTTACACGGGCCACTGAATGGTGTGTATGGACCAAAATGAAATGAAGGGAGGGGGGAGAGGTAAGAGCTTGCATCTCCTGAGGGGGGTGACAGTGTACAATGAAGACCCTACATGGAGGGAAGAAGGGATGGAGATATAGAGGAGGTGAATTGCTGGAACACTGTGGATCTGAATGGAAAACCCATCAGGTTTGGTTTTATGAGAATCAGATAAGGGTGCTGGAGGAGAAAAGGGAAGAGTTGTCTCCAGCAGGCAGTGGAGGAATGAAGGCTGAATTAATAAACTGATTTAACTAATATTCAATTAGATACCAGTTGTTAATCATTTGTCTCACCTAGGCTGCTCATCCACATACACACACATGCACACAAACGTCCCTCATCCCCCTCTTCCTCCTTCACCCCCTCCCCAGCTCCCGCAGCCGTGTACCGACCCATACCCACCCATGGATCCCAGCTCCATCCCTCTTAAAAAGCACAGACAGTGTCTCTTCACAGCAGCACGGTGTGGGAGGGTTGTTGCTGTAGGTCAACACGGTCTACCCTCCGTTAACAGATTGGCTTTAATCCGGGAGCAAGCCGTATGGATGCAAAAGCCCGTGTCAGCTCTCGTTTGGCCAATTTATCTGCGGCTCTGCTCTGAATTAATTCACCAAGCCGGCAGCCAGGCCCTGATGCTCTGCAGTGATCATAAAATAAACTGTGTGTTTATTCTCAATCGACACAGACATGCAGTTAAAGCACAGGCCAGGGTTTTGTTGGAAACGGTCGACGGATGCAAAAGCAACACCTGCCGTAACCAAACCCGATGAAAATCAAAAAGCATCTTGCAGCACAGGCCGTGCATCGGTGCAAATGTAGCCTGTATCACACCGCGACATGCTCAATCTGACATTAATGTTCATGTCGATAACAGTGACACACATTCTCCATAGCTTACCTCCGTGAAAAACGCCTCCATCCTCCCTACTCCTCCCAGACGACGCGCGCCCGGCCCCGCAGAGCGCAGACACCGGCTTCGGTCCCGTGTGCGCAAATCTCACCAACGGAAGGGTGAGCGTGCTTGTCAAGATGGGGGAAAGGTAGCGGTGTCTCCGTGCCGGTGTTTCCCATTCACAGAGCGTTTGTCTTCATCTCCGAAATGCTTCAATCGCCCAAACACACCTCAGCAGCAGTCCGGGCTCTATGCGCAAAAATCCACATGAGAAAAATCCAAGCAGGCTGTGATGAAAAATTAAAAATGTCCACGCCAGGGATCCGTCGGTGGAGCGCTAATTGAAGCGCCCCGGTTTTCCAGGCCTGCCTCGTTTCACTGTGACAGTGTATGTGCATGTGTATGTGTGTGTGGATGAGTGTGTGTGTATGTGTGTGTGTGAGAGAGAGAGGCTGTGAGTACAGTGCGTGGAC